>NC_063346.1:21506789-21508178 GCF_021869965.1 Rhincodon typus | reverse complement strand
AAGGGTCTAGGCCCGAACCGTCAGCCTTCCTGCTCCTCTGATGCTGCTTGGCCTGCTGAGTTCATCCAGCTGTACACCTTGTTATCTCAGTGTACCAATAACACAGTTTTCCAACAAAAGGAAGTGTATATTTCTCCTTTAGTGTTGTTAATTGTATCTTTGGTATGGTTCAGTGAATTGGGAGCCTAGGCTTTAAATTCGGAGATACTTACACTCCGTCAGTATCATTTCTGGATACAAACAATCCAATCACATTTGTTGCTGCATTTACAGCCTCTGGAAAATGCAGCTGAAATGTCAGCAGTGCAAATTTCACTTAACTGCATAATTGCTCACTTAATTGCATTGGACAAACAATTGATCCCAATAAACAAAAACACTAGAGATGGTCAACACATAGTTGATGATGAAAAGCTGTTAAATTTGTGATCATTTCTCCTCATGTCAAAGAGCCAGACAGCACAGAACAGGCCCGTGTCTACCTACCTACACTAATCCCACTTTCCAGCACTTGGTCCATAGCCATGAGAGTTCACCCGTGTAATTTTTAGAGGTTGAGAGATTTCCTGCCTCCACTATTCTCCCAGGAAGTGTATTTCAGATTTCCACCACTCTCTGGGTGAAAACCTTTCTCCTCAATTCCCCTGCCCTTCATCTTAAAAGTGTACCCCCTCATTGTTGACCCTTCAACTAAGGGGACCAGCTATTTCCTCTCCACCCTGTCCATGGCCCTCATAATCCTATATATCAATCAGGTCCCTCCTCAGCCTTCTGTGCTCTAAAGAAAACAACCCAAGCCTATCTAGCCTCTCCTCATACCTAAAACTATCCAACTCCAATGAATTTTCTGTGCATCCCCTCTCGTCTAATCAAGCCTTCCTATAATGAGATGACCAGAGCTGCACACAATACTCCAGCTGTGGCCCAACTCCAGTTCTGTACAGCTTCAACATAACCTCCTTGTTCTTATAATCTGTGCCATATCTGATAAAAGGAAATGTTCCATATGTCTTCTTAACTACTCTCTTAACCTGTCCTGCACCCCATGTTTTCATATTCCTCTTTTAACAGGTCACAGGCAGGACTCTGATCAGAATGTTATGAATGAATTTGCCCAGGTATCCCACAATACCAAAGCAGTCAAATCAATACAAACACAAGCCAGTACCAAAGCAGAACAGTCCCACTTTATTAGAAACAAAATTACAATAATCTTTAATACTAAACATACTGTCTCTAATCCTATTTGTCTCCTTAAGGTAAGAATACTCCCCAAGTCTCTTATAAATTTATGCAGTCGCTTTCTCTGTAGCTCTGTCTTTGGGTCTGCGAAGCTGTGTTCTCTGTCTGTCTGTCTGTCTGTCTGTCTGTCTGTCTGTCTGTCTGTCT
>NC_063346.1:21476998-21506779 GCF_021869965.1 Rhincodon typus | reverse complement strand
TCTGTCTGTCTGTCTGTCTGTCTGTCTGTCTGTCTGTCTGTCTGTCTGTCTGTCGATGGTCAGCTGGCCTCTTCAGAAGGCCTCAGATGATTCCAAGAGAGAGATTTGTGGGTGATCCTCATTTTTATACCTTTCAGATGGTTTTCTGGAACTTTCTATAGTTCTGGCCAATCAGGCAGGCACACAATAGTTTGAAACAGAGTCAATCATTTAGATGGCATGCTACTGTTAGTTTCTTTGTGTAGCAGGACCTGGCGCCTTTCTGTCTGGCTCTCCTTAGTTTAGTGAATAAGTTGTTAGGGTATGTCTGTCCAGACTAACTGTTGCCTTTTACATTATTAGCACCTGGCTGCTGTGTTTGCACTGTGTCTGGAGTGAGGGTTTTATAATTTCAGAGTTTTACTTGGCCATTGTACCCAGCATCCCTTTATCCCTTGCTGTTTGACCAAGTTATCAATCTATCTGTATTTTAGCAGCCAGGAGGCTGCAACATTCCCCCCTTTCGAATGGAAAAAAAGCTTATGTGAATGAAATTCAAACCTAATTGTAAAAGTTGGTAATGTTTGTTGTCAGGGGAGCCTACATGTTCATGTGGAAGCCATTGTGTACATTGGTCAAGCACATATTACTATATGTACAAAAAAGGGAAACTCCTGTCACTATAATCCATATATGATTGCAGTGCATAAGCAACGTTCTGTAATCAGACCAAACAGAAGTGACAACAGTGCTAACCCCGGGACTTCCATCTATTTCATAGCCCCCGTGTACATGTACAGTATTATTCATAGTGAGCGCGCCAGTCTCTTGGGATATCTGTCTTTCCCAGCCTGCATCTTAGCGAACAGTACCCTGAGGTATATCAAGATGAGTGCAATTAGGTCTTCAGCTAAATAGGAAAGGACCCGAATTCATGGTTGACAGTGTATGAGCATGATGGTAAGGTCTGTTTGTTCAAGTCGTCCCTATCAATTGCCCCCTGTCTCTCCACAGCATATGTGAGGGTGTCATGGTAACCCAACCAAATACCTTTTTTTTAAAATAATTCCAATATTTTTGCCTTCAAAGGTCCTGAACCCAACTTTGTCACTCAGTATAATTGGAATCCCTAGCATCAGGCCCAGCACCTTGCCAAGGGTGTCCTTACAGTTGTCATTATACCACACTTTGAACTGCCGCAACTGACAAATAGAGATGTTGGTATGGGTTCTCTCCTGGAACAAATGTTCAAGCTGTTCATAAGAGTTATGCAGCATGCATCACTGATTCGGGACGGGACTTTCCCTTGGCTAGCCTGCTTGAAGTCCCCCCTCAGCTGTTCAATCATCCAGTTTTGTACATACTGCACAGGGCACAGTTCTGCTGCTCTCCATCATCCCTGGTTTTGCCCTGGATGATCTCGTTACTCATGTTGGTGTGACACTCTAGTATGGTCAGTAAGTGGTGGCTAGCCTGATTGTCTGTAGTTATCCCATGGTTTCTTGGTGATTGTCTGTATTCAGTCCTTTTGGCCTCATTTGACCTGTTGGTCAAGATCCTGAGTTTATTTTCCAAATTAGCCAAATCAAGATTATTGACTGCTGACACCCCTGCCCCATATGCTTTGGTTAGATCATGAAAGAGTTCCCTTTTCTTTAATCTATTAACTGCTGTGGGGGTCCCAGCTACACATACCACCAAGTCTGCTGGGTCATACCACATGTTTCCTGGGTATATCATTTTCCTTTGTGCCCAGGCTATGTTTTTTTGGATACAATCATTACAATGATACATAATACACAATAAATGCTCTGTAAGATTTTCATCATTGTCTTGGAGTAGCAGCTCAGGTGTACTTCCTAAAAGCAAAGTAATTTATGTAAATGTCTTAGTCTAATATTTGACACCATGTTCAACATAACATTCTAAAATTGTCAAATCGTTCCAAATGTCACCCATTCCTGCCCACACCCCCCACCCCTTTTCTAAATAAAAATAAAGAGGGCAATAGAATAAATGTGATCCATATGTGGATGGCAACTTGTGCACTAGTGGCTGGGGACCTTCAAATCTATTTCCATTGCAGGGTTGCCGCTGTCATCCTCATGATATAAACCACAGCCTGTTTTCACTCCAGCTGTTGCTGCCAGGATGGTACGCTAGACGATGGCTCCTTTTCCAAACTTCCCAGTGCCAGGTTGGAATTTTAGGTGCCTAACAGTCCCGAATGAAATGGCCAGTTTGGCCAGTTATTGCACAGATTGGGTTTGGGAATCATTTGTGGGAGTTCCCCTTTTCTGGGGGCAGTGGATTTGTATGGAGGAGGAGTCTGTCTGGAACTTCTTAGTGTATTCCTGCCTCTTCTTTCATTCCTCCAAGTTGGAGGAAGCTATAAGAAGTCTGGACCACACTTATGTGCATGGACTCTGGTTTTGGCTATGGATCGAGGGTTAGCATTGCCGTCAACTGGGAGAAAGGCAGCGGGAGACCCCCATCTGCGGGGCGGATGCAGATTGGGCTCGGATATTTTGGTGTAGGGTCTCTCGTTATCTTCCTGGGGTGGTAAGACCCCAGGGAACTGCTTATCCTATTCTGGGCAGAGACCTGTTTTTCTAGGGGCCATATTTCTTCCTGACACTTTGAATGTTCCATATTTGGGCCTGATCTGCCAATCCTGTGCATTGGACAACCTGTATGGCTGCTTGGAGCTTCCTACACTGTTCTTCCAGCTTGTCAATGCAGGCTAAGCTGCCTCCCAGCTCTCAATGGTCCTCCTCACACTAGAAATGGGCTCTTTCCAATTGTGCCTGCAACTGTCGCATATGAAACGGATTTTCCAGTATTCTGGTGTCCTGCTCATTAACTATAAGTTTTAACTTTTCCAATTCATCAGTAGTGATTTCTAATTGCTCCCACGCCAATCAAATCTCAGCTAGTCGTCTACAGGAGTCTTCTAGGTTACGTGCTACTGCTATTGCTGTGATTATCTTAGTGCTCTTCTTTCCTAATTTGTTATGTGTTTCTTGCCATATGTCTTGGGCCATGGAACCCATGGTCCAGGGCCAGACTGGGCTGCTACAGAATTCTGTCTATTTGGGCCACTCTTTAAAAAGATATTGTCTGAGATTGTCCTCCCATATCAGACAAAGGGACACTTCTCCTATTTTGCTTGCAAGCGTATTATTGCTGGATTCTTTACTGGATTTCTCTTAAAAGTAGTTTCCTCGATTCTTTGGAACTCAAAGGTCCCTCAACTCCCTTGAACTCAAAATAAAATTCCTTTAACTCTTAAAATAAAAGAAAGACTTTCTCTCTATTCTGTCCCCAACAAACACACCTGGCATAGGGACAACAAGGAGTCGAAATACAGAATAAGCTTTCCTCTATTCATTCAAAATCAAACTGAACTAAACTCAAATGCCCTCAGCGGGGGATGGAGGATGCATGCTGGAGGGCTGTCTCATCCCGGATATCCATCTTTTTCAAACAACGCTCTTTTCCCCCCTCTGTCATCCAGATAGCCCTCCATAGTGCCTTCTCCATTCGCAACTCTTAAACACCCCCCCCAAAACATAATAAAGATAGAGTTGTCCTTGTCCTCCCTTTCTACCCCACCAGCCTCCGCGTCCAATGTGTCCTCCTTTAACACTTCAGCCAACTCCAATTAGACCCCACCACCCGGAACATCTTCCACTCCCCAACTCTCTCTGCATTCTGCAAGGACCATTCCCTTCATCACTCCTTAGTTCACACCACACTCCCCACCAACCACTCCAACCCGCCCGGTACCTTCCCCTTTAACCGTAAAAGATGCGACACCTGCCCACACGCCACCTCCCTCACCTCCACCCAGGGCCCTAAACAGCCCTTCCAAGTGAGACAGAGCTTCACCTGCATCTCCTCCAACCTAGTCTATTGCATCTGGTGCTCCCGATGTGGTCTTCTTTATATCGGTGAGACCAAACGTAGACTCAGTGACCTTTTCACCAAGCATCTTCCCCTGGCCTGTAATGGCCAGCCAAACCTCCCAGTCACCAACCATTTCAACTCACCGTCCCTCTCCCCCCTGACATGTCTGTCCTCGGCCTCCTCCAGTGTCGCACCAACTCGGAATGCAAATTTGAAGAACAACACCTTATCTTCCGCCTGGACACCCTATAGCCCAGACAACTCAACATTGAGTTCTCCAATTTCAAAGAAACTTGCCACCCATCACCACGGCTCTCTTTCCAGCCCCACCTCCTCCCTTCCATTCCACATTCTGACCTTCCCTTCCAGCCACCAACCGGATTCATCCCTCCCATCGACCAATCAGGTTGGACCAACCACCAGTGTCCACCTATCACCACTATTCTGCCTCGACTCCTTCCCCCCCACCCTACACTTTATCTGCAGCTCTCCCTACCTCCATAACCAGTCCTGAAGAAGGGTTGTACACAAAATGTTGATTTCTCCTTTCCTCCAGATGTTGCCTGTGTTCTTCCAGCTTCCTGTTTGTCGACCTTGGATTCCAGCATCCGCAGTCTTTCTTTTGTCTATATCCTCCTGGAACCTAAGACCTTCTTCTTCACAATTAACCAACTGGGCAATCTTCTCGTTATCCGCAAATGTACTAATTATCCCCCTCACATTCTAATCTCCTGCACATTCCTATATGTATCATTTATATACATGTATTATAAACAATAGGAGAGCCACCATTGATCACCGTGGTGTATGCCAGTCTCCAGTCTCATAAACAGCGTTCTACCAGCACCCCTGGTCTCCTACTACTAAGCCAAATTTGGATCCAGCTTGCTAAGTTAGCCTGGATCCCATTTGTTTTTATGTTCTTTATCAGTTTCCTTGATGATGTTAATTCAGCTTCCTCTAGCAGTCAGAAGCCCGGATTGTTTTGGACAGTGTCGTTATAATCTGCCACTGGGGAAATCTAGGCTAGTAACCCTTTCAAACCTTGATGTTATCACCAGCATGTTACAATTTAAACAAAACAAAAAATTGCTGGAGCAGGGCAAAAGAACATTACAAATCCTTATGATTATCTTGTCTGTAATATCTCTCTTGTGAGCTGAATTCCCCAAATATTTTTCGTATCTAACCAAAATACCTCTCGTGTCTTTAAAATATTACATTAAATTTCTTGTTATAAATAATACAGTTGACCAAAATGTATGTGGTTAGTACATATCATAGAATTCCTACCGTGTGGAAACAGGCTATTCGGCCCACACCAACGCTCCGAAGAGCATCCCACCGAGTCTCAGCCCCCTACCCTATCCCCCTAACACTGCATTTGCCATGGCTAATCCACCTAAATTCCACATCCCTGGACACTATGGGCAATTTAGCATGGCCAATGTACCTAACCTGCACATCTTTGGGCTATGGGTGGAAACTGAAGCACCCAGAGGAAACCCATGCAGACCTGGGGAGAATGTGCAAACTCTCACAGATAGCTGCCCGAGGCTGGAATTGAATCTGGGTTCCTGACGCTGTGAGGCAGCAGTGCCAATGCCTGAGCCACCGTGCCTCTCCTTTCTATGTGTCTTTTTATATGGGTATTACATTACTACAATTATGTATGAAACCCTTATATATTTCACATTTCTTTTAGAGTATGGGTGTGACAAACACGCCAGCCCCACTGCTGAGAAAACTCACCCAGTCACCCACCTACCAGCTTACTAAGAACTGGCAGGTCATCAGAAGCTGTCAGTCAAGCAAAGGCCAGCAGCTTTTGGATCCTAAAGTCTGATGGTCAAAGCCCACTCCTGAGGAGAGCCAGCGAAAAACAGGTAAGTCATTTTTAAAATTTCGTATCATGGGGTGGGGTTCACAAGATGGGAGTGAGAGAGATTGGAGGCAAGGAGAGGAAGGTGGCTTTTACAGACCACTCCTTTGCCCCTACCTGTACCTCCAATAGCCCACAGATTGGGACAATTGAAGGCCCCCAATAGCCCAGCAGGTGCACTGTGACTTCCCATTTGGAAACTAGCCACCTTTCCCATCCATCAGAAAAGCACATGATTGGGGACGTGGTGAGTTCATGCCCTTCACGGCCTTTTAATGACCACACCCATGGACCATCTCATCCAGAACTTAACTGGTGAAGTGGTAAGGAACAGAGTAAACCCCACTTAATTATTTTAGGAACAAAATCAAAGTTCAGCAGGTCAGGCAGCATCTGTGAAGGAAAAAACAGAGTTAACATTTTGGGTCCGGTGACCCTTCCTCAGAACTCAGTTCCTCAGTTTCTACTTAATTATTTCCTCTTCTTGGCAATTTTCTTGCCATATCTAGGCAATGAAAATTCTGTCCTATGTATGACCATATTTTTTTAATCAAAATGAAAGAACCATATTGTGGTAATGCTGATCTGATTTAAATTCCTTTAATATTTCCCCAGTTCTTTTTTAATTACATGATTTAATTTCTTCATGTGGATTCTTCCAGGAAAAAACAAGTAGAAAGAATTCAAAAATGTACACTTTCATCAATAAAGGTGCAAAATTCTTGACAACTTCCAAGATTCAAAACATGCTTGTTCAACACTCATTTTCAATTTAGTAAAGTGAAATGTGGATCATATGATAATCTCCATTGGTGCTATCTGAAGATTGTATAATCCCGGAAGAATAATTTCCAGAGATTTCCCATATAAGGATAATCACCAGTATCTCAAAACTTTCTCGCCTAATGTACCACTTTTGAATATTTGTTTTTAAACAGAACTGATGCATTGTGAAGTTCTTCCATAACTAATGACCCCTCATGAAATCCACAAAATGCGCAGGCTTAAAAACCAATACAAAATAGAAACAGACTGTCTCTGCGTGTTTAGATAAGTTATTTCACCCCCACATTCAGGACCATTTGTTGTCAGAAATGACTATTTCAATGGATATTTCCAAAGTAGTTCATAAATTCCTCTAAAATCAGTGTGCTCACTCATGTCATCTGCATTCATTATTTCAACAAATTAAAAGAAAAAGGAAGTGCAATAGAACGAGAGCTTTATAAAAACTGAAAGAACTGCAGATGCTGTAAATCAGAAACAAAAACAGAAATTGCTGGAAAAGATCAGTAGGTCTGGCAGCACCTGTGGAGAGAAATCAGAGTTAACGTTTTGGGTCCAGTGACCCTTCCTCAGGACTTTATAGATGTAGGTTGCTTTATTTTCAGTGCCAGTGAATATCCATCTACATTTTCAAACAGGACTCATTTGTTGATGTGTACATTAGACAGGAGTTTTTTGCCGTTTGCAAGGCGTTTTATTAGAAAACGTAGTGTATTTGTCATTTTTACTATCTTGTCAACAATATTGGCAATTTGAAAACATATCCAGGGTCAATTATTAATATTAGAGTTATGCTTGATTCACAGAACAGCATGGAAATGTAATCCATATTTTCTTCAATTAGAATGATCCAGGAGTTTTCCTATTGTTAACCTGTAATCCAGCTTCAATTTTAAAAATCTACTAAAGTATGTTTAATTTATTGATGATGCCATTGCAGTTCTAATTTGGTGTAATTATTAATAAGTAGAAACCCTTCTCTTCTAGACATTCTTAATACACATAAATTGCTTTGTACCTCTTACAACTAATCATTTAAGTTAATTGCTATATCTTTCTAATGAATCTGTGTTTTATATGTACTGTATTAACACTAACCAAACACTATTATTGGGGAAAGTCAAAACTTGGGTGCTCTTTTGTTAGTTTTTAAAACTCAATTTCAATATAATTTGTCATAAATAATGCTGAAGTCAGCTATTTTAGACAGAGCAATCATTTGAAATGGTAGAATTTCCAGTCATTTCACCAACTGTTATTCTATACTATTCCAGCCTACCAAGGTCACTGCAAGATTCACCTATAGTCTGCACTAAATGAATTCAACCTACCCAGAATTCATGTATAATTTAAGCTCATCTTCTTTAGTATTACAATGTATTTGAAAAAAAATACTTTATTACACCAACATATTGGCACAAACCAGCATGCATTATGCATCACATACTATGGCTTTTGATTAAATATCACAAATAAGAAAAAATCTTTTAGACCATTGTATTTCTGTTAAAATGGAATAAAATTCACCTCTTTAAATCAGGATTAAACATCATGCCATTTAAGTTCTTCAAATTTATGGAGCCAACTAGACGGCTGATAGATTTGTCTTGCATCATTTGTAGTGCTTTGGTGATATAAGCTGTGTAATGACTCCAGCATTTCTTTTTGAATCAAACTATACCTCTTCTCTATGAAGATTGACAAAATTCCCAAATGGATTTCTGCATCATGGTGTTTGTTAATAACTATTAATTATTAAAATATTTCCTGTATCATTTCTACATATCTGACTATGAAATCATTTAGGTAATTATGTTTAGTCATATTTCCACTAGAAAATTAACCAAAATTGAATTGTTTTCTATTTGTTAATTTTTCAACAAGACTTTCCTACTTGAGAAATAAAATTATCATGATGTGGTTATTGGAAATTATTTTTATATCGGTTATTTGAAATGCATGTCATCATAGATATTCAGTGTTTACAATTCCCATTTGATAATGGATCATGCAATTGCTAGTTACAGAAAGGATGTTATTTAAATGAATAAAAGGAATTATTTTATCTTAAGTAAATATCAACCAAAATTAGGACATTTTCGAAACTATAATCTACTGGCCTATAATTATTTCAGGAATATCCAATAGTTTAAAATGTAAAAAGATAGCTCAGTGAAAATACAAATTGCTTTTGTACTTAAGTTGATGTATTGCTTTCAGATCCTTCATTTCAGAACATGAAAATGCACAATTTAAAAACAGTCAAAAAATGACATGACAATAGTAACAATTCTATAATTGGACATTTTAAAAATACCAGATAAAATACTTAATTTTTTTTACATGCAAAGTACCTGAATATATTTATCAAATGCCATTAATATAACACAATACCTTAAACTTAAATGGCCATCGAACATGAAGGTGTACATACTCACAAAGGTGTACAATGTCAAAACATTCGGGATATAATATATTCAGAGATAAAGTTACATTTTCTATAAAATGTATATTTCCTTTTTGTTAAGTAGTTTGAATTATTTATTTCCATGAGTATACTTGTTGTTCAATGGAAATGTAATAAATTTTAAGTTTGGGAATCTTAAAGTCTTTTCTTTAAAAATGAATGATTATTCTCTTGCTTTATTAATCTTCACAGAAAATAATTTGTTTTTTAGTAAAGAAAGAAAAATGAAATAAATATTATTTGGAAAAACACCGCAAAAATGACAGTGAAATATCTGTAAGTTATAGCCCTGCAGACAAACACACATATGTCACTAGACTCTCCATGACCATCACGGTATTGCAGCTAGATTGCAGAAAGGAAAACAATGCTTTGGTTGGTTGTCCAACAGCATGTAAGCCAGTAATATACATTATGTGAGAAGCCATTTTGCAAAGCGAGCTGTGTCATTGAAGCCCACTGGCTTTCAAGAAGACAAGATGCAAGTGCCAGAATTCATCTACAAGGAGTACTGTACACATCCTTGAAGCCTATTGCAGTCATTTATTTCACTGCAGAGTACTGCCACTCAGGTTATGTTCACGTTATCAGTATACAAGTATGCTTTAGGGTTAAACAAACTTTTCAGTCATTCCCTTTTGCTTCACAGTTTTGAAAAAGATCTGCTCAAAATCTAGTTCATTTTCTTTCCTTAAAATTAGATCTTCCTGTTAATAAAATCTCTAGAACATGGAAAAATGGCAAATACGGCATTTTATTTAATTAACATGTGCTAAAACTACAATGATATCTTCATTGAGTTTCATTTTGCAATTTCAGAAACGAAAAACATCGATTTCTGAATGTTACAAAAGTTGAATAGCATGAATTCCTCTCTTCTGCATCCTTCCCTTTACCTTAAATTGTACCTTAAAAGTCTCCATATTCTGGTAATAAATTTATCTCTTTTTATTATCTTTTAGTGACAACAATATTTGGGGGGGTAGTTGCTAAAAACATGTCATCCCTCTCAGGCAACAGGATAGAAAAGCACAGTTGTTTGAGAAGTGTGGATGTGTTTGAGCATTTAGTGAATTACTAAATTTCTTCAAGTATCTTAGATTTTAAATTATTTTTATCCATCACTAATGTTCAATTTATTGCAGATTTAGTAGAGTGCAAAAATCCCAAATGATTACAACTCACTTTCACTTGGGAAATTATACATTTTAAAACTTATTTATATTCAGCTTATTTAGCTTTGTAAATCAAAACCAAAAGCCTTCCTTTGCAGAGCTCGTAAAAACTGCAGTGCATTTTCCTTGTGTATTTTTTGTATTCCTGTTATCATTGCTAATTCATTTCTTTGATGAAAAGAAAGGAATGCAAGGAAAAATCCCAAAATGATAAGATAAATTTATCTCAATATCCCTTACCACTTTTGCTAACCTGGTGATTACATTCAATAAAGACTCACTTTGGATCCAAAATGAAAGAGAGAGAGAGAAAATATCCTGGCCGCATCTGTTCCAGGAGATTTGAGAAATATGGCAGTATTTTCAGCTTCGAGAATCACATTTTCTGCTGATGGTATATGTGCAGTAATCTGTATACACAATTTAATCCATCAAAGAATCACCAGCACCATATCAATCAAGCTTTCATCAACTTGTAAAAACAATATTTTGATTCAATCAGGCTCAAGACCAGCTGTTAAATATTTGGCACCCCATCATAATGCATGAGACACAAATTAATCCGGTGTCACTGAGCTGCTCTATGGAGGCTACTGCAACAGTCAAATATTTACATGCCATCCCACATGTCCCACAAAAGAGGTCAGGGAAACAATGGCAAACAAATTAATATTTCAGCATTCAGCAGATTTCTTATTTTTGTGTGACACAGCATATCATTTTCTAGGATGTTTGAATTTTATAGGGAGAGACAGCAGCAGTGGGTTATTACTAAGTGAGGATTTCCTGTTCAATTTTCATTGGCACTTCCAGCTACACATTTTTTCTTTGGAGTTCTACCTAAAAAGGGTGATTCATGAGGGAAATATACACTATTGGTTGTATTATTTCCATCACTTAATGGAGCAAAATTTTAAATGCAATAAAGATGCATTATAATATAGAAAGGAGCAAAATATTTCTATCAGAACATGTGTTAATGCAGTATTTACCTTTTGAAACATACCTGTTAAATTTACCAATTTGATGTTGTATGTTTTGACATGAAATGAAAATTCAAATATTTTGTTCTTCTAATGAATATTTTCCTAAATTACCCTGCTAAAATATATGCAAGAAATATTAATCTGTTATCTTACTAAAAGTGATTGCAATGCAATTTTCTCTAACGAGCATTTGATATATTATTTGTCTGACTTGGGATCACTGCATTTTCTTACAAACTATAAAGATTGCAGCTAATACTTGTTAAAACACTATTGTCTGTTTCTGATGGGGAGCAAAAACTACTTAAATATTTAAACATTATAATTACACACACCACCACCCTGTTTGTTTAAAAAATATCATCTCACAGAATTTGTGGTAAACCAATATTTAATCTCTATAAAGCAATTCTGCTAGTAATATGAAAATAGGAACAAAATGTTATGACTTACATTAATATACAGCATTTTTAAAAGCTTAGTTTAGAAATGTTCAATATATTAATGATCAATAGAATGCAAAGAAAATTATTACTATATTACTTTCATGAACAGCAATTGACCATGGAAAGTTGAACATTATGGATGAGTAAATGGTTATGAATGTTTATGTTGTTGTAAGGAATGTAAGTTTTGCAATATGACTTTAACTTCACATTCACTGACATTCTTTACAAGATAAAAACCAAGTGATCAAAAATATATTACAAAGACAGTTAGAAATCAATAAAATCACATTTGCACTTTATTAAACAAAAATTACATTCAAGCTAATTACAAGAACTGAAATTAATAAATTGTCCTATAATAGTTTATTATAACACAGATACAGTATGATATCCTTATTTCAATGATGTAACATGAATTTTAGTTTTTTTGTACATTTTAAATCATATCCTATATGGAAGGATAAGATCTAAAGTACAATAGGAATTCAAAAATATTCTAATGGTTTCAGTAAAAAATTGCTTGGAAATACAGAAATCCAACATTAGCCAAACATATAGCTAACAAAATATACGAAAGGGACACATCAATGAAGCTTTACAATTTGTTTCTATTCATATTTTGTAACTGAAACATATATGAAGTTATTTATTTTTTTCAGTCAACTACAGAAAATCATAACTAAATAAACGGCACAATTCAGTTGTTCTTTAAAACTCATTTCCTGAGGAAGTCATATTTGGATTTTATACAACACAGTTCAAAAATGTATCATATCTTTGGACACAATTTAGTCATTTGTTAATATTTCAAAATTAGGGTCCAGTTACATATATAAAAACCTTCTTGACTTTTCAACATTGAAAAATCTTCCCAAATAAGTGAAATTTTAGAATTTTTGCAATATTTTGACAGTTCTTTATCTTATAATTTTCTTTGCTGAATTTTGAAGATTTTTTTTCACCCATGTTATCAAGTAACAATAGAAATTACAGATATGTTTCAAGGAACTGACCTCTCATTGCCGGTAAGGGCATTACTGCGGTTTGCTGTCTCCTACAGCGTCATGTATTTACCTCGTGTAGGACTGGATAGTTTGAACAATGTAGAAGACATAATACATATATTCACTGATCTTATTGCTTTGAATTATCAACTTTGTGTCTCATATATCGCATAATTTATAATTCATACATACAAGCTGGCCAAAGTGCATTTAGATAATGTGATACTACAGTTACTTCAATCAAAAAAACTTCACTGTAGACAGAGTTGTCTGACTGCATGCTGCTAAATCTTCAACAAGGGAATAAATACATATCAGTACAAAAAGTTTCATCACTTCAAGATCCATTTATCCTGTTCTTTCTGTCTTTAATAAGATAGAGAATCAAACTAAATAGGCAAGATTTATAAAAATGTTAAAACATTAAGCAACTAACCTTGTAATAATACATGAATCTACATTTTCAGAAATTGATTCAATTATTTAAGGGAAATATTTAGACATTGTATAGCTAAAGGATTAGGGATATTCCTTGCTGACAGGTAATATCGAGCATCATTCAACCTCATTGTCATTTCAATAAATTATTCCAAGAATTCACCATATAAGTTGTAAACTGGTGAGCATTAGAAGACAGTCTATTCTAAAATTGTGATTCTTACTTTTGATGGGATTCTGCATTGTCCTGTTCACACGAGACATGACTTCAAAGGCACCCAGCCCAAAAAAAAAATAATGATTTCTGTGCAAACTCTCAGCTGATTAGAAGTTAGTGTGGAATCTGTACTTAAAAGTATTGCAAAATAATATTGTGTATCAGCAACGATTGTTGGACACTTCAGATCAAATAAGCCAAGAGTGAGGCATGCACTAACAATGTAAAGATGCATTTACAATACCTAATGGTTTGTTACTTTTACAAAAACAACTCCAAAACAGAGAAGTTTGAAATTTGAAATAGGAGGAGAAAGAAATAAAATATCAGGTTAAATTGCTAGAAGTTAACTGAAAAAACATTGTATTGGTATGGAATGGTAAAACTTTATACACAAGATATACCTCGTTAAAAAGAATGTGCAGGATAAAGGTTTTGAACCTGTGCAATAGATTTAACCTCAAAACTGGACTCATTTTACACTCACTGATAACGTACATTAATTTTTGACAACACATGACCAAACATTCATCCTGGGTATGCATGGTCACACATTTTCGCTTTTGCTGATATAGCCTCAGGCTACAATGCACATTCATTTGTGCAGAGAATCCTGCGCTGTCATCCCAGTAGAATGGAGATAAACAAAATTAAAGCCACAAGAATATACAGTCTTTGAGATAAACAATTGTTCAATATTTTGCATTATCATTTTTGCGTCAATTTATTACAGCAAAGAACAGAATAGTGATCATTAAAAAAGGTGTTTGTTCATCACTTCTTGAGACACTTTTAAATAGGTTTTCTTCCTATAGTATAGATGAGAAAATTAAATCATAAAAAAGTATTGATTTTTCATTTCAGAATCACTTTCTAAATCTCTTTGAAGTATAATTCTGTGTCCACAGTGGTCATGTTTTGAGCAGTAGTACTGTCTCTCATCCATTATTATTGTAACTCTGATGGAGGTGATGCTTATTTACATTTCAATAGGTGACTTGACCAGGAACTGTTGATGGGCGTCTGCATTAAGCTGCCACAATGCTGTACCCCAACAGCGACACATTATTATACTGCGGAAACACTAAGGCTGGTACACACAACAGTGCTTTATCAAAAACAGTAGGCATTCTAGGTTGGCTACGATTAAATTTGGAGCTAAACCCTAAAGAGAACATTTAGGCAATTATGTGGAACAAAACAAAGCAACGCCAAACACAACCCGTCAAAGAACTAGAACAGGAAACAATACAGTACAGAATCCGTTTTAATGTCTCCTGGAGGGGTGGGAGACTGCTAAACTAAACTATATTGTGGTGAAAACATTTACATACAGAATAATCAGCAGGAGTTCAATTATTATAAAAATGTAAGATCAATCTATCACAAGCTCACCAAAATCACATCAACACTGCGTCGAGAGCCACCACTCAGTATCACAACAAGAGAATGACATTTGCTGCTACGGACAAAATTTGAGGTCATCACAAATCTTGACTATCAGACAATTTTCCTGCCACAAATGAAGTGCTGAATAGAGCCTTACAGTTTGTACTCAGGCATTTGCAAATTTTTGTACACGTCAAAATATTTCAATTCAGCATACTTGTTCTAAAGACAGTTTTCCATCTCTTCTGAGTCTGCTCGGTTCAACAACAGCAGCAATAATTTCGACCCTGCACAATTAATCTAAGAAATAGTTAATGTCTGGGACCAAAGTTGATTTTTACAGCAATTCCAGAAACAGTGTTACCTGAGCTAAAAGATGTCTTATGAGCACTTTATTTTAAGAGCAGTCCTTCCTGTGTGTAGAACATTCATGTATTTGCCAACAAATAGTACTTGTGATTAAAACAAAACGTTTCATTTTTATTTTGCTCAGCCTAGTCAGGAAGCAAAACATTGTATTTAAAACGATTACCTGAGAAAACATCCACAATAATGTTTAAGCCACCTCTCCCATGCATGTTGTGTGGAAATATTTCACTTTTGAGGCTGAACTTTAAAATGTTTTATTGATATTTTTTAAGCCAAACTCCCCCTCCCACCTCCAATAGTTCTTCATGTTGCGACATCTCTTCCTCCAGCCTGACTGGCAAATAGTTTCAACTTAGGGCATTCCCTGGCCCATTGTCAACCAAGTTTTGTGATCACCAGTGTGAGGTGTGCATCTGTGGCTTGGGACAGGGTTCCTACCAGATTTAGAATTTTCCTCAACCACATATTGCTCCATCTGGTGGCCTGGTCAATTACTGGAAAAACTCAGCCACTACACTGTTTGATGTAAAATTCCAGTTGTGTTTATCATGGAACCTTGGAACCTTGGACCCTTTGAATGGGCAATTAGAGCTTTGTTATTCCTAAGGACCAGCTTTCTTGAAATGGAGGTTTTAAACCATAAGATAGAGGATTCTCTCAAATGACTGAATTTTTATTTTACCTTAATGGCGACAGACAGTCAAAGATTTTTCCAGGTTGTCCACTAAAGATAATAGCATTTTACTAAGCAATATTTCTCTGTAAAAGGCAATAAGTTTGAACAAGCTGGATTTCTATAAAAAACAAAAAAGATTACAGAAAACCATTAATTATAATTAGAAATGTTCATATTATTTTCCTGTCAGATATGTGGTGAAAATACAGAATTGTAGTTCATTAATAAGGTGTGGGGCTCTGTGCATTTAAATTTCAGTTCCAGCTGACAGGAATGCCCTGGATTCACTAAGACAGCTGCAATCTCAATTAGGTCCATCCCAAGGAAGGGAACAGTCATCCTGAAAAAGAAACTCTTGTTTACAATCGACAAGTGCTCCCTCTTTGATCACCTAAAAGAACTGACCTATATGGAGGCAATCCTATGATAGACAATCCCAGCTGAGGAGGATATTGTAGTGGGGTGGCTTGGAACAAGAAGAGAATCTTTGCCATAAAATTGTAAAATAAGTACAGAAATGAATACAGAAGTGTTCTTCTTATAGCTTCAAACTATGTGTAAAGTTTATTTTTGCCCAGGGTCTGTAGTTCAAAATCAGTGTGGAATTCAAATGGTTAATGTTGTTCTTTGTCTGCTGTTGGAAAAAAAATAAATGGAATACTTAATGCCAATGAATTTAGAATGACCTTAATTTCTGAGGTAGAAGCTTTAGTTTTTGCAAAACAGCACCCAAAGTCACAAACCAGTCCTGGAGATGTTTTACGTTGGGACTAAAATGTGGGTGAGTCACTTGTCTTTTTGTATTCCACATTGTGTGTTTTCCTGCAGTTTCTTTAAGTCCTATAATTCTGCTTTAGCAAGGAACCATTTTTGATGGGTAGTCACACTGGGCAGTCTTCTGTTTATTTTCTTTTAAAGACTATTCCTTCTAAATCCAAATCAGGGCTAAGATGGTTTTAGAGCAGGCATTATATGGTGCCTGCTGTTTAACTAACTGGTCTGCACATTTACAAAAATGTCGGATCATATTCAGTGCACTACAATACAAAGCATTTGTAGAAAATGTTTTCTACCACTAAGTGGGTTGGTACTGTTGGCATAATAAAATAGAATCATAGAATGTTGACAGCACATGCATCTATGCCAGCAAAAAACATGTTCCCCAGCCTAATCATGCCTTCCAGTATTTGATTCATAGCCCTGCAAGTTAAAGCACTTTAGGTGTACATCCTGACCCCTTTTAAATGAACTGGCCCTACTCCCTTTCAGTCGGTGAGTTCAAAATCGCTACTATCCTTTGAGTGAAAAAGAAACATATCCTCATCTCCCCACAACTCTTTCTGCCAATCATTTTAAATCCCTGCTGCCAGTCATTGACCTCTCTGCTTAGGTACATAGCTCTTTCACATCCAGTTTATCTAGGCCCTTAACAAATAAATTCCTAACTACAACATCCAAGAAATTGGAATCCTAAAAAACTCTAAAGCAAACCTTTTTGCATAGCAGTCATGAAATACAAAATAATTCTTCAAGATCCAATAGATCTGTAATATATATCTGATATATTTTCTTAACAGTGGCTAAAATGCTTGAACTATCAAAATAACTGAATGTTATAATTTATGTAATGAAATGGATCTCAAAAATAAATAAATATTATCCATGAAATGTGGATAATAATCCATTAAATGTACATGGCGATATTTGTGAAATAACAACAAACTATAACAACTGTATGGGCCAAACTACAACAGACTTGTAAAACCACTGATCCAATTTTAAACTTTCCCACCCTGTAGAATCTGAGCAGACAGGGAGTTAAGATTGGTTCCTGTGGCCGACTCACACTGATTCCATTGCTTTCTGGCCAGCTGGGTATCTAAATCACCCTTCTGAGAAGGTGAGAGGTACACCAGACAGAAAAAACAAAACAGAATCCTTCTTTTAATACATATCATCAAGACTCATCTGCAAATTTAACCTGAGGCCTGCACAGGGAAACAATGCAGCTTGATCCCTAGTAGGCCCTAATCCTGATAGCGTAAGGAGTTAGGACCAGAAGAGGCCTAGAAAGGCAAGGATATTAATTTTTTTTTGTATTAAGTTTTCTTCTGCATTGGCAAGAACTGAAATGTACTTCTGAAACTTACAAAGAAAACTTAGGCCTCTACTGACCTGAAAATCGCACCCCCTTCCCATAATATCCCCCCGAGCACCCAACCAGATACTGGGAAGAATTCTTTTGAGTCTTCATTGATAGCTTTCCAAAACCCATTATTCTCTGCACAATCACTAGCCAGCTATCACTGCCCATCGGATTTCGGGTTTGAGAAAGATAGGAAGGAAGTAAATCAAGCAGTGAGTTAAAATCTCCTGGGGCTAAATGCTCTGGAGAACTAGACAGTTTAAATTTTTTATCATTCACCTGCCTGCACACCTCAGTACAGGAGTGAAAATCAAGATTTGTGTATCTGACTCTAATACTTGTCAGTTTCGAGGCCTGTCCATTTCATGAATACATTCCAAAATTGTCTTTATATCAAAATAAATGCATTCAGCTTTTGATAAACTCTTCATTTGGATGAAAAGATCCTGTGGAACTTCAGAAAGTGAGTACATATCCTAGAAATATAAAACAGGAGGATTTGTATTGGAAAATAGTAAAGGCAAGTTTTGGGTGTGGACTCTTCTTCAGTACTGGATCTTTTCAAAGAAGAGACTGCATTATAGAACAAAATGTGCAGAAAACAACTTTGAATGCTGAGTGCCAAAACTGAGAGGCAATCACTAGGTTCAAAAGTCAGTGAATGGATGTTTCCTCAATGAACTGTCCTTAGCAAGGGTATGCCTTTCGCTTTGATGGGATGTGACAAGTGGAGATCCCCTGTGATTTGCAGTGATTCCTGTGCTTTTCACCACATATTTTATAATGTCTTGGACCACGGAACCGATTTGTGTATCCAAGTTTGCAGATGCTGTCAAAGTAGGATGCACAATGAGTTGTGTAGATGGGAGCAGGACATTTCAAGATCAGGTGAACAGACAAAACAATGACAGATGAAAATAAAGGAATGAGGTTATCCACTAAGAATATGAGAAAGATAAATCAAAATACTTCTTCAATGGTAAGAGACTGAGCAGGGGCAAAGCACAGAGAATAAGATACATGTACACAAAGTTAAAGGGCTAACAGAATGTTGACATTTACCTCAATGGGACTGAAATACACTAGGGATTGATATTTCATTTATGTAGAGACTCTACCAGGTGCTGTGCCAAGTTTAAGTCAAAAAACATATGCTCAATACTTGCTATCTTTCTTTGGACCACAACCCCAACAAACGACACTTCCAAGACCATCAACTATTTTAGTTGTTCTACAAATTTTCTGCTCCATTGTTTTCAATGTTACAGATTTCAAATCCCTTAAAGGCCATTTCTACTGCCCCAAGAGCTGCCCTGACAGGCTGATTTGCTTTACTTTCTCTTCTTGTCTGTTTCTGTCCTTGCTCATATCCAAATTGTGGGGTATTGTCAATACTGAGGTGAGTGCAACAAATTACAGACAGATATTAAGAATTATGAAGAATGCAAATAACTGGCAAATGACATTCAATACATATAAACGTCAGATAATACATTTTGGTTGGGAGACTAGGTGTGTCACATATTATTGGAAATAATTAGCCATCTAAAAGCAATTATCAAAAATATTATAGCTGATCAGTTAGAAAAATTCAAGGTAATCAGGCAGAGTTAATGAGGGATGTCTAATCAATGTATTGGACTGTTTTGAAGAAGGAACATGAACTGTGGATAAAGAGGAATTGGAGGATGTATAGATATAGACTTCCTGAAGGCATTTGATGAGGAGCCAAATCAAATAATAAGGTTATTACAGAAAATATGTTGGAGATGGTAACATATTGGTATGGATAGAAGATTCACGAACAAACAGGAAGCAAACAGCAATCATAAATGTGTCATAATTAGATTGGTATGGTGTAATGCACAGTGTGTCACAGCAATCAATTCTTAGGCCTCAATTTTTTACAATTTATAAAACTGACTTGGTGAAAGGACAGAAAGTATGGTTGCTACATTTGCTGATTCTTCTGATGAAGATTTGCTATCTTCACAAAGTTGGGTAGGAAGGAAAGTTACGAAGATGATAAGAGGGATACAAAGGTATATACAAAGGCACATACTTAACATAGAAACACAGAAACATAGAAAATAGGTGCAGTTGTAGGCCACTCGGCCCTTCAAGCTTGCACCACCATTCAATACGATCATAGCTGATCATGCAATCTCAGTATCCCATTCCCGCCCTCTCCCCATATCCCTTGATCCCTTTAGGTGCAAGGGCCACATCCAGCTCCCTCTTGAATATATCTAAGATCAGGTGGGAGAGAATTCCACAGCTTCACAACTCTTTAAGTGAAGAAATTCTTCCTTATCTCATGCCTGAATGGCTTACCCTTAATTCTTAGACTGTGACCCATTGTTCTGGACTTCCCCAACATCAGGAACATTCTTTCTGCATCTAGCATGTCCAGTCCCATCAGGATTTTACATGTTTCTATGAGATCACCCCTCATTCTTCTAAACACCAGCAAATACAAGCCTAGTCGTTAAGTAGGCAAGGATCTAGCAAATGGAGTATTATGTAGGAAAATGTGAAATTGTCCATTTTGTCAGGAATAGTGAAGAATAATCTTATTAACCAACTAGTGTGAGATTGCAGGGCTCTGAGATGCAGAGAGATCCAGGTGTCCTAGTGTATGAATCACAGAAGGTCAGTATGCAGGGACAAACAGGTAGGAAAAGTAATCCCAGAATCCCTACAGTGTGGAAGCAGGCCATTCAGCTCATCAAGTTCACACCAACTCTCCAAAGAGCTTCCCACCACGCCACTACTTTATCCCCGTAACCCTACATTTCCCATAGCTAATTCTCCTAGCGTGTACATCCCTGAACACTATGGGCAATTTAGCCTGGCCAATCCACCCTAACCTGCACATCTTTGGACTGTGGGAGGAAACCGGAGCACCCGGATGAAACTCACACAGACACAGGCAGAATGTGCTAACTCCATACAGCCAGCCGCCTGATTATGGAATTGATCCTGGGTCCCTGGCGCTGTGATCCACCATGCCACTCCAGAATGGTATTGTACATTACAAGGGGAATTGAATACAGAAGTACAAAAGTTAATCTTCAGGTATACAGAGCATTGGTGACACCACATCTAGAGTACTGTGTACAGCGTTGGTCTCTTTATTTAAGGAAGGATATTAATCCATGGAAGCAGTTCAGAGAAGGTTTACTGACTAATATCTAATATCTGGGCATGGTGGACTGACTGTATTATAAGGAAAGATTGGACAGGTTTAATCTGCCAGAGTTTAGAAGACAAAGAGGTAACTTGATTGAAACATGTATTATCCTGAATAAAAACCAAAAGAACTGTGGATGCTGTAAATCAGGAACAAAAATGAAGTTGCTGGAAAAGCTCAGCAGGTCCGGCAGCATCTGTGGAGGAGAAAACAGAGTTAACATTTCGGGTCCGGTGACCCTTCCTCAGAACAGTTCTGAGGAAGGGTCACCGGACCCGAAATATTAATTCTGTTTTCCAGCAACTTCGTTTTTGTTCCATGTATTATCCTGAGGTGTCTTGACCTGAGGATGTATGTGGAAAGGATGTTTCCTCCTGCGGGAGATTCACAAACTACGACTCACTGCTAAAAGTAACAGGTTGTCCATTTAAGACAAAGATTATGAGAACTTCTTTCTCCCAGCGGATTGTGAGCCTTTGGAACTTCCTTATTTGAAAGGTGGTGGAAGCAGAGTCCTTAAATCTTTTTGAGCAGATGAAGACAACCTCTTGGGAAGCAAGGGTTTGAAAGGGTATTGAGGGTAGATGAGAATCTAGTGTAATGAGATCAACCATGATTTTAAACTAAGACAAAGAATTATGGATGCTAGAGATCTGAAACAAACAAAAACAAATACTGACAGCAAAACTCAACATCTGTGAGAAGAAAGCAGTCTCGAGTCTGGTGGCTCGATCAGAAATGATAGCAGTTAGGAAAAGGTGGCATTTATGCTAAAGACAAGGTTGGGAGTGGTGGGTTTTTTGGGGGGAGGGGGGGCGGTGGTGAAAGTGAGCAGATAATCAGAGATGGAGCCCAGAGAGAGATGAAAGGAGTATGCAAATCTACCATTATCACCTATTCAACTTCTTTTCTGTCCTGGCCCACTCTCAGTAATTGCCTCAACTACCAACCCTCACATCTCTCTCTCTCTCTGGGCTTCATCTCCTCCTATCCCCACCAGCACCTTCCCCCCTCCACAAACCTTGTCTTCAACATAGATACCACCTTTTCCTAGCTGCTAACAGTTCTGATGAAGAGTTACTGGAATCAAAATATTAATTCTGCTTTATCCCCATAGATAATGCCAGAGCTGCAGAGTTTCTCCAGCAATTTCGCTTTCTTGTTTCAGCCATGATCTTATCAGACAACGGAGCTAGTTTGAGGAACCAAGTGATCCACTCCTCCTCCAGATCATATGTTTCCATAGTTGTAAATCCAGGCAGGACAGACGAACAAAACAATCTTGTTGTACAAACGTATTGACCATTAAAATTTGCACTTCAGTTTAACAAAGCCTTCTAGAGAAAATAAAGCCACATGATTAAAACAAAGATGACGATACATTAGTTCTCTCAAAGGATCATGAATCTGCGCAATTCATTACCCCCAGAGTATACTGAATTCTGGGACATTGAGTTAAATTAAGGAGGACTTAAACAGATTTTTAATTTGTATGGGTTGAAGGGTTACAGAGAGTGGACAGGAAAGTGGAGTTGAAGCTGAGGTGAGACCAACCATAATTGTAATGAATGGTGGAGCAGGCTTGAGGGGCTGAACTTCCTGCTCCAGTTCCTAGTTCTTTTGCTCTTATTTATGGTGGGCTTTATTTCTGGATAAATAAGACTGAAAAATAATGAAGCTATGCTAAACCTGCACCAAACTACATCAGGATTGCTGCATGCAGTTCCGAGTGTTGTACTGCAAAAAAAAGGCACTAGGGAAGGTGCAAAGAAGATTCATAAAGATTATATTAGATATACACAAGGAAAGGATTCTCACGCTGGGTTTCATCCTCCTTGAGAAATGGAGGATGAGGTGTGATGTAACAAAGGTCTTTAGAATTATGGAATGTTTTAATAGGATTGATACAGAGAAAGTGTTTTCTCTTGTGAGCAAAAGTTCAACTAAAGGCTATCAATGTAGGAGTTACCAAAACACCAAAAATGTTTTCAGAATCAACTGTTGACACAAAGAATGGTGAATATTTGGACCATGCTGCCCTAAGGAGTGGTCAAATCATTTGGCTTAATTATTTAAATCAAACAGGTTAATTGGTTAAAAGGGAGACTGAACATTCTGAGGGAGAAGAATTTGATAGTTATGATGGTTGAGTTGGGTTGGAAAGGATGGGAAGAGACTTGAGTGGAGAATGGACACTGGCAGAGACCAAATGGCTTACTTTTGTTCTCTATTTTGTTGTCTCTCTATATTTCTGCTCGGGTTTGCTCGGAGTGCTGTGGTTTCCTCCCACGGGTCCAAAGATGGGCCGGGTGGATTAACCATGTTAAATTGCTCATAGTGTCCTGGGATGGGCAGACTAGGTGGACAATCCATGGGAAACGTACGGTTACAGGGATAGGTAGGGGCATGGGTGTGGCTGGGGTACGCTTCAGAGGGTCAGTGTGGACTCAATGGGTCAAATGGCTTGCTTCTGCATTGCAGGGATTCTATGATTCTGTTCTATATCCTATTAAATCTATAAACCAAGTTGCTAGGTAATTCCTTGGTAGTTCTTCACTGCCTCTACAACTTCAGATTTTTAACGTTCTATCGATATACTTATTTTTAATTGGATCCACAGTTTGTTTAGATCTTTATGGCTAACATGTGGACTTGGTATGTAGAGTAGATGGCTAGGACATGGGAGAGTTCAGGCCCTAAAATTATTGAACTTGTTATTGAGTCCGGAGGGCTGCAGCGTTCCCAAGCGGAAAATGAGGTGTTGTTCCTCCAGCTTGCGCTGAGCTTTGCTGGAATATGCAGCAAGTCTGAGACAGATGTATTGGCCCGGAAACAGGGTGGTGTGTTAAAGTGGCAGGCAACTGGAAGCTCAGGGTGTTTTTTGCGGGTAGAACATAGATGTTCTGCAAAGCTGTCACCCAGTCTACACTTCGTTTCCCCAATGTAGAGGAGACTACGTTGCGAGCAACTAATGCAGCAGACTAGATTGTGGGAAGTGCAGGTAAAGTGCTGCTTCACCCGGAAGGTATGTTTGGGCCCTTAAATACTGGGGAGGGAGGAGTTAAATGGGCAGGTGTTGCACCTTCAACAGTTGCAGGGGAAGGTGCCGCAGGGCTGTGGGGGATGTTGGGGGTGAAGGACGTGTGGACCAGGGTGTCCCAGAGGGAACGGTCCCTGGAAGAAGGCGGACAATGGAGGGGAGGGGAATATGTGTCTGGAGGTGGCGGAAATGGTGTCTGTTGATCTTCTGGATTGGATGCTGTTGGGATGGTAGGGGATAGACTGACCACTCATATCCATTATAAACCCACTGACTCCCAAAGCTACCTGGACTATACATTTTTGGAGATAGTAGGAACTGCCGATGCTGGAGAATCCGAGATAACAATGTGTAGAGCTAGATGAACGCAGCAGGCCAAGCAGCATCAGAGGAGCAGGAAAGCTGCTGAAGCTTTCTAAAGAAGAGTCCAGATATGAAACATCAGCTTTCTTGCTCCTCTGATGCTGCTTGGCCTGCTATGTTCATCTAGCTCTACACCTTGTTATCTCTATACATTTTTGGACACTGCTTCCTATAAAGACTCCATCCCATTCTCTCATTTCCTCCATCTCCGTCGCAAAAAAATTGACTCTGTAAGGAGGATGACTGGCAAAGTAAAGGTGTACAAGGGAGTAGCCATCAAGAGAGTCAGCCAGTGATACAGTGGAAGTGCTGAGGCCTTTGCCCAAGAGGCTTTGGCGTGAGGGGACTGAGCAGGGGTACAGGTAAGAGCAGGTAAGGACTCTTTAACTCTACTTTCTTTCTGTATACACCGAAGGCTGTAACAATGGCAGTTAGGTCAGTAGCATGCTCCTCTTGCAGGATGTGGGAGATCAGGGAGACTTCCAGTGTCCCTCGAGGCTATACCTGTGAGAAATGCACCCGGCTGAGGCTCCTGACAGATGGCGTTAGTGAGCTGGAGCAGGATGCACTCAGGATCATTAGGGGTACAGAGAACATCATTGATAAGAGCTACAGTGAAGTGGTCACTCCTCAGGTGCAGGCTGCAGGTAGCTGGGTGACCACCAGAAGAGGTAAGGGGGCAAGGCAGATAGTGCAGGGTTCCCCTGGGTCATTCCCCTCAATAACAGGTATACCACTTTAGATACTGTTGGGATGGGGGGGGAGAGGGGGGGGAGGGTGATTGACCTTTCAGGGGCTAGCAGCAGCAGCGGTCAGGTCAGTGGCACTGTGACCAGCTCTGAGGCTCAGAGGGAAACGGTGTAGTCCAACACAGCAATACTGACGGGAGACTCAATTGTAAGGGGGTCAGGCAGGAAATTCTGTGGCTGCAGAAGGGACACCAGGATGGTGTGTTGCCTCCCGGATGCCAGGGGCAAGGATGTCTCGGAGCATTGGAGAACATTCTGAAGGGGGAGGGTGAACAGCCAGAAGTCATTGTGCACGTCGGTACAAATGACATAGGTAGACAAAAGGGTAGGGTCCTGCGAGATGAGTATAGAGAGTTAGGTAAGAAGTTAAAAAAGCAGGACCTTGAGGGTAGTAATCTCCGGATTACTCCCAGTGTCACACACCACTGACGATAGAAATAGAAAGATAGGCCAGATGAATGCATGGCTAAGGAGCAGGCGTGGGAGGCAGGGTTTTCAGTTCTTGGATCGGGGAGATCTCTTCTGGGATAGAGGTGACCTGTGCAAGAGGGACGGGGTGCACTTGAAATGGAGGGAGTCCAAAATCCTTGCAGGGAGATTTGCTAGTGTTACCCAGGAGGATTTAAACGAGTTTGGCAGAGGGGGTGGTGGGACTCTGAATAAGAGAGGGACTACTGAGAAGTCAGGGGAAAATACATTAGCCATTGAGAGCAAGTTTACTATTCAGGATAGCCAGGGGCACAGTAAAGGGAGAAAAAAGACTCCTGGCTTAAAGTGCGTTTATTTAGAACATAGATTAGCTCTTTATAGCCATAACAGAAACATGGCTGAGAGAAGAGCAGGATTGGCAGCTCACTGTTCCACGATACAGAAGCTACAGGCCTGACAGAAGTACAAGTAAGCGAGGAGGGGGAGTCGCCCTTTTGATAAGGGAGGACATAACAACAGTGCTAAGAGAAGATATTCTCAAGGGGTCATCTAATGAGGTCATATGGTTAGAACTTAGAAACAAGAAAGGGATGGTCACTCTGTTGCGACCGTATTATAGACCCCCAAACAGTCAGCGGGTACTAGAGGAGCAGATGTCTAGAGAGATGTGTAGGAATAACACAATAGTATTGGTCGGAGATTTTAATTTCCCCTGTATTGACTGGGCCACCGAGAGTGTAAAAAGCACGGACGGGGTGGAATTTGTCAAATATGTCCAAGAAAGTTTCCCAAATCAATATGTAGAGGGCCCTACTTGGGAGGGTGCAAATCTGGACCTCCTCTGAGGAAACAGGGTCAGGCAAGTGACTGAGGTGTCAGTCAGAAAGCACTTTGGGCCCAGTGACATTAACTCTCTTAGTTTTAACATAGTTATGGAGAAAGATAGGACAGGTTCACAGGTTAAGTTGCTGAACTGGAGCAGGGCTAATTTTGGGACCATTAGGCAGGATCTAGCGGAGGTCGATTGTGTGAGTCTGTTTGAAGGAAAAAGAATGACTGGCAAATGGACACTTTTAAAAATGTGATATCAAGAGTCCGGTGACAGTATGTCCCTGTTAGGGTGAAGGGAAAAGCTGGCAGGTTTAGGGATCCCTGGCTGATGAAGGGTATTGAGGCTCTGGTCAGGTAAAAGTAGAAGGCATATATTGGGTTTAAGCTATCAGGCTCAAGTGAATCCCTAGATGACTATAAAAAGTGTTGGAGCACAGTTAAGAGGGAAATCAGAAGAGCAAAAAGAGGGTATGAGATGAATCTGGCAGATAAGGTCAAAGATAATCCCAAGAGGTTCTATAGATATATTAAGAGTAAGAGGATGGCGAGGGAGAGAATAGGTCCCCTTAAAGATCAGCATGGCAGTCTATGTGTGGAGCCACAGGAGAATGGGGAGATTTTTAATGAATATTTCTCCTCAGTGTTTACTGAGGAGAGAATCATGGATATTAATGAATTAAGGGAAATAAATGGGAATGTTTTGGACTGCATACATATTATCACAGAGGAGTTGTTTGCACTCTTAAAGTGCGTTAAGGTGGATAAATCCCCTGGGCCTGATCAAGTCCATCCTCATTGTGGAAGGCTAGGGAAGAAATTCCAGAGGCCCTTGCAGAGATTTTTGCTTCATCTTTAGCCACTGATGAAGACTGGAAGGTGGCTAATGTTGTTCCATTGTTTAAGGAAGGTAGCAAAGACAAGCCAAGGAACAGTGAGCCTGACCTCAGTGGTAGGCAAATTATTGGAGAGGATACTGAGAGACAGGATCAACCAACATATGGATAGTCAAGGTCTGATTAGGGATAGTCAGCATGGATTTGTGCACAGGAAGTCATGCTTGACAAATCTCTTCGAGTTTTTTGAAGAGATAACCAAGACGATAGATGAGGATAGGGCAGTGGATGTTGTCTACATAGGCTTTAGTAAGGCCTTTGGCAAAGTCCCGCACAGCAGGCTAGTCATGAAGGTTAGGTTGCGTGGGATTCAGGGAGAGCTAGCTAATTGGATTCAAAATTGGCTCGATGGTAGGAAGCAGATGGTGATGGTTGAAGGTTGTTTCTTGGATTGGTGTGTCACAGGGGTCAGTGCTGGGACCTTTTTTATTTACATAAATGATCTGGATGTGAATGTACAAGGCATGTAGTAAGTTTACACATGATACAAAATTAGGAGGTATTGTTAATAGCAAGGAAGGTTACCAAAAATTACAGAAAGATCTTGATCAGCTGGGGAAGTGAGCTGAGCATTGGCAAATGCAATTCAATATAGATGTGTGAGGTGTTGCACTTTGGAAAGTCAAACCAAGGTAGGACTTATATAGTAAGTGGTAACGTCCTGAGGAGTGTTGTGGAACAGGGGGACCTGGGAGTACAAGTACATAGTTTGTTGAAAGCGGAGTCACAGGTGGACAGGGTGGTGAATAGGCATTTAGCATGCTAGCCTTCATCGGTTGAGGCATTGAGTATCGGAGTTGGGACGTTATGTTACACTTGTATAAGTCATTGGTGAGGCCGCACTTGGAGTATTGTGTACGGTTTTGGTCTCCCTGTTATAGGAAAGACATAGTTAAACTGGAAAGTATGCAAAGAAGGCTTATGAGGACGTTGCCAAGACTAGTAGGTCTGAGTTATAGGGAGAGGTTGGCCAGGATAGGACTTTATTCCTTGGAATGTAGGAGATTGAGGGGTGACCTTTTTGAGGTGTATAAAATCATGAGGGGCATATATAGGATGAATGCATACAGTCATTTTCCCAGGAATGGAGAATTGAAAACTAGAGGGTATAGGTTTAAAGTGAGAGGGGGTAGATTTAAGAAGGACCCGAGGGGCAACTTTTTCATGCAGAGAGTGGTGCGTATGTGGAATGGGCTGCCAGAGGAAGTGGTTGAAGAAGGTACAATAGCAACATTTAAAAAACATGGATGCGAAGCGTTTAGAGGGATATTCACCAAATGCAGGCAACTGGAAATAGCTGAGTGGGCACCATGGTCAGCATGGACAAGTTTGGGCCGAAGGGCTTGTTTCCATGCTGTGTTACTCTACGACTCTATATGTTCAGATGAGGCCAATTTTGACAAGGCATCCTCCGAAATGTCCACCTTTTTCCTCAACCAAGGATTCCCCAGCACCGTTGTAGATAGCCTCCTCATCTGGGTCTGACCCATCTCCTCCACTTCCGCCCTCACCCCTTTCCTCCCGCAACAGTGATAGGGTTCCCCTTGTCCTTACCTACCATCCCACCAGCATCCACATCCAGAAGATCATCAGCTGCCATTTCCACCACCTCCAGCAAGATGCCATCACCAGACATATATTCCCCTCCCCTCTTGTCTGCCTTCCGCAGGAACGTTCCCTCTGGGACACTGTGATCCACTCTTCATTCACTCCCAACGTCCCCCCATCCCACTCCCACCGCCCCACCTTTTAATGCAACCGCCAAAGGTGTAACACCTGCCCATTTACCTCCTCCCTCCCCAGTGTCCAAGGGCCCAAACATACCTTTCAGGTGAAGCAGCACTTTACCTGCACTTCTCACAATCTTGTTTACTGCACTCGCTGCTCACAATGTGGTCTCCTCTACAATGGGGAAACGAAGTGTAAACTGGGTGACAGCTTCGCAGAACATCTACATTCTGCTCGCAAAAAAGATCTTGCTCTACCTGTTGCCTGCCACTTTAACACACCATCCAGTTCCCTGGCCAACATCTCTGTCTCAGGCTTGCTGCAGTATTCCAGTCAAGCTCAGTGCAAGCTGAAAGAACAACACCTCATTTTCCACTTGGAGACCCTGCAGCCCTCTGGACTCAATATTGAGTTCAATAATTTTAGGGCCTAAACTCTCCCATGTCTTAGACCCCTACCCCACACACCAGGCCTTGTTATCACTTAGCCTACCAATCACACACTACCTATTGTTAGGCATTAACAGTCCCCATTAACAGCTATTCACTCTCCTAGCCAGATCATTATCAACTCCAGAGATAACAAGGTGTAGAGCTGGATGAACACAGCAGGCCAAGCAGCATCAGAGGAGCAAGAAGGCTGACGTTTCGGGCCTAGACCCTTTTTCTGAAGAAGGGTCTAGG
>NC_063346.1:21456488-21476598 GCF_021869965.1 Rhincodon typus | reverse complement strand
CAGCTCTACACCTTGTTATCTCAGATTCTCCAGCATCTGCAGTTCCTACTGTCTCTCATTATCAACTCCGTTGTCTACCCAACTGCGCTTCTGGGCTCTATCCCCATCTATTTTTTACTTCTTATCCCCTCCCCCCATCCTATCTTCTGCATATAAACCGACAATTTCCTAGCTATCATCAGTTCTGAGGAAGGGTCACCAGACTAGAATCATTAGCTCTGATTTTTCTTCACAAATGTTGCTGGTCCTGCTGAACATTATGAAACCCATATGATTCCAGCTATGCCTGTGTATTTGTAGGAAAATAGGAAAATGCTTTGTTCCTTCCCTCCTTTATTTTGATGATGGTGTTAATGTTGTTGCATTGACTGCTGCTTTCAATCTAATCTCTAGAATTTCTCTTTTTCCTCTAGAGATGTAATCCTGACGCTGTGTGGCACACCACTTCAACTCTCCTGATCTTACAAGTTGTACTGTTCCAACCAGGTCAGCATTTCAGTATTCAGCAACTCTCTGGTCTAAATATTGAATTTTGCAACTTTATACCATAGATATTCTTATCTTTTCATCGGGTGCTCCCACTCACTCACTTGCGATTCCAAACCTCTTCATTATTTAGATGTGTTTGGGATCCTTCTGTGTCTTACCCACCTTGTTCATGTCTTGGGCTCCTTTAATGTCTTCAGAATTTCACATTGAAATATTCTACATGCCTTCTCTATAAACATTTTCATTTCTTTCCTCCATTTCAAAACACCCAGTTTACAGGCCAGCAAAATCATTACATAGTTCTTTGCAGCAAAGATCAACATTTCAGAGTTTTGATTTCTTGCCATTTTTATTCTCCTCTCTTTTCACTTCTGATGAAAAGATGCATTGCTTTTTCTCATTGCAAAAATTGAGAGGTTTGCTGCTTAAAGCCTTCTTTTTTGCAAAAGTTGCAACATTTGTTTATTGTCACTTCGCATTTGCACATGGTCGATGACAATAAAATGGCAAAAATGTTCCATGAGCATCTGATCATAATAGTAACAAAACCCACTTGCAACTTTGCGTTCACTTGCGTGAAACGGAAGATGGCAGTAGATTTCCTATAATTTGCTATCACTTGACAAGAATTACATACTTCCTAAATGCATAGAACAACAAACATCATTACTGTCATCCTATCGCTGAACTACCTCTACACATGATATTTAGCACCCACTCTACAAGGAAATGGTGGTTGCAGGTACAGTTACAGTGTTTAAAAGATATTTGGGTAAGTCCATGAATAGTAAAAGCTTGGAGGGATATCAGCCAAGCACAGCCACCTGGGACCAGTTTAGTTTGGAAACATGGTCGGCACGGACTAGTTGGAACAAAGCGTCTGTTTCCATGCTGTATGACTCTACGATTCTACAAGGAGGAGAGTCTTATTGCATGTATGATAGCCTAAATGGGTCTTAAATGCCACAACCTCTGACAAGAAATATCTCCAACTGGAGACAAACATTCTAGAAACAAGACACTAGTAAATGGGTATTACATTTCCTCAAGTATGTTTTCTAATCATAAGTAATGAATTATTCAGCTCAAAAGTCTTATTTTCAGAAATATTTATTGATGTAGGTTAGGAAAAGTCATCTTTGTGACATAGGTATTGATGTAGAGTGTGCAGCCACTGGAATAACAAGGTGTACACTGTCATGTTAAGCAGGATGACGTTTTCCGATTTAAAGATGACACCAAATTGGTCTTTTAAAAATTTATAATTCACTAAATCAATGATGTGCTTTACTGGAACTTTTTAAAGCAAACCAATGTATTCTGAAAGAAAGGCAAAAGGGAAAATGACTTTGATTGATTTATTCAAGACCAAGTTTGCAAAAGCAAATAATATTCTGTCAATTTCTACAAAGAAAATCTAAACTATTCAGCATTTTAGTAATACGCTTAGGGTTCACCCAGAAAATTAATTATATGGCAAATTGCACATCATTTTGAGTGGGCTCAATTGCTGACAAATTTTGCCAAAAAAATTCATTGCGATTTTGTTAAGATAATGAAAAGCTTTGCTATCCATTGTACAAAATTATATTTCAATTGTCCCTATAATTCTCATTTTACATGCACAATATCTGGAAGTAATATGGTGAATTAAACTTTTGATAGGGTTTGTGAGGGTGACCATGATCTCTGTTCATTTTGACTCCCCTATTTTCAACTGTAGAAATGGGATCAAAATTGATTTTCATCATGGTTAGAAGAGCAGTAGGTGATTAGTTCTTAGGATTCCATCAATACTGCTTTAAAACTGTTGCCAACAATTCTGTAATATTGGGATAGTGGCAGGATTCCATCTTGCATCATGATGGCTTGCACCACTCTGTTAAGAATCACCAAGTATGGCTCAAGAGCCACACCCTGGTATGGCAGTCTCTGCCACATTTGCTGCAAAGTAAGACAGCGAACTGAGAAGAAGCATGATTGACTGGCCTCTGTTTTCTCTGGGCCATCCTCTCCCTCAGCTGATCTCTTCTTTTTTTACTCATCTCTTCCAGCGCCCTTCCAAACAGTTAACCTCCAATGGTCATGGCTGTTAGTTATCAGTGTCAATGCCCATGTATGTCATTTGCAGGAATCCTTACAGCACAAGTATGGATGGTCAGGAAATCATGAATGCATGACCAGTTCACGGTACAGATGGTCTGGTTACCTGGCCATCAGCTATCCAATATAAATTGGCAACCAGTGCAGATGTCACATCTGCATTGCTAACCCAACATATAGCGATGGTAAGGAAATATAGCTAATGCTAAGTTGCTTCAGCTGAAGAGTGAGCACCATCACAATGGAATGAATAACCATCTGTCACACAATCTCTTTGATTCCACAAATGTGGAAACACCTTAGAAAATTCCAGTGTGATTCTTTGTGAAGGCATTCTACTCTTCACTCAATACTTGCCCATGGTAGGCAAGTAAGAAAGATTTCAAAATTATGAAGAGGATCTTGGGTTACACTTGCACCCTGTCTAGAGTTTTGGTGTTCCATTGTGCTATCTTACTGAGTGCTCAATTGAACAGTACTTTTCACCATTAACCAGTTAATTCATCAAAAATAATTTCGGAATAAATATCAGAATTAGTCTGGGGCTTCTTATCATTTAAGAATATTAAAAATCACTTTACTGCTTAAAATTATTCATTTAGCTTGATGTGATGTTGTTAAAAAAAACTTACACTAAATTGACTGAATGAAAAAATAGAATGTAATGCACAACGACTAAATTAAAATTAAATTTCCGTAGAATGATTAGGACCAGGAACAAACTGCAATCCATGCATTATACTGCACACTTAGTATTTTTTTTAATTCTCCTAAGTTATAATTTAACAAAACTCCCTTTTTTTATAGGTTCCAGTGGTTTAAAATTACATTTTATTGCTGGATAGTCACTCTGACCATTACCCAGTACACAGTAGTAACCGTGACAACTCCCTTGCCATAACTGCCGCTAAGCATTCTGGACAATCAACTGCACAAAAAAAATAGTTTACTGATGCTACCCAGCTGGCCCACAAAACACTTATACAACCTGAAATAAACTTATACAAGCACCACATAAATAAAATGAGAAACAAATAAACCTTTGCCCTTAGGTGAACTCCTAGCAGTTCTGCTCATACACACATACACTCCGTTCTTCAATGGCATGTAATGAAGTCAGGAACACAGTGGTGAATGTTGGCCCTAAACTTTCCAGATTGCTAATTCACAAGACTGTGCACAATACAGCAGAAACAGAAAACCATGCTGGACTAAAATTCAACACAAAATTTAATTTCTTTCTGGTTAGAAGAAAGACTACACACTGCACCATTCAGACACGGATTTTTAAGTTGACATCTGACGACTAACTGGCATTGTGGACTGGCTGTTGGTTGTAGAAATCCCCTGATTTTCCTTTTTAACAGATTCAATGGAAATACATCTTCGATGGCTTGTACACTGGGTAAGCAATCTACCGCAAATGTTTACCCCCCAAGTGGTGACAATGCATGCACAATTATTCCACCTGGAAACAAGAATTGTGTATGTTGCTCCTGGCTGTTCATCAGGTATTAATTCATTTGAAATGAATATTCTATTCAAGAACTCCAAAGACATTATTGTATTTATACACACATGAACACATTCATATTTATATGCATCATACAAATCTTGGTCTTGTGGTGCAGTGGTAGTGTCCCTACATCTGGGCTAGAAACCCAGGCTCATGTTTTACCTGCTCAAAATATGTGTCATAACATGTCTGAACAGGTTGGTTAGAATATCTACAGACAGGCATGGTGTTGGTACTCTTTTCTTTGGAAACAGTGAGTGAAGAACTTTGATCAAAGTAGCGTTATTAACCCAAGGGATAATATTAACTTTTGATTCTTCGTGTGACAGTACAAGTATCTGAAAATTAAACAAGTTATCATTAGCCATTGTTATAGACTTTAGTGGACCACATCTTTTGTCTTTCAATAAACTGAGAAATGTTAAAGGTGCAATCCCACGGAAGGCTGATAGGTCATCGTTCATCATCTTATCTTTCTCTAATGCAAGGACTGGGGCATTGAAATATGACAGCTGCCACACAACATGGAAAAGTATCTTCACTACATTTGAACATCATGTAAAAATCCAGAAAGAGTGGCAATGCTCAAAAGGGGGCAGTATAATGTTTCATGAGTACCAATAGTTATACATTGTTCACTAATTTCTGAAACAGCGTAAATTTTGCATATTTCAAAAAGGTTTTCTTTACCTTATTTATAACATGTCACATCTCACATTTTACTATTCACTGTTTATTCATCCATTGAAGTCTATGGAATATTTTAAAGATCCCAATATCCAAACTTTGATAAACACTTGCCATTTTTAAGCATATTCATGATTTTCCAGTAAACTATAACTGATTATTTTGTTTTTAATTCAACGAGACAGACATTTTGTTTTTAATTCAACTAGACAGACATTAACATTGCATTTATTTTGACTAGATAACATTGACCAGAGAAATAGAACATTGGTGTAGAAATCGGATCATGACTCAATGAGGGATGCTATAAATTGTTTTTGCTGGACTTGTTAGTATAAGTTTGGAAAGCTCAGGGTGACAGTGACCAATGAAGAAGCAGCTTGCTGATCACCTCAGGCTCCTCCTCATTTTTATTTTAATACATATCTTCTTGCCTATAGCCCCTTGAAGAGCTGATTAATCAACATGTGGATCAATTAATCCTGAATTCAGCCTGCTTTAGATGGCAGTTAAGCCAACAGGCATCAGACCTCTGATTAGCATCTTCAAGGAAACTAATATCAGGTTATAACAGATGTCAAGAATATCTCCTGCTGACCCAGACTAATGTGGTATTCAATGTGATTCTAATGTTGTTGCAGATTTCTCCCCAAATTTTGTTAAAAAGGCACAAAATAAAATTTCAGGTCTGCATCTTCCAGTTGGAAACCAAAGTTTGAATTGTAATAATATTTGCACTTTGGCTTCCCCTAATGAAGGAGACAATAGCCTTGATATCACCATCTGTGGAATAGAAGAAAAGCTAATTTATGAAGTTGAGGGAAGTTGAAGGAAGACTGATTTTTATGAACAGTTATACAGTGGCAGATATTTAAAATGTCCTTTTGAAATAAAGAAAAACATACATAATATATAAACAACAGATTGCCAACAAACAAAGTTATCTGTTGTTTATATACAAAAACAACAGTAATAAAGGATAAGTCACTACAGTCCTACTGGACCATAGGGCTGTTGTCTCATTACAGAGGGATTACTAGTGGTGCTTCAACCTGAGGGTCACCATGCCTCATGTGAGGGAATGTTTGATAAGGAGGGACCTTCATGGTAACCTCAGCCAGTGCATAAATGGAGCCCACACTGTTGGCATCACAAATTGGTCAAACAGCCAATTGAGCTAACCAACCCTAAATAGGATAGAAACAAAAACAAAGTTGCTGGAAAAGCTCAGCAGGTCTGGCCACATCTGTGAAGGAAAAAATAGAGTTAACGTTTCGGGTCCGGTGACAGTTCCTCAGAACTCAGAACTGTCACCAGATTCGAAATGTTAACTCTGTTTGTTCCTTCACAGATGCTGCCAGACTGGCTGCGCTTTTCCAGCAACTTTGTTTTTGTTCCTGATTTACAGCATCCGCAGTTCTTTCGGTTTTTTTCTAAATAGTATAGGGGTCAGTTAGCTCAGTTGGCTGGACAACTGACTACAAGGGCACAATTCATGCACGGCTGAGGTTAGCTTTGAGAAGGTCCTTCCTTCTCAAACACTCTCCTCACCTGAGGTGTGGTGACTCTCAGGTTAAACTCTCTAATGAGACAGAAGCCCTATGGTCCTCTGGGACTATGGTGACTTTACCTTAAACAGCAATAATACGTAGTAAAAACAGAAAATGCTGGAGAAACTCAGCAGGCCTGGTACCATCTGCAGAGAGAGAAAGTTAACATTTTGGGTCCAATATGATGTTTCTTCAGAAGAAGCCATTTTGGATTCAAAATGTTAAACGCTAAGATTGGAATCAAAACACTAATTCTGTTTCTCTGCACCCAAAAAGGTTGAGCCAAGCTCATGAAATCATCTATAAATAAGAATCAGTCTGAGTCAAAATTAAAATCACTTTAAAAGTCATTAAAACATAAATCTATTTTGCCAGGTTGACTCACACTATTCTGGAAGTTTCACAAACTAGGATAAAAGGTACCTGCAAATTGTGCATCTTGGGAAAGCAGTTTTGGTAGAGGACGCAAATGAACAGTATTTCAGGGAGCAGCTTCTGTGCAAATAAGGAGAGAAGGTAAATGGATTCATAACAGCAGAACTGGAAGACTTATTTGGTCTCTGAGAAATTCACTGAGAACTTAAAAATGTAAATACAATTTGCTCCTGCGAGGACACAAGTCATCAATTAAAGGTCTCTTGGATAGAACGGAAACCATTTGGACTCTAAGGACTTTTTGAATTACGTATTCTTGAAATTGTCTTTAGTACTGAGCACTGACCCCTTATTAAATGGAATATCTGTGTTTATGTGTATTTTTGATGTATTTTATTATTTTCCCCAGTGTTAGTAAGTAATAAACTTCCTTTTTCTTTCACTCAAGAAAACTTGTAAATGGTCCGTTAATTGTGACATTATGGCATCTTAACTGAAATGTAATTATAGCTTCATGCTAAATAGAACTCGAAATCTTTCTTGAGGCCAATACAGGAGGGAATTGTCATAACAACAGCTATCCAGTTTTCTCTTATCAATTTTCCAGATAAATACATAGAAACACCTGCATTGGATTGTGAGCTGACCTTAAGGTTATCTTATTGGCTAGGGAAAGGAATATGGCTTGGTGAATATTTCCTCTTTAAAGTGCCTCAAAACTTATAATGTTCCCAAGCCAACAAAGGTGGTTCAATAAACATTCTTTTTTTTTGACATGGCCTTCAAACCAGAACTAAATGAAAAGCATAAAACTTGTTGATTCAACTGTAATTCATGATGAAAATTTTAACATGAATACATTGTTTTCTCTATTTTGCCACGTGAAATCCAAAGATTTAGGATATCACATCCACAAAAGTTTAAAGGGATCATACTAAAAAATTTATTTGCAACATGCCATATTTTGTCCCACTAACTTTAGTTGAAGCTTTCCAAATTACTGTGTCAGAAATTGATAATCAGGCTCTCAAGTTAATGATTGGCAATCATATATTAAAATATGAATTTTTTGTGTACAAATCCTTTCATTTATCCAAAATTCCTCTTTGCACTTCCTTAGAAAACGCATGCATTTACTTAAATAGAACACCTTAAAATGTTGAATAAAAACCTAAAGAACTGCGGATGTTGTAAATCAGGAACAAAAACAAAGTTGCTGGAAAAGCTCAGCAGGTCTGGCAGCATCTGTGAAGGAGAAAACAGAGTTAACGTTTTGGGTCCGGTGATCCTTCCTCTGAGGAAGAGTCACCAGACCTGAAATGTTAATTCTGTTTTCTCCTTCACAGATGCCGCCAAACCTGCTGACCTTAAAATGTCTCTCATTATGACTTCTGAGTCCTGAATTTAATTCATTTCAGGATTTTGTAGCACCTTACAAACAACAATGGGTGGCCTTTTAGTTAGATTATAATCTTTTGTTTGTTAAATTAGAACACTTTAAATTTTTGTGATGCAATGAAAACTACAGTCCAAAGTTACATTAGATATAATGGGTGGAATTTTAAACAAGGCACATAATTCTCAATGGCAGAACAAGAAGAGGGCACAACTTCTGCTTGCCTGCTGTTTGCTGGTTTTGACACAATTACAACTAAGATTGAATTGCAGACTGTATGCACATGGGACATGTATAATTACACAGAGAGTGAGGGTTTTCAGTGGTGAAACCTAACATCTGCTGGAAATGAGTGGCTCATACAAAAATCTCCTGGACCAACAGGAAGGTTGCTGAACATCACCACAACTTTCCTGCCCAACTCTATGGCCATGAACATAATTTACTGAGTCCCTGAAGGGAGCACAGGATTTTCAAGTACAAATTTCACTTATAAGTAATTCATGTCACATTGGTCTCACTTTATTCATGTGTGCATCATTGTTATTCATTGGGAGCAGCTTAGTCAGAGAGTTAGATGTATTGGCATCCCTCGTGGCTGGCTTGCATTGATAGCTACAGCGGAGTTATGGTCATTTCTTCATTGTGGAAGAAATGTTGACGTGTTTTTTGTGTTCACACTTCATTGAATGTTCATGTTAATGTCCACCGTTGAACCCACCTCTCGACGCCACATAACTGAAACAGCCTGACTGGCTCTTGCTTCGATGCGTTGTGAAGGATTTTGTCCGAGATCACAGTCAGCAGCAAGAACTGAAATGTTGTGGGTGAACTCAGTAGCCTGTGTGGACTCGGCCGGGCCACAGGGCTAAAGTGGACTAACAGGTGGACAGTATTGACGCCTGCCTTGTGGCCTCTCATTATCGTATCTTCACTCACTGTTTCCACCACCATCACCCCTGAAGACCAGACCCCTCCCTCCTTCACATCTCCACACCTCCGATTCCACACCTCACCAGTGACTCACTCTTACCTCCTGTTCACCTCCCTCATGCTGTAGAGTTCAACAAGGAGAAGTGCTGACTTCAAACACAACTGCACAAAGCCAAACTACTTTTACAATGAACACGAACCAAGTATCTTGAGATTCTCAAGCTCCGCTGACTTCATTTTCAAGATAGGACATAAAAAGAAGTTATGCTAATGAATATTCATAGATGCAAATATATTCAGGTGAGAACCCACCCACAGGACAGCATCAAGCACCGACATGTCACTGACTTAATCTCTGCATCCCAGACTACCAATATCAAATGTTGGCTCCTACCTAATTCACCACATTCCTCAATGTTGTCAGCTCCACAAAATCCCCTCCCATTGTTCAATGCGCATGGCTGCAAAATCAACTCTGCAGAGTTATATTAATTTCTCTTATTAATGAAGCAATAGAGCAGGAGCTTTCTTTTTCATTAATTGTTAGGCACGCTTTGTAGGTGTATGATGCAAGATAAAATTACTTGAAACATGCCCATAATTGCACATGTTACACCTATCAGCTTGCCGACAGCAGACAGTAGGTGTGCTTGTGAATCAATAGAAAGATTTGCGGCTGTTTCAAGGAGCTTAAGGCTCTATGTGTAGAAGGAATATAAAAATGTAATGTAATGAAATCCAAACATATAAATATATTTTCTAACACCAGTATTATCGATTTTATTGAAGTAAACACATTTTTAAGAGAACCCTTGATTTGTAAAGCACGTATGATGTATATATTTGTCTGACTTTTCACAAGCTGAGAAGTGCTATTACCACAAAATGCAAAGATCTCCATCTGGTAAGAATGAGGCCAACGTTTGCATTGAAATATTAGCACCAGGTTTGATTTCTTAAAGCACTGTTGCAGGACTTACACTGAGCGCAATGTACTCTTCAACATCATTATTTAAATTTTCCAAAACGTTGTGCTCAACATGAGCTGGAGTCTCTTTAATTGCTTAGGAATGGAAATACAAATCAGCAATACACGTTCACATCCTGTGCAGTCGATATGATATTCTGAATAATCTGACCACACAGCCATTTTCTACATCAACTACATTAAACAGAAGTACTCCATCTTGAGTTAGTGCTAAGAGATTACATGCATTAAAGTTTGTCGACATCGTAAATGTGATGCATGGGTATAGGGCTTTGACTGTGAATTCTCTAGTTAAAATGTGCAAATCTATTATTTCTTAGGGCTCATTATTTGGATGAAGAACAACAACTGCACTAAAGCTGACTGCCTCATTTTGTCAGCAGAAGTAAAACCTAAAGCTAGACTATCCCTTTCAAGTGGGTATAAGGCTTGATGACATACGTTGAAAATCAATCAACTTGCGATCTCGGTCTGTTCACTTTGGAACTGGAAGCTGAATTATTGGAAGAACTAACACCATTAAGAGCACTTTGGCAGCATCTTTGCTCCATTTCAAAACAAAATTTACAAGCTTCAGATATTTTTGATTATTCAATTACAGGTGCACCTCACATTGTCATCTTTATTCATAACCACGTTTTATTTCATTGCAGATGGTAACCAGTTTGTACACTGCAAGAAAATTGAGCTCAAAGACATTAATAATTGATACACTAAAATTGATTAGAGGAAGTTACAAAAGTTAAAACAGGAAACTGTAAAGTCTGAAAAAACATAGTGTAAGAGCCTATATCAGCAATTACACATTGAGTGATAAGCACAATGCAGCCCAGCAGTATGTTAAAGCAATGATCTACTACCCACTGCCCTGACTGATAACAATTATCCATTCTTTAACTTCCATTGAAGGAAGTATCGAGACAATTTAAACATTTATATATATTCAAAAATTTTTAACAATTAAAATTAATTATTTAAAGAATCTATACTGATAGTCATTTTAAAATGAAAGTCACCTTATGCCTACATAAACTGCATATACCAAAGCTAAGTGATATTAAGTCCCCTGTCTCAGCCATTAATGACATGGTCAAGATGCACAGACAGACACAGAAACAACAAGCAGTTTTGTCAGAGGAGGTCAGTAAGCTGGATCGAAGGATGGAAGACTCCACCAATATTATCAGATCTGTGCTGGCTCCAGTATGTGTGCGTCTGGCTGCTACCATGTAAAGGTTGACTAACTCCATGGAGACTCACATCCAGCACAGTCAGTGTCTATTAGATTTGTAGGCGGACCTGCATTCCATTGCTTCAGCCATGGATGCTCAGCATGACTTGGCAAGATGAGTGGGGAAATGAGAGGCTTCAACTTTTACTCCAGTTTGCCCTTTGTCTCAGGGAGACAGCATTGCATCAGAAGGGCTCATACCAGGGAGCAGCCACATCACCAGATGCTTCCTCCAGAAGATACTTTTTATAAGGCAGCGGTTGACAGCCACCACCCCCACCACCCTGAGAACTAACACTGAATCACCCAAAGGGGAGTACCCTTGCCCTATAATCTGTTAAAAGCAGTGGGAGAAGGGGTGTAATCCAATTTTCCAGCAACTTCTAGTGGTTAGGTAAATTAAACACCTGACACTCACTTTATAATCAACAAGTAACTATTTATCTAACTCTAACAGTGAACAAATTAATTAAATTATTAACAGACTGAATAAACACCTTCTAACTACTAACAATTCCTGAATAAAACAAGGCTCGAGGACTGCTTTGTAGAGCACCTGCGCTCTGTTTGCAACAAACGACAACACCTTCCAGTCGCAAACAACTTCAACACCCCCTCCCCCTCCCACTCCCTGGACGACATGTCCATCCTGGGCCTCCTCCAGTGTCACAATGACAGCACCCAGAAACTGGAGGAACAGCATCTCATTTTCCACCTTGGGAGCCTACAACAGATTGGTCTCAATGTGGACTTTATTAGTTTCAAAATCTGCCCCCCTCCAGCCTCACCCCATGTCCAACCCTCCCTCTCATCTCCATCTCCTTGACCTGTCCATCTTCTCTCCCACCTATCTGCTCCTCCCACCTCACTGACCAATCCACACCACTGCCTACCTGCACTCACCTATCACCATCCTACCTACCTTGCGCAGCCCCACCCTCCTCTGTCTATTTATTTCAGAACTCCCTTCGCCCTCCCCCGTTTCTGAAGAAGGGTCCCGACCCGAAGTGTCAGCTTTCCTGCTCCTCTGATGCTGCCTGGCCTGCTGTGTTCCTCCAGCTCCACACTGTGTTATCTTTGACTCCACCATCTGCAGTTCTTGCTATGTCTAAGATTCTAATGGTATGCTTTACCAATGAATACAAAGTTTCATTTATATAAAATAAAATAATAAAAAAAGAATTTAGTCTGTCAAAATTACAGGCAGGTTTCATGTCTTCTGGAATGTTCTATGCCTTCTCCATCAAATGTTCTGTCAGGAACGCCTTCTCCATCGAATTCTTCTGTCAGGAACATTAACGAGTTGCGCCATACGTACCGTTGATTTTGATGGTGCTTTCTCCAAAACTTAGAGAAGGCTGTGAAAGCTAGTGATTCTCTCTTGATAGCTGACAGCTGTTAACTCTTGCAGATGGCAGTTCACTCTCCTGTCTTTGCCCAAATGCCCCTTCTTATATACCCTTGCTGACATAGCAATATTTCTTAAAATAGGATTGGTCCTGTGCTGTCAAAACCATCAGATTTAAATGTAATTGGTTTTTGGTATCTACGTGCCTGGTTCAAATTAACTGGCTAAATTCAAAACTTGTTGTCTTGATAACAAAACAAAACTGTTGCTTAGCCTGCTAATTATGCAGCCTTTTGATACAAATGTTTCAATTCAAGTGCTCTGCGCACCCGCAAACCCACAAACTGCTGCCCATAGACACACTTTTTGAATCTCTAAGCATAGAAGAAGCACATCACCTTTTAAAGGCACCACGCACTACTTCCACACCCCCCAACTAGCATTTTGCAAACACCAATACTTTGCAAACACCAAATTGTAACATCCTGCCTTCCAATCCACAAAAACCCGACCCAACTCTGCCTCTCCACCTCCCCCTAGAATGTGATCAAAAAGTCTGTGGCTGTCCAAGCTGAGGAGGATGAGTCTGCATCTAGGCAGGACACTCGCATCAGGTCGAGTTCCTCTGGGCCCAAATTCCCCTGGAAAAGACCAGCTAAATCCTCCAGACCAACAGGGTCAACTCATCAAGCTCCCTCCAACCTAGCTGCAGATGGTGGGTCTACACTGGGACTTCAGGAAACTAGGAGGAGGACATGCCCCTATTTACATCCATGGAGCTGAGGTGGAGATAGTCGAGAGCATCAAGTTTCTAAGAGTGACGATCGCCAACAATCTGTCCTGGACCACCCACATTGAAATGATAGTCAAGAAGGCACAACAACGCCTCCTTTTCCTCAGGAGGCTATGGAAATTTGGCATGTCTATAACGACCCTCACCAACTTTTACAGATACGCCATAGAAAGTATTCTATCTGGATGCATCATGGCTTGGTACGGCAACTGTTCTGCCCAGGACCATAAGAAACTACAGAACGTTGTGAACACAGCCCAGATCATCATGCAAGCCAACCTCCAATCCATTGACTCGATCTATACTTCTCATTGCTGCAGAAAGGCAGCCAACATCATCAAAACCCCTCCCACCCTGGTTATAATTTCTTCCAACCTCTTCCATCTAGCAGAATTTACAAAAGCTTAAACACACATACCAACAGGTTCAAGAACAGCTTCTTCCCAGCCATTATTTGACTCCTGATTGGACGTCTCAAATTTCAAATCTAATGTTGATCTTGCTTGATGCATCTTCTTTGCAGTTGTAACGATTTGTACTCCTCACTCTGTTCTATTCCCCTATGATCTTTGTGTCTTTGTATATTACGATCTTCCTGTACAGTATGCAAAACAAAACTTTTCACTGTACTTAGGTACATGTGACAATAATAAATGAAATCACTAAGACATATTGGGAGGGAAAGGAGGAGAAAACTTTTAAGGATACATAGGTGGCATAGATGGCAGATGTATGTATACACGCACTTGCAAAATGTCTGCTCTTTATCACTGTTGGACCTTGACAAGTTGCACCCGTTTGAGTCACACTCTGTTTGAATTTCATCCCAGGGATAAAAGTAATTAGAATGACCCAGCATTGCTCATCTCTCACAAGCAACTGGCTCCTTGACAGCAAATAGCATAAGAACATAAGAACATAAGAACTAGGAGCAGGAGTAGGCCATACGGCCCCTCGAGCCTGCCCCACCATTTAATAAGATCATGGCTGATCTTTTTGAGACTCAGCTCCACTTACCCGCCCACTCACCATAACCCTTAATTCCTTTACTGTTCAAAAATTTATCTAGCCTTGCCTTAAAAACATTCAGCGAGGTAGCTTCAACCGCTTCACTGGGCAGGGAATTCCACAGATTCGCAACCCTTTGGATGAAGAAGTTCCTCCTGACCTCAGTCCTACATCTGCTTCCCTTGATTTTGAGGCAATGCCCTCTAGTCCTTGTTTCACCTGCTAGCGGAAACAACCTCCCTGCCTCCACCTTATCTATTCCCTTCATAATCTTATATGTTTCTATAAGATCTCCCCTCATTCTTCTGAATTCCAATGAGTATAATCCCAGTCTACTCAGTCTCTCCTCATAATCCAACCCTCTCAACTCTGGAATCAACCGAATGAATCTCCTCTGCACCCCCTCCAGTGCTAGTATATCTCTTCTCAAGTAAGGAGACCAAAACTGCACACAGTACTCCAGGTGTGGCCTCACCAGGACCCTATACAGCTGCAGCATAGCCTCCCTGTTTTTAAACTCCATCCCTTGAGCAATGACAGACAAAATTCCATTTGCCTTTTTAATTACCTGCTGCACCTGCAATCCCACCTTCAGCGATTCATGCACAAGGACACCCAAGTCCCTCTGCACAGCAGCATGCTGCAATTTTTTACCATTTAAAACATAGTCCATTTTGCTGTTATTCCTACCAAAATGGATGACCTCACACTTATCAACATTGTACTCCATCTGCCAGACCTTTGCCCACTCACTTAGACTATCTATATCCCTCTGCAGACTTTCAGTGTCTTCTGCACACTTTGCTCTACCACTCACCTTAGTGTCATCTGCAAATTTTGACACACCACACTTAGTCCCCAACTCCAAATCATCTATGTAAATTGTAAACAATTGAGGTCCCAACACTGTTCCCTGAGGCACACGACTAGCCACTGACCACCAACCAGAAAAACACCCATTTACCCCTACTCTTTGCTTTCTACTGGTCAACTAATCCTCTATCCATGCCAATACATTACCTGTAATACCATGCAACTTTATCTTATGTAGCAGTCTTTGGTGTGGCACCTTGTCAAATGCCTTCTGGAAATCCAAATACACCACATCCACAGGTTCCCCATTGTCCACCATGCAAGTAATGTCCTCAAAGAATTCCAACAAATTAGTTAAACATGACCTATCCTTCATGAACCCATGCTAGGTATTCCCAATGGGACAATTTATATCCAGATGTCTTGTTATTTCTTCCTTAATGATAGATTCAAGCATTTTCCCCACTACCGAAGTTAAGCTAACTGGCCTATAGTTACCTGCTTTTTGTCTACTTCCTTTTTTAAACAGTGGCGTCACATTGGCTGTTTTCCAATCTATGGGAACCACCCCAGAGTCCAGTGAAAGCTCATGGATTCTTGAACCATGACATTCATAAGTACAGCCTAGTTTTGTTGCACTTTCATGTAGACAACAGCAATGTGCAGGAACTGTGGTAGGCCCTGTTCCACACAGATCCTCCACCCTTACATCCACCTTGTGAGCAAGAGTACAGAACCAGTGATGACTCTCGAGGCAGAGTTTCATTCAATCTATCAATTATTTTCAGGAAGCGCACTGTTATTTAAGGCTGACATACATACAATGGGCAGCTCACACATCCACCCTCTCTCATGACGTATTGGCCTGCTCAGAGACACTGTGCTAAACACTGCCTCCTTCAAGCTAAACACTGTTCTACAGGGTGCTCAAGCACTTCCAGGAAATTCAGCAGCCCATGCAAATTCAGAAACATTGAAGGCTAACTAACAATTGAAGAGTGAACAAGAAGTGCTGAGGGTTACTGCTACTGAGAATGTGAGACTTCACTGCACAACACTCAGATATCATGTTCTTACTGAAGCTGTAAAAGGCGCTAATCTTAGAACTGTGCAATGATAGTGTCCTGTCTCACTGACTGCTGCTTTCTCCCTAACAGTCAGTCGGACCTGGAAAGGTTAGATACTTGAAAGTGGGATCACCTAAAGATATCAAGCTTACAATCATATGGATAAGAAAACTTTTATTCAGCAACAGAAAAATGCAAGAATTACAGAAATAACATGTACTGTGGACTGACCAGGGACTGGCTTACCAAATAACTAACAGAAATCATTGAAAGGAAGTTCAAACCTAGCTCATTCATGGAAGCAAGTATCAGTTCAGGTCTCTGAGGCTCATTCTCAATTGTGCATTGTTCTATTGTGCTCTCTTGGATGTCTCTCCTGGCCTTACTGTTAAAAACAGCCAAATATCAGACTTATTTTCTCCTTTTCACATCGATCATTTACACCAATTTTACATCTCTATGCTTCCTTTACCACCATTGGCACTCACATTGTGTTTTGCTCCAGGCGCCCTCACTAATCATTCCGCTTGCTCCACACTCCTCTCTGTCAACAGCACTAAAAACTTTATTCAGCCCCTTTCAGTTTTGAAGGGATATGTCAGACTAAAAATGTTAACTCATCCACAAGTGATGCCAAAACTACCAGAAACCAGAGTTTCTCTGGCATTTTCTGTTTTAATTTCATATTTCTAGCATCTGCAGGATTTTGCTTTGATCACACTTTAAATGGGTTCACTTTGTCAATTCATGGGACAACTATCCTCCTTTTTGCTTACCATGGGCTTTTTATTTCTGAAAATCCCACTCAAACATGTCTTGCAGTCATGTTCTTCAGGTTGAGCCAATTGCACTGATCAGAAATGGTGAACCAGGCACTCCACACCACCACAGATTTCCTGCAACACTACAACCAGATTTTTCACCTGGGCAACTCCAAAAAATGACATGGAATTGAAACCTTTTACATTGCCTTCAGAATCCTGGATTATAACTGCAACGTGTTCAAACTGATTATGATTTTCCATCCACATGAAGAATGATTCCATGCAATTTGACATCAACAAATGACTGTCTTTTGTGTGAGTGGATTCTTTTACAAAGATTCAATTATCACTGTATAAATTGTAGTCAAATAACGATGCAATTTAATTGTTGTGTCACTTTATTTGAAAGTGAACACTGAAAGAGCGAGCTCTATGATATGCTGAATGCACATCCTCATGTTGCAATGTTATTGCCAGCAGCAGATGAGTAACAGAGCCAACTTTAGACATAACATGTTGCCATATACTTAGCCAGCCCTTTTAAAGATTCTGCTTCACACAGTGCCATATCCTTTTGTCAGCCACCAGTTTAAAAGTTTGACTTTTCAACAACATTTACAGGATCTTGGATCAGAATCAAGTATTTTGTTATGATGATCGTTCACCTGAGTTTTTCATCATTTTCTTACACAGGAATTAGCAAAGGAAGTTAAAATTTCATTGCTGCATAGATGCAAGATTTTAATGAACAAATGTTCACAAACTATGTGATGATGTTGCAATAATTCATGACCAGAGGTCCTGCTAATCGCAACATTCACACTTGCTTTACACATTTAAAACATATAAGAATTTTTTTTTGGTTTTCAAGTCAAGGATGTAAAGGAAATGATCAGTTTAATGAAGAACTTAAGAGGAATTAATGAAAATAAAATACACTATGCAACATCTGAATAAGTGCCAAGAAGCTAGTGAGAAAACACGATGTAGAAGTGTTGGAACTTAAGGAAATTGAAGACTTTGTTGGTGAGAAATAGTCAAGCCTCTGTGATAAAAATCAGACAAAAGAAAAGCAGTGAACCTCAAGCTTGATTAAAAAAAAGGCAGCTAGGAAAGAAAAAGTCAGATTAATTTTAAAAATGCTTTTGTAGGTATACAATGAACAATGAAATGTGTGGTAGCCACACAGACAAACTTTAGGTCCTGAGAATACAGCAAACACTCAGAAAAGTCAGCCATCTTAGGAGGGAAGATGGTTGAGTTCACTGCCCACTTGAAAGGTGAAACAAAGACACTCTAAAGAAATTATACTGGATTGAGAGGATGATTTTCTCCAAATCTTTTGTTGTTTAAATATTTAACAAGTTCTTAATGAGATCTAAACATTGCATATAAATGTAAAGTGGCATAGTCAGGTTATTTGGCCTGCTGTGTTCATCCAGCTCTACACCTTGTTATCTCAGACTCTCCAGCATCTGCAGTTCCTACTATCTCTGGTCAGGTTATAATTGACTCTATTGTTACTATTCATTAATGGAATACAGCATTAAACATTTACTTTTGTTGGAGAGTTACCATCTGCATAAATGTAGTGATTATATTTTAATAATATGTATATTCTGTGTCTTTCTCAGTATAATGCAATATGTAATTGATTTTTGACAATATATGTTCATCAATTGTAAAAAAAAGTAATCTCAATGATATCTCCTCACCAGCCCATACCTAGATAATAAAATCCTAAATTGTCAAGTTAAGTATTAAGTGCTGATATAGGTGAACTTAAAAAAAAGTTGCATATGCCATGATATACCTATAGAAATATCTTACACTGAGATAATTTTCTTGCCTTGAAAACTACTAGAAGGGAGATCATTTCATATAAAATCTGACTAACTTGCTTGATAATCTGAAATTCCTCTTTGTTGAAGTTTTAAGGTGCCAATAGGTTTGACTGAGTTGGCTGATGAACTCTGCAGATCAACTATAGCATGGGCTCAAAGGAATGCGGGTGCAATCTATTGTCACCCTGTTGCTGGGGACAAGCAAGATGATGGATAATCCCACTGCCTGGGTTGCTTGACTCTCCTTGACATGAAGAAAATAATATAAATAGCTACAAGAGCAGGTCAGAGGCTAAGAATCCTGCAGCGAGTAACTCACTTTCCAACTCCCCAAAGTGATCACCATGTACAAGGCACACGTCAAGACTGTGATGGAATACACCCTGTATGCCTGGATGTGTGCAGCTCCAATAACACTCAAGAAACTTGACACTGTCCAGAGCAAAGTACCCATCTGATTGGCACAAAAGCATCCCTCAACCACCAACATTCAGTAACAGCAGAAATGCACTGCAGAAAGTCAGGAAGGGTCCTTAAATAGCACCTTCCAATCCCACAAATACTTTCATCTGGAAATACAATGGCAGAAGTTACATGGGAACACCACTTTCTGCAAATTCTCCTCTAAGCCATTCACCATCCTAATTTGGAAAAATATCACCATTCCTTCAGTGTCACTGGGTCAAAATCCTTGAATTTCCTTCCTAAGGGTATTTGTTGGTCAATTTTCAGCATATGGGCTGCAGCTCACCACCGCCTTCTCAAGGGCAACTGGAGGCAGGCAATAAATGGTGGCCCCACCAGCAATGCCCATATCCCAAGAGTGAATAAAAAGCAAAAAAAACTGTCATCTGGAGGAAGTTGCATGAGGGACATCCCAAATGCATTTGTAGGTCAAGGATTAGGAGATATCCCAGTTATTCCTTGAAACGAGCTACTAGCATGAAAGTTCAAGACAGCTTGATATTTGACAGTTAACAAGATGGCATGACCACTCGTCCATTCTGAGTGCAAATCCTGCTCCAGCAGATAACATGAATTGGTGATGATGACCCAGGACATCCTCACCCTGGCTTGTACTCACCTTCTGACAGCTATTGAAAGTGAAAGATAGGCCTATATATAGGGGTAGTAGGAACTGCAGATGCTGGAGAATCCGAGACAACAAGGTGCAGGGCTGGATGAACACAGCAGGCCAAGCAGCA
>NC_063346.1:21407872-21456088 GCF_021869965.1 Rhincodon typus | reverse complement strand
TGCTGCTTGGCCTGCTGTGTTCATCCAGCCCTGCACCTTGTTGTCTCTATATATAGGGGGTCCAGTCATTCCTGTCTGCATCTTTAGGGGATCTTAATCTGTTGCTTCTCCCACTGGGGGTTGCTATACTTGTTGATGATGTTGTAATTGCTCTCACTTTCGATATTATCTTCACCTATGGAACAAGGCCACATTGAATCCAGCAGCTGTGATGCCCACACCAGATGCTGCAGCCAATAATCTATGGGGAATGTCAGAAGTAGAACAGAATTTCACTCACCATATTCCTGAGACCACACATCAATCGCAATAAAGCATCATATTATGTTGTACCTTTACAGAATATGCTACGGAGGCTCCACAAGGTGGTCAATATTATACCTCAGTAAGGAACTCTATATATTGTAGATTTCTCAAGATCTATGTTGTAGAATCTAGGAGTTAATGCTATTCTGGGGTGAGTAAAATTCTGGTATTAATCCATCATTATAGCACCCCTCCCAAAGAAGCACCCAAGAACACCCAAAAACATGTCCTTTCATACTTATAGTTTAGTGCAAACCTGGCAGATCTTAAGCACTGTCTTCCTGTATCAGGTATCAAATTGGAATCAGAATATTAAATACAAGTGAAACATTCAATCTTAGATTTGATTATCTGAAATGACAAGGAGGCAATTAGTGCCTACTCTGTAATGGCAAGGATTGCTTCAGACTATAATTTATAATTTTTAATTTTGCAAAAAGGATGAGCTGCCAATGAATTATAATTTACAACCAGATGGATGCATGATGAATGCAATTGCCTCCAGGAGGGCTTCTGCCCATAGAGAAACTAATGAGTACAGACATGGCTACATATCCTTATCATTTTGGAGGAGAGGTGTTTATTGATTCTTGGAGTAGTCACAACTGAAATAGGGGTCAACCAGGAGGCTGAATGCATTTAAACTGTTGGTGTGTTCGTAAATGAACCTCCTTCTCATATTTGGTTCCCCTCTTGTCCTTAAATCTCATTCAATGACCAAGCTGCATATGGTGTAATCATCTTCTTCTTGCTCTTGCCCCACCTGTCAGTGCAATGCACCCCTTCTACATTTCCACTTTCAGATTACCCACGAGTTGTAATCTGATGAAGCAGAGATGAAACAGTAATGAGACAATGATGAAGAAAAATTATGTCAGATACTGACACTCTATAAACTTTAGCCAGCAGTATGGAGGAAAGTTCTGCATGTGGGAAGACACTAGGTCCTAGAGATAGGGCAGGGAGTAAAGATGACACAGACTCATCAAAGGGTGAGGTCACACTTGAGTTCTGCTGAAGAGTCAGATAAGTAATTTGCTAAGGCTACCTACAAAAGAAGGTCAATTTGAGCTAAAATGAAAGTTTTGGTATATGGAAGACATGTCAGAAAGTCTGTGGCCAATTTCAAGGCACATGGAGGACTCTGACTCCATTTGGCAAAGGTCATTGTGCAGAGCATAAATCCCATCCACAGCATGAACATGGAAAACTTCATGAGAACATTTACAGAGCAGATCACAATGCCGTGCTTGCTGGTCAATGTTTCACCTTCCATTGGTAGCATGAGCAGAAGTCAATTAACACCAGTATGTTGTAGTAGAAACTCAGAAAGAGCTCACACAAGCTTAGCTTGGTACTTGATGATTTAGATGCTGCCATCACAGCTGTAGATTCAGAATCACAGAATTGTTTGTAGAAAGTGATTTGGCACATTGTGTCTACATACCAATGCTCCAAAGGGCTTGCATACTGTCATAACTGTCATTACCATGGTCAGACCCTGAGGTATTATGGACATTTATTACATGTAATTCTAAAATAAGCCTTGTCAAAGAGGGCTGATATATCCAAAAATGGCTCTGAATATTAATTAAAAGGCTGCAGACACCAGCTCTCATATCTAGAAAATGAAGGGAACTTCAAGCAACAACCCCTTGATGAGGGGAAGAACTCACAAAGTCCAATTCATGTAGTCAATTGCACCCTGACAACGGAAAATGTTGCCGTATGTTCCATAAACCTTCTTCCCTCTGCTATGTTCTCTTAAACTACTTCCATTTTCAATTAGGACCAGGTTAACTTATCCAGTCTGAAAGAAGCCTGACACTTAACGGTTCAGAGTGACAGTTTCACAGCCATGGATAATGCCTTTCTTGCCCTGTTCTAAATTCTGTCTACGCCAAATGCAGATTTCATGCTTTGGTCCAGAAATAATGCACACTACTGAACTCATGACAGGAGAAAGTGGTCAAAGTGAGGACAATGTCATTCAAGATACTGCAACACTTCGGCAACTTTATTTAACTCTAAGAGCCATCAAAAATTTCTGCAGTTGCAACACAAAACAGCAGAAATTAATCAGCAGCCATCCTGAATGTGGTCAATTATCCCTTTAAATGGTCCAGCATGAGGTGGGGTGGTGGTCTCCTGGTGCTGAATGCATTTTCAGCAGTGTAACCTTAAAAGAGAATGTTAGCTGTTAGTGTCGAATTCCTGAATGGATCAATACGGTGCTACATCACGATCTGCCTACTCTGAATTCTTTTGATGGATGTTCCTTGCATGTGTACTTATGCCCTCACTAAAATGGTGTCTGATGTTGTCAGCACCAGAAGTTACAGTACAATATGTATACTGTTTTAGAAGCAAAATGGCACCCATGGTTCCAAAAAAACAAACTTAATTTTGCAGACTTCAAATCTACTGTTTTAAACTCTAAATTGATTAATTCAAACTGTGAATTTGGTTTGGAATTTTGCAAAGCATCATCCCATTGATTTTTTTTTTCAAAATGCTTAGTTTTTACAACCAGACAATTCAAACATTTTTGTGCAAAGTTACTTTGTAGTCTCAAGAGCAGATTTTTGAAAAGATCCAGTTCTTTTTTCCCTGAAACACCAATGGTGAAAGTTTAAACAAAAGCATATTTAGTTCTTAAAGATAAACTGTATTCCAGAAACAACTAATTTTTTTTATAATACATAACAGAAAGCTTTGGACATATGCTGAAGAAAAATATTGAAATAGAAGGGTTCCATATTTGCCTTGCAGCAGGGTCACTATCCAGTTCTACTGTGCAAACCCCAAAATAGCAACAGAATTTTGAGAGTTTGGTTTCTGTGTTGCTACCCAATTTACAGGTTAAAAATACCAGGTATTGCAAGTCAGAAATTTTGTGAATGTGATGTATGCTTTGTTATAAATAACCTCAGTTCTGATGAAGGAGAAAATTTTGCTCATAATTTTCAACACCTCTTCATTAACATGCAGCGCTACACATCTAAATATCACTGTACTTTGTTGCTGGGGAGATGTCACAAAACACTATTCAGAACTACACGCAGCGGACACAGCACAATTGGTGATGCAATTATATTGCTGATTGCACCTAAGGCTAAGATTTATCATTCTTATGTTAGTTTTAATAAAAATATTTTTGTTTCCCACAGGGGATATTAGGTAGGATGCCTCACCTTGGAGCAAATGTGATAGTTCACACTGTACAGTAATGGTGAACGGGTTTGGAGCTGGGGAATTCTACATTTGAATGTGTTTTCCTTTTCAGCTAGGGATGAGACACCTTTCTTTAGGAAAGAACAAGATTTAAAAAAAAAGGTTCATTCCACGTAAAAAACATACACAATTAAGAAATGAGACCACAGACAAATACAACTGGATTGACTAAACCAGATTGTGAATGTTGGAATTATCTGCTCCCTTGTCCAGATTGGACTATATTGGGAAAGTTTGAAAATACAATGAAATGGAAAAGAAAAGATTGTCAACATTGAGAAATAAATTTCCATTTTCCCCTCAATATTTAAACTATGAATTCTGAATCTCATAATAGTGACTACCTCATTTCCAAACTCATCTCATTCTCTGTAGAGTTCCCAACTTTCCTCTCCATCCCCGAGAAAATAGAAGGTCCAATTCCTGACATGATGTTCAGATCATTTACCTGGGGGTAGCAAAGTGCCACTATCTTCTCTGGGACATCGCACACTCTGTCATCCTGTAACTTCCTAGCATCCTCCTTCACCTTTCAGCCTTGCGAGTGAGCATCAACAAGTCTTACTAAGTCAATCCAGGGGCTTGGCCGCAGTCAGTTCTAGAGATATGGGTTTGATGGTCAGGGAGCTTATAAGAGGTCAGTCCATGGAGTCCTGACGAGAATAGAAAGGTTGTATCTGTGGTTGGGTTCATTGAACTGGGTTGCTGAAGGAAAGATGAATTCAAGATAGAAGTGTGGGATCTCATAGAGCATAGAAGAAGCAAGGGGTCTCCGGGAGAGTGGCCGTTTTACAAGTGCCAATCATTCTGGCCTCGACATGAGAACTGTGTATGGGCAAAAAGAACATGGCAATTCATATAGATCCAAGAGGTAAATTGCAGCGATTACACAAATTATTATTTATGGTTATATGAAGGGGCTGAAAAGCCTGAAAGGTCATCGGAACACAACAAGAGCAACACAAAAGCCAACATGAAGAATGAGGTTGTTGGAAAAACATGCCATATTTCTGGTGGGCCCTATAAGTTACGGGGGCACAAAGTTGAAACTTTATCATCTTTGATTCAAATTCAACTGCACAATCACAAGGCAAAATGGCTGTCACCACATGCAGAGTGGGTGAAATAAGTTACTGATTTTGTTTATTGAATTTCAGGCTGTACTAGGGCAATTGCATTAATTGTACATTCTTTGGCTCAGAAACCCTATCCATCAAGCATTAAATTGTAATTCTTTACAGACAATTCTTTTTGAAAAAAGAAACATTAAAAATGATGGCCTCAAACAATCTTAGAGGTTGGCGGTGGCATATTGATAGTGTCACTGAGCTAGCAATCCACAACCTCAGGCTAATAGTCTGGAGTCAAAGGTCTGAGGCCCATCACGGATGATGGTGAAATTTGAATTCAATGTCAAAAAAGATTGGAATAAAACATAACCCAATAGCTATTACTGTCAATTGCTGTAAAAACTCATCTGTTCACTAATGTCTTTTCGCAAAAGAAATCTGCCATCTTTACCTAGTCTGGCCTACGTGTGACTCCAGCCCCACAGCGATGTACTCTTATCTACCCACTGAGCAATTAGTGATGGACAATAAATGCTGGCCTAGCCAGTAATGCCCATATCCAATAAACAGATTTTTAAATAGTCATGACTATTACATAGTTTTACACTTACTGCCTCTTTGTCATGATAGATAAGCAAATCTAATCAGACATTATCTTAAGAGTCTCTCCTAAGTTTACCATTTCTCGATTACATTCCATACTTGATACTGGAAAACAACGCTTTTCAGCTGCCACATTTGCACATTGAACTGTAAGTACGTGAAGTCAATTTTTGTGATTGTCAAAGGTGTATTTTTGGGAGGGTTATGACAGTGGATTAATACATAATTTCACTCCTCCAATGTGCCATGAACACTTTAGATCTGCAATATATATCTGTATAAAGTAACATAGCTCAGAACTACATATTTGAGGCATGATATTGGCTTTCATGTGAAGCTGCGTTGAGCTCTGTGTGAAGGCATAGCATATAGTCCACTGCGATTGATGTGAGTGCTCGAGTATTGTGATTGAAATGCTGTTCCAATTCCAACATTCCCATAAATTATAGGCTCACACATCTTGAACAGGCACCATGGTTGCTGGATTCCCTGTGGTCTTGCTGCATAGGCAAAGATAGAGCTGAATGGAGAGAGCAGTTACAGCATTGCTAGCAAGTCCAGGAAGAACAGCAATGACCTACGGCTGCTGCACAGTCTTCAGAGAAGCAACTGCAAGATTCCCCCAAAGAGATGGAGGAGAACAACTTACAGATAATGTTATCATTTTCTACAGCTCTCAGAACCACAGTGCAGGCACAGCCAAGGATGTCTCAGGTGACCATTGTTGAGCTGTTGCAGTAGATTTTGTACTTAGCAGGAATGGAATGGCCATCCCACCTATTGCCATCAAAGTTACAGCTGCCTTGATTTTTTTATTTGTTTGTCAGTGACTTGTTTCAAGTGTTGCGAAGCTGGGTATAGTACTTGTGGATTGGAAGGCAGGACATTAGAATTTGTTTGTAAAATGAGAGGAGGGAAAGCATGCATGGTCCCTTTAAAAGGTGTGTTTTTTTAGGCTTGGAGAGATTAAAAAAATGTTTGCAGGCACCAGTAGATGCACAGAGATTTCTTGAACAACAAAGAACAAAGAAAATTACAGCACAGGAACAGGCACTTCGGCCCTCCAAGCCTGCGCCGATCCAGATCCTCTATCTAAACCTGTCACCTATTTTCCAAGGATCTGTACCCCTCTGCTCCCTGCCTATTCATGTATCTGTCCAGATACATTTTAAATGGCGCTATCATGCTCGCCTCTACCACCTCCGCTGGCAACGCGTTCCAGGCACCCACCACCCTCTGCGTAAAGAACTTTCCACACATATCTCCCTTAAACTTTTCCCCTCTCACCTTGAAATTGTGACCCCTAGTAATTGAGTCCCCCACTCTGGGAAAAAGCTTCTTGCTATCCACCCTGTCTATACCTCACATGATTTTATAGACCTCAATCAGGACCCCCTCAACCTCCGTCTTTCTAATGTAAATAATCATAATCTACTCAACCTCTCTTCATAGCCAGCACCCTCCATACCAGGCAACATCCTGGTGAATCTCCTCTGCACCCTCTCCAAAGCATCCACATCCTTTTGGTAATGTGGTGACCAGAACTGTATGCAGTATGAAATTGAAACATTATATCAAAAGGCTATACTGTTAGCAGGCAAAGCAACATGTTGAATTTAGCCAATTGATTTAAACCAGGCCCTAGATAGCAAAACCCAATTAAATTTAAATCTGATGGTTTTGACAACCTAGAGCCAATCCTATTGTAAGAAATTAATTGGTTATTAAGGGTATAAAAGAAGAGGTCATTTGAAAATTGTGGGAGAGCGAACTGCCATCTGAAGAGAAACTCGCTGGCTCTCACAGAAATCTCTAAGCTCTCAGAGTAAGCATTATTTAAGTAAAGGTGCTACAGCACTCTTAACTAATATTACTGACACAAGATTTCAGCAGAGAAAGGAATTCTTGAATGGAAAACAGCGAGGAAGGCAAAGAATGGAAGACTTATCCTGGCTGTAATTTCAAGAGTTAGTTTTAAATTATTCTTTTCTTGTTACTTTGATTTATATAGGTGGGACTTGTATTTATTGAAACAGCATGCCATTAGAAAAAAATTGTTTTATTCAGGAATAATTAGTAAAGGGGGAATTGTTCGGTTTGTTAGTAGTTCTGTTAATTTGCTCATTGTTAGAGCTAGATAAATAAATTGTTACTTGTTGCTTATAAAATGAGTATCAGGGATTTCTTTCACTTAACCATTCCCATCCACAACAAATCGGGGGATTTTTTCACACTTTTTCACACTTCCTTTAACAGATTACAAGGTGAGGGGAGCTTCTCCGGGTGTTTCGGTTTTAATCATCAGAGAGATGTTGATTTTCCCTCCGTAACACAGGGAGCAACTAGAACCCCTGCATCATCTCCAAAATGCACCCAGATGTTACTTGTACAGAGTGTGCTGCATAATCTTATCATGTTGTGTTTTGCAAAACTGCAGCAGGCAAAGAGGGAATATGATGAACGCTGAAGAGATGGTAGAATGGAATCAGCCTTCCCAGAAGAGAAGATGAGGAGCAATATGGAGCGTTGCAACATTGGACACTACATGCCAGAGAGGACTTAGCTGAGACCCAGTTCCAGTCAATGACAGCTAGGTTCAGTGCTCATTCATTGATTGTAAAATTAGATGCTTGACATGCAAGCTGTTCCTTTCTGTTCCAAGAAACAAATTTAGCTTCTGTTTGATTGCAGTTCGTATTTGGTGATGGTGAGTGGAAGTTAATGTTTTCACTTCATTGAAGGCTTCCTTTGTGTGATGGTCCAACAATGCACAATGCTATGATGCTGGATTCCAATGGGCATTAGGGAAGGAGTAGCCATAACTTAGATGGTTGTAAGATGGGGTGTGGTGAAGGATAGGTAAGTTCTGTGGCCTGGAGTTGAAATAATGATTTGGGTAGGAATGCGTAGATTTATGTGAAAGAAAGTGTCAGTGTCTATGTGCCATGAGAAAGCTTTGTGGCTGCTCTGCCACTATGCTGATGGTGAAGGACAATTCTGGACTGGCAATGACTGACCAGGTACACAGCTAAGGTTTGAAGATGGCACTAGGACCAAGGATCGTAGGATACCCTAGCAGTAGCAAGTCTTTCTGCCCACAGTGAGTGGGAGAATTCAGCCAGTATTGGATGAGAAGGGTGGCATAGGGATGTGGTATTAGTTGATAAAGTGACTTTGTGACAGTAGCCTGAGAGAACCCACTAGATCACCTGGATAGAAACTCTCCACGCAATTTGATGAAAATGACACTTGGCCAATTTCTGGTAAGATTCAGTTCAGAGAATTTGCATTTGCGTGGTAGTAATTAAGATTCATAAAGCAGTTAAAAGGATATTTGGACTGAAATGGTCAAACATTATGTTTTTATTGTAGGTTTGGGTGGTACGCACATCATCCATACAGAATTTTTAAACCTATAAATACATTTAAGGCACCTCAGACACTCAAATCCGAGATTTTCACATTCATTGTAAGTCGCTATTTTGTTTACGTATGAATGACTCTGTTCACCATTAATTTCATCATTATTTTTAGGCAAAATCTGGTCAATTCTGTTTTAAAAGGCCTGTAATTTTATACTGTGTTAGAAAACAAAAACTCACATGCACAAAAAATGGGATTTGTGGGATGGGAAAAATGATGGTTAAAATTAAATGAATCAAAGGGGCTTTAAAGTGAAGTAGCTACATATGAAATGTTGGGAAGTTTTACAAAGGTTTCTAACAGTTTCAATGGATGTTTTTATCATTTGTTAAAAAAATTGGATCACAAAAATGTCTTGGAGAACTCAAAAGCTGGCACAATTGTCCAAAAGCAAAAGCCCATTCTTTAGCCAAAGGATAGAGTCAGACAACATTTAAAACCTCACTTTCATGGCTCACACTGTGGACTTGATGGTGCAGAAAGTGTTTGCAAATTTGGTGATGCTACTTCGAATGAACTGTACACGTATGATAATTAAAAGATGCTCAGAAGGAAGCGAGGCAGAGAAATTCAGGGTATAGCTTAATTTCACTGCTGCTGTCAACACCAGTCGCATGACCCACGATACCTATTGTTTTCTTTGTTGTATTTGGCTTAGTTGAGTCTCTATTCATTGGTGACTCACAGTATCTGCAGGAGAAATTCCAAATTGGGTTGTGTGTCAGTAAACGTCTGTGGGCAAGTGCTGATGGGTTAGTATGGTAGGCTGTGGTGCAATCTGATCTTATTTACATTCCCTGTCTATCATTGTTCCCTGTCTACTTTGAATTCATCCCAAAAACACACAGCCTAATTCCAATGGGATTGTTGATTTTAGCAACATCACAAATGGTCCAAAATACCTTGCAAGAAGGTCTATAAGCTCTCTGGGAAAAATGTGAAAATACAATAAAGCAAGAAAACCACAAGAAACCGATTCAGCTACACTTTCACACAGCACAACAGAGTGCTTAAACGTTGGATATCCATTTTGTATGGGATGGTTTATAAATTTGTGCTGTTAAACTCTGGGGACTCATTTGAACATCAAAACCAAGAACTTGGCAGATGCTTCCATGCAACTGGAAAACCTGACCAGAAAATTAAGTGGCGTGCTACCTGAGGAGAGATACAGTGTCAATTATCTCCACCTATATATCTGTACTGTTGCACCTATAGATCAACGTCTGTCTCCAGTCCCATAAAAACACATCTACTGTCCAGAGAAATACAGAATCCAAAACAGATACTGCTGCATTTTAAAACATAAATGGTAAAGATCTCCTGCCCCAAACACATTTGTACTGTAAATATAACCTTGCACTGCCTGGCCAATCTTGTAGTCTTTTGAGTTTATCATACGTTAAAAATAAAAATAATATCATTAACTATCTGTTTTCCTTCTGTTAACCCTTGATTAAAATCCTATGATCTTTCATGATTACATCAATTAAGAATTTAAGTTCTCTTAGGTGTAACTTATAGTCAGAAACATTCTCAGTTGTCTGAAGTTGAAGTTTGTTATTTGTTATTTCATGAGAGCGCAGACTGTGGCAGAGAGACATGAATGATTTTTTAGCTTTAAAATATTTGGGCAGGAATACAATTATGTCTTATCGTATTACAGCTGTTGGTGACAACTCACAATTAAGTACTTCAGGGAAGTTTTCTTTGATACCAATTGAATTTCTATGGAGCAACAACACTGGGGAGGGAAAGAGAAATGATGCTATGGAAACAACAATGAGGATATGACTGAAGTCATTACAGGGAACAGACCTGAACATGAAGTAATGTGTCAGAGGGCGCAACATTCTGATTTCATTAGGATCAGCTTTTTTTAAAAACAACTTATTTTAATCAGATTCAGCATCTTTGACATGGAAGAAACATTAAAAATGCCTGTTATGACATGTAATGTCATGACAAAAAATCCTATAATGTATGACATTAAAGAGGTTATTGGATCAGACAAAAGAATTCAGCATGCTTGACAGGCTGTAAAATAAGGCATTAAGACAGCTGAAAACTTGATTACAAGTTAGCTCACAGCATTAAACACAAGGCTTTTTGTTTAGCTCAGATAAGACAAGCTCCTTGAAAACCTCTTCACGATACATACTGCTGCTGTCCTAAAGTTTCAGATTTTAAACTCAAAAATTCTGGTTCAATTTCTTTACTTCCATAGTAACAGGAACATTGGCTTAATAAGCATTCACCCAGACCTCGGAAGTACCAAGTCCAGCTTTTCCTGAGAGCTACTTAGAGAATTTGGCCTGGAATTTGATAATGATGGCAAAATTGCCATGCTCACCATCATTACTGCACTGAAACTGACAGCAAACTTCAGAATTCTGCACATGTATCGGATAATGTGGAAGCCCTGAAGTTGCCATCAGTAATTCTAAGATTCTCTGGGCTACTGAAGTAACTCTAGATAGCAATGAATAGGAAATCATTTGAATTGAGCAAAAATTTGATTCTTATGCTGTTAATCTCACTGTAATAACACATGAAAGATTTATACCTTGTTTAATGAAGTGTAATTTCTTTTGTTTAATGGCATATTAACATCATAATTACTGCTAAGTACACTTCTGATAGCCAGTAAGTTAACTTTGTGTTTGAAGAATGTCAAATTTCTCCATGACAATAAAAAAAGCCATATAATTTTATCCTAGTCTTGAGGTTTGTGTATACATTAGTTTCTATTTCAGCCCAATTATAACTTTTTTCCCCTTTTAAGCGTCTTGAACTATCTGGGTTGCTGTGTGCATGAATACTTCAATCTATTTGGCTGTTTATCTGCTTGCTGATATTATTATTACTGCATGCCAAGCAATCCCCTGACTTGGCATCAACTTTAAACTTTTATTGGAAAAATGGAAAACTACACCACAGAAGTCACACAATCTTTGTGGGCAGATTTCCTCAAGGTCAGTGATGGGTGCCCATTTCTTTGCCACCAACTGCAAAATTTGGGCCTTTGTGGTTTAACACTCTGGAAGCTCAATACTACAAATAATGAGGTTTATACAAAGAATGTAAACCAACATTATTTCACAATTCATGTGAAAATTTTAGAACCTTTCTTTCCACAATCCCTGCATATAAATGGCCTTTATTGCACAGTGAACTTCAATTTTCACATGTTGTTGGCGTAATAGAAAAGACAAGCTTGAAGGGAACCTGATCTGGATACTGGTCTGTATCACTGTACTCAAGCCAATGTTGTCCACAAGCATAGCTCTCTACAGGCATCAACAAATGAGTCTTTTACACGTGTCCAACATCTAGTTTAGGGTTTTGAGAGCACCTTATCCATTAGGTGCTTGGCAATCAGACTCTAATGCTGGAAACTCCACTGCAGACAGCACTGAATGCACCAAACACTCCATGTTGGATTGCACAATCATGTAATGATAAAGATGTGGAAAGTAGACTCCTTCACAGCTAGGAGCAGATGTGTTTGGCACATTGCCTAATGACAGCAAAAAAAAAATCATTCAGTCACCTTGATTTGAATGCAGGCCCTGAGAAAGCTGCAATTTTTTTTCTAACCCCTAGCATTTGGTCAACATTAGTGAGGTTGCATTTTATTAGCATGGAGGGAATGTTGTGCTGTTAATATAACTAAGCAGTTTGCTTAACCATTTCCGAAGGCTTTAAGTTTAAACAATGAAGTATGAACAAGATTCACAGGCAAATGGAGTATTGATGAAAATTCCCCTCCTTGAAGGGTGCTAGGAAAGCAGTTGCGTTTTAATGACAGAACAGCATGTTCATTCTTTCTGCTATTGGTCTATGTACTACTAAACGTATTGAATTCAATTCTGCATCTTGTTGTGATAGGATTGGAAATCAAGGGTCCAGTTTTCTCCTTGTAGATACCTAACAGTTTCAGGAAGATAAATCACTTCCATCCCCTAACTCCATTACTTTTTGAGCAACTGAGCAGGACATTTGCAGGAAGGAAGTGGCTGTCACTTTAAATGTGAAGAAATCAGATCTAATGCTATAAGTGAAGACTAATTCTAACTTGTGAAGAAACTCAAACCAGGAGAGGTACTAATTATAAATAACCCAAGTAACTTATCTAGTGATATTGGGCTTACACCGACTTCAACATTCACAACGTTCACTTACACCCTGGCCATGGTGCTGAATCATCAAGATTGGGAAAACTAACATCAGGGATCCATCTGCCTGTCAACATATCTGGATATTGTTTTATGCATAACATCTCATATATTTTTCTGATCACCCTTAAGAGGAATTTGACCAGAATAATATGTTTCATAATGCTCAGGAAGATGTATTTACAACCATTATTTGTAGATGCTATTAGTTTCATACATGCAAGCAACTTAAGATTGGAAAGCTGAAAATGAACTGAAATAACTGACAGAGAAAAAACAATGTCAAGAAACAGTAGTGTTTAGGTCCGGAAACAGGAGGTGGGCTAAGTAGTGAGAGATTAGGAAAATTGCCAAGTATGGGCTTTCAAAGGTGGAAAGAGATGTAGAACAGTTTAGGGAGGAGAAAACGAGAGAGTAGGGTCAGGACTCCAGTATAGTTATCCCAAATTGTGGGGTGGAACTTCAAGGAACTCAACAAAGGAGACGAATTAGAGAACTAAAGTATTTGGAAAGGGATGCATATCTAAAGAAGAGTTAGGCTTAGGGTTAGGTTTAAGATTAGGGTTAGGATCAGGGTTAGATGTAAAGTGGGATAGGCTGGACAGTTTTACAGACTAGCATTAGAATTTTAAATTTGGAGCTTGGAAGGAATAATATGTATAGATGTATATAAATAGTACAGAAAAATAGTAGCTCAATGCACACTTGAGCATTCAGAATAGGCCAAACTAATGACATTCCATGATATTATAGCATATGATTTAGCAGGTGCTTATGGTTAATTGATTTATTAATTTTTGAAACAACGCAGGCAGAGTTTATCTTATACATGCTGGAATACTGAATTTTTACAAAGTAGACAAACAAGGAAACAATTTAGATTCAATCGGTGAAGTGGAAATCAAGGTCCTTTCTTTGTGATTAGAGTTGGGTAGATATAAAAGGAGAACAAAAGACTGTCTCATGGTGCAGTGGAAGTGTCCCTACCCCTGGACCAAGGCTTAAGTTCAAGTCCAACCTGCTCCAAAGGTGTGTAATAATATCTCTGAATATGTTGACAGAAAAATAGGCTAAATTTTTAAAAATATCTATAAAGGGAGAACAGGTCTCTTGTGGTGTAGTGATAGTATTCCTATCTCTGGGTCAAGAGGCCCAGGTTCAAGTGCCATCTGTAATAAAATCTTTGGACAAGTTGGTTGGAAACTATCTTTCATGGGGAAACAGATGGGATAGGTTTATGAAAAAAGAACTGTAGGACTGAGCAGTATCTCTATCTAAACCCTATCCACAAAAAAAAGGGATCTTGATTTCCACTTCACTGACGAGCTTGAATCCAAATTGTTTCAGTGTTTGCCCACTTCTTAAAATTTCAACATTCCAGCATGTACAAAATAAACTATATCTGCATTGTTTCAAAAATCGAAACTTGGAACAAAATCACAGTGCTAAATTGCAAAAACTGAAATAGCACAAAATGATCCGTTTTACACCTCCTGAAAAAAATTGGATTGATAACTCAACCATTAAAGAATTTTCAGCTGCTACAAAAATATTTAATTACTGAAACTTTGCCACACATTAATTGCAAGGTTAACCTTATAATTATGGCATGGTTCTCAGCTAGATTTTTGCATTTTATATGATGGATGAGAGGCAACAAACAATAGTTGCCCTTAACAGCTGCCATCTGAAATGTACCACCAAAGGAGCCCTTCAGCCTCGACAAATTATCACCAATTTGCTCTTCTTCAGCTTTCATGTCAACATTCAACATACATATTGTATAATTCGGACTGATTGATGAACTGGGAAGATAGGTTTGACACCTTCTAACTTCTGGTGCAAAATAGGTGAAAAATTGCAAACACCTTGAACTTTTGTCTCAGAGCTCACCTGTATAAAAGTGGAAAGCAGTGAAAGCGATTGGGTAGTCCAATGCAATTCCGATCATCAAGAATATTGGTCAGTTTTTATGTAAACCCCATAAGTCAATAGAAAAGCAGAATATTTTTTAAAAAGGTATGAAAATTTTAAATGTTGATGTTCAGAAAAGTTTGGATGTGCTCACATGATGAACATAGAAAGTATGCAGATTTGTCAAGCAACTAGAGAACTATCTCTGATTCAATTTTAACCCCACTACGAAGCCTCTTCTAAGGATGCCTAGCCTGAAGAAGTTACCCTTCTCCCTCCGGACAAACCTCAAGGGATCTCTCTCCCACTGCAACTCTCTCGTAATCTCTTCGGCCCTGAAACTGCTCGACCATGTCCTGAAGCAAACCAGGTACTACAGTCACATCACCTTCCTTAGCACCTGCCTACGGAACCAGATCATCCCCAATGGACTACAATCCACATTCAAGCCTTCCCAATTTGGCCCCAACCGTGACAATATCTACACTCATGGTATTGAGATCCTTCAGAAGCGTTTCTCCCTGCGACTCCTGAAACACACACTTGCAGCAATGCGCCGGCATCTCCAGGCACTACAATCAAGCCTACCCCAGCTCAGAGCCTCCCTCTCCCAGACCTGCAGAGGACCTCTCCTGTTTTTTATTCTTCGTAGGATCCACAACCTGAACTCACAATTCTACTCAGCTTTATTGGACACTAAAAACCGTAAGTACAGTAAACTTACTGGTGCCTACCACCCAAAACGGGCTTCCTCCACCCCCCAAATCCCCAGCCGTACCCAGGACCTTCCCCACAATGCGTCCGCCGCCATTGGCCATGAGGCCACTATCGGAGAACCCACAGGTGACATCACATCCGCCACCGCCGGGTTCCCCACTTCCGGGACAGCAAACACCATCACTGCCGTTGCCACCGACACTGAAGTCGCGATGACCCTCACCGCTACTGCCGCCGCCTACCCCGCTCCTCCTACCTCTGACGCCACTCCGCCCATCACCGACGCGGACGCAACTCCGCCCACCGCCGACGCCGGCACAACTCCGCCCACCGCCGACGCAACTCCGCCTACCGACGACGCCGACGCAACTCCGCCCACAGCCGACGCCGACGCAACTCCGCCCACAGCCTCCACAGCCAGCAGCTCCAGAGGAGACAGCAGCACCCAGCCCTGCCGAGTCTTCACCATCCCCCCAGACCTCCCCCTTACTGAGGACGAATGAACAGTCCTCAGTAAAGGGCTCACCTTTGTCCCCCTCCACCCACAGATCAACGAATACCGCTCACGTTTGGACATAGAGCAGTTTTTCCGCCGTCTCCGCCTCCACGCTTACTTCTTTAACCGTGAACCTAACCCTCACTCTACTGACCCCTTCTCCCGCTTCCAACACACTCCCTCCTCCTGGACACCACCCCAAGGCCTCCTACCCTCCCTCGACCTCTTCATCTCCAAATGCCGTCGAGACATCAATCGCCTCAACATCTCCACCCTTCTCACCCACTCCAACCTCTCCTCTGCAGAACGTGCAGCCCTCCGCTCCCTCCGCTCCAATCCCAACGTCACCATAAAACCCGCGGACAAGGGAGGCGCAGTTGTAGTATGGCGCACTGACCTCTACATCGCCAAGGCCAGACGCCAACTCTCCGACACCTCCTCCTACCGCCCCCTTGATCATGACCCCACCCCTGAGCACCAAACCATCATCTCCCAAACCATCCACAACCTCACCACCTCAGGTGACCTCCCACCCACGGCCTCCAACCTCATCGTTCCCCAACCTCGCACTGCCCGCTTCTATCTCCTTCCCAAAATCCACAAACCTGAATGCCCTGGTCGACCCATTGTCTCTGCCTGCTCCTGCCCCACCGAACTGATCTCCAACTATCTAGACTTCATTTTCTCCCCCTTGGTCCAGGAACTCCCTACCTATGTCCGTGACACCACCCACGCCCTCCACCTCCTCCAGAACTTCCAATTCCCCGGTCCCCAACACCTCATCTTTACCATGGACGTCCAGTCCCTCTACACCTGCATTCCCCATGCAGATGGCCTTAAGGCCCTCCGCTTCTTCCTGTCCCGCAGGCCCGACCAGTCCCCCTCCACTGATACCCTCATCCGCTTAGCCGAACTCGTCCTCACACTCAACAACTTCTCTTTCAATTCCTCCCACTTCCTACAGACAAAGGGGGTAGCCATGGGTACCCGCATGGGCCCAAGCTACGCCTGCCTCTTTGTAGGTTACGTGGAACAATCCCTCTTCCGTACCTACACCGGCCCTAAACCCCACCTCTTCCTCCGTTACATTGATGACTGTATCGGCGCCGCCTCGTGCTCCCACGAGGAGCTCGAACAGTTCATACACTTCACTAACACCTTCCACCCCAACCTTAAGTTTACCTGGACCATCTCTAACACCTCTCTCCCCTTCCTGGACCTCTCTGTCTCCATATCAGGCAACCACCTCGAAACCGATATTCATTTCAAGCCCACCGACTCCCACAGCTACCTAGAATACTCCTCCTCCCACCCACCTTCCTGCAAAAATGCTATCCCCTATTCCCAATTCCTTCGCCTCCGCCGCATCTGCTCCCAGGATGAGGCATTCCACTCCTGTACATCTCAGTTGTCCTCGTTTTTCAAGGACCGTAACTTCCCCCCCTCAGTGGTCGAGAACGCCCTCAACCGTGTCTCCCACATCTCCCGCACCTCATCCCTCACACCCCGTCCACGCAATAAGAACCAAAAAAGAATCCCCCTCATCCTCACGTACCACCCCACCAACCTCCGGATCCAACGCATCATCCTCCGACACTTCCGCCATCTGCAATCCGACCCCACCACCAAAGACATCTTTCCCTCCCCACCTTTATCTGCTTTCCGGAGGGACAACTCTCTCCGTGACTCCCTTGTCCGCTCCACACTCCCCTCCAGCTCCACCACACCCGGCACTCTTCCCTGCAACCGCAGGAAGTGCTACACCTGCCCCCATACCTCCTCCCTCACCCCCATCCCAGGCCCCAAGAAGACTTTCCACATCAAGCAGATGTTCACCTGCACATCTGCCAATGTGGTATACTGCATCCGCTGTACCCGGTGTGGCTTCCTCTACATTGGGGAAACCAAGCGGAGGCTCGGGGACCGCTTTGCAGAACACCTACGCTTGGTTCGCAATAAACAACTGCACCTCCCAGTCGCGAACCATTTCAACTCCCCCTCCTATTCCTCAGACGACATGTCCATCCTGGGCCTCCTGCAGTGCCACAACGATGCCGCCCAAAGGTTGCAGGAACAGCAACTCATATTCCGCTTGGGAACCCTGCAGCCCAATGGTATCAATGTGGATTTCACAAGTTTCAAAATCTCCCCTCCCCCTACCGCATCCCAAAACCAGTCCAGCTCGTCCCTGCCTCCCTAACCTGTTCTTCCTGCCACCTATCCCCTCCTCCCACCTCAAGCCGCACCTCCATTTCCTACCGACCAACCTCATCCCGCCCCCTTGACCTGTCCATCCTCCCTGGACTGACCTATCCCCTTCCTACCTCCCTACCTACACTCACCTTTACTGGCTCCATCCCCGCCTCTTCGACCTGTTTGTTTCCTCTCCACCTATCCTCTCCTCTATCCCTCTTCTATCCGCCTCCCACTCTCTCCCTATTTATTTCAGAACCCCCTTCCCCTCCCCCTTTTCTGATGAAGGGTCTAGGCCCGAAACGTCAGCCTTTCTGCTCCTATGATGCTGCTTGGCCTGCTGTGTTCATCCAGCCCTGTACCCTGTTTGTCAGAGAAGCAGGTGGAATTTGACATTTATTGCAAGGGGATTGAAGTATAGGAATTAAGAAGACTCGCTGCAATTCTACAGGATTTTAGTGAGATAAATATCTGGATACTCTGTGCAGCTTTGGTCTCCAGACTGAAGGAAGGATATCCTTGTAGTACGGGTGTTACAGCAGAGGATCATCAGATTGGTCTCTGGAATGAGGGGTTTGCCTTATTTTAAGAGGTTGAGTAAATTGGGACATTACTCTTTGGAATGCAGATGAACAAGAGGTAATTTCATTGAAATGTAAAAGATTCTAAAGGAGCTTGATACAGTAGGCATTCAGAGATTGTTTTTCTGCTGGTCTGAGAAGTTAAAAAACAGGGACAGAGTCTCAGGATAAAAAGCCACCATTTAGGACTGAGATGAGAAGGAATTACTTCATATGAATTCTCTATCCCACAGGGTAATGGATGCTCAATCATTGAATATATATATATGGTTGAAATTGACTGATTTTTGGTTTCAGGGTTTTAAATGCAGTTGAAGCCCAAGGTAAGCCATGATTGTGTTGAATAGCAGATGGGCTGTATGATCTAATTCTTGTTTTCTTATGTTTCTGTTTCTGCAGAAATGAATTTATTAACAGCACCGCTGTCCTTTTGTCAGCAGCGTCTGGCATTCCCTTTGAGGAGAACTAATTAGACTAAAGATTCAGAACAATTAGATGGAACGTGTGCAGTTTTTTCATTGGCTCCCAGTCAAGCAAAATATTGTCTTCAAAACTCTCATCTATGCTTTCGATTCTCTACACAACTTTTCCCCTCCCTAAAGTAAAAAAAATGTGGAAGTCAAAATTCTGAAAGAGAAACAGAAATTGCTGGAGAGACTCACCAGGTCTGGCTGCAGCTGTGGAGCGAAAGCAGAGTTAACATTAGAACCCTTCCTCAGATCTACTGAGTTTCGCCAACAACTTCTGTTTTCCCCTCCCTATTTCTGTAATTCTAATTCATGCTTCATCTGCATTCCCAATTATAATTGCTCCAATATTGCTGACTGTGCTGTCATTTGCTTGGGCCATTTTCTAGAATATTCTCCCCTGCACCTTTCTGCCTCTGTTCCTCACTTTGCTCTTTTAAGACACTCCTTCAAACATACTTACATCTCTGACCAAGTTATTGCTCACATGTACCAGCATCGCTTTATATGGCTTGGTGTCACAATTTGTTTCATAATGCTCCTGTAAAGCATAATAAATACTACATAAATACACGCCGTTGCTAACCCCACCCATTTGATGTTTAATTTCTATCATGGCTGAGGAGCTAAGTCCTCAAAGTGAAATGATTGGGTCCATTAAGCCTGTTTCAGCTTTGTGCCCATACAACAAAAAGTTTCCAATCAGCAATCTGCAGACAGAAAGACCATCTACATGCACTGCACCTATTTCAACTCAACAAAATGGATGACAGCTACTTAATAGTTTATTTCTCAGGGCAATTCCCTGATCAATCAGAGTCAAACTGGCCAGTTTGAAATCTAAACAAAGCCTGGCAGTTAACATTCAATCATCATTAACTGTTGCATTCTCCATGGCGTGCCAGTATCAGAGTCCACTTGTCAACCAGTTAGCACTCTTCTCTCATGCAGTATAAATGTTGGCTTTTACCCTTCATTCATATTCTTGTGAGTCAGCTTGAAAAATGCAAGATGAAAATCTTTGACAAAATGTGACATCTTTCTGAAATACTCAAAAATGAAATACCTAAGCACTGTGCTCAAAATTGCCTCTTTCAAAATTTGCACGTTTCCAAATGTTTGTCAAGCACTCAGTGATATGCCCATGAAATGTATTTAAAAGTGAAGCATAACTAACAGCAAATCATTTCCTTTCAACTCATGCAAACAATCCGGAATACCATTCAGCCAGTAAATATTATAAAAGGGTTTGGTGATAGATATGTGGACAATGTAGCTTCAAAAATGCAATTTCATTTCTAAATTTAACGTTATACATTTTACTGGCCTTTGTACCTCCTATCCTAGTATAACATAGCTTGCCTCTCATTTTGGTTGAATTGTAAATTTAAAGAGAATTACAAATCTAATTGGAATAGCTGACCTATAATAACTAATACAGGACAAACACAGATCTTTATAAAGGTAAACACATTTGCACCACTTTATTTGACCCCTATCTACACATGGCATTAAAGTTGAAGAAAGAAAAATAAGATATAATAAATGCCATATGCAGAACAGTAATAAGGGCTCTCTGTGGTCTTTGAAAGTGTACTCACCATTTGATGGTTTCATATTTCATTCAAAAAACGACCCCTGATAAAAAGTTTCAAATGTTCAGAGCACCATTGTGAAGCCTATTATTACTACAGACAGTTATTGCATGTACTTTTCAGGTGCAGACTTTGAGAGTGAAAATGCTTCAAGAACAAGGTATTCTTTTGCTTCTTTCCTAGAATTTTCATTATTCTTTCCATTTTATCAAAAGCTTAAAGATTTATGCGATCACTGATTAATGCTGGCCAGATTTTCCATGGGATCCCTAGAAAATAAAGTTCAAAGAGACACACAGTGCCAGACTTTCCTGTTAGTTGTTACACAAATGTTTTACGAAAAATAACAGAGGCACTGAACCACTTCAGAAATTTTAATGTCCAGCTCAATATTACAAAATAAGCAGCTGATGTTTCCGATATTCATAATTGCTTGTAAATAGTTTATTATTTTAAGTATTGTTATGAATAATATTAAAAGATCAATTGTGAAACAAACTATTCTATAAATAAATAATTATTTTTCCCATTGATTGAGGAATGTTGTAATGTGGGTGACATTAACAAACATTGACAGTCTCTTTACATTGTAATATTTAATATCCACATGAGTGCAGTGCACCTTCAGAACCCAGGGCCCCAAATTCCTCTAAACCAATTTTCAATTGGGAAATGTATGGAACAATTAAGTATGTATTTTAATTTCCGTGCTTCAGTTTACAGTAGGCAAACTTCCAAGGCTAATCATGCTACTGGTTGGCAATTTGCATAATGTGGGAAGATTGCAAAAAGCAGGCCTTCCTGACACAAATAACAGCTGGCAAGGTGCTCACAGGCTGCAGGCAACTGCAAACCTGCTTTGCAACTGTTTAAATGGTAAAAGGAGTAAGTGCTGCCAAAACCTGCAGATACTTTGATGCTGGTTTAAGTATCCTTGCACAGGGGTGTAAAGTAAAGAAAGATACAATACCTATTATGAGGCTTGAGGGAGAAATAGGATCCCCGGACAAGTAGTCTAGCTACAAAGTAGAAAAATGTTCGATGACCTGACAAATGTTGCAAAGATGAGATCCCAAACTCTCATCTCTGCTAATCTCTGCTCAGCTCTTCCTTAGTCCAAGTATTCACACTGCATTCCCACCACTTGCCTTTACTCACCTACAATATGTGTAGAACACCCCTCACACAGATACTGCCATGCACTATAGCTGCTGTTCTCTTTGTTGACTTACCCACGCGCACATTTTTTTTCACACCGTGACAGCAATGCTCTCAAGACATTTGATCTGGCTATCAAATACACAGTAGAAGCTGGCATATAGCACACACCCTATGAAGTTGATAATGTGGTAAACCTGCTGTCTTGCTGAAAAATGTAAATCATTGAACTTTTAATTGTTTCAATGCCTCCATTGGGAATGAAATTTAAAAAAATCATCTTGGAATACAGCCCTTCCATCATACCTGATGCAACAGTAGATGGCAAACTGGCTGATGTCACCTGTTGCAGGGTGCATGACCCATTGACATTGAAAATAAAGGGCCACTTTGATAGCAGTGTTGTCCATGCTTTGGAAACAAGTAATGTAGTTTGGTGACAAATTCGAGAAGGAGAGTGCCAACAATTCATTACTCATCCATTGTTGGCGCCAAGGTGAGCATATTGATCCAATGGCACATTGTGCCACAGACATTTCTGAGGTAGATGAGTTATTCTCTCTTTAGATACATTAGTGTGATAGCACTGATGCCAAGATTCTCTGGAAATAATTAATGTTGATCAGCAAACTGTCCATTATTTCCATCTGTTAGAATGCTTTTTCAGTTTACCCACCAGATATCATTTGGATTAGCCTAGAAGTGTCAGATACGGTTTGAGAGTTTCCTAATAGACTGGTTGAAGTCATTGACTCTACTTGTGTAAACTGTTTCAGCAATATTTGGGGTGGCACAGTGGCTCAGTGGTTAGCACTGCTGCCTCACAACACCAGGATCCTGGGTTTGATTCCAGCCTTGGGCGACCGTGTGGAGTTTGCACATTCTCACCGTGTCTGTATGGATTTCCTCTGAGTGCTCCGGTTTCCTCCCACAGTCCAAAGGTGTGCAGGGCAGGTGGACTGGCCATGCTAAATTGCCCATAGTGCTCAGGGATGTTTAGGTTCAGTGTGTTAGACATGGGAAATGCAGGGTTAGGGGAATGGCCCTGGGACGGATGCTCCTCAGAGGAGCAGTGTGGACTTGATAGGCCGAATGGCCTGTTTCCACACTGTAGGGATTCTGAGTACAGAAAGAGTGTGTTTGGCATGACAGCATTCCTGTTCCGACTTTCTGAGTTCCAATAAACTGTGTTGGGGAGCTGCAAATCTGAGTTGGGCATTTCTATTGAAGAAATTGACAAAGTAAGCTTCAAGTCACTCCTTGTCTTTAGAATTCCCTTCCTCAAAAGGCAGTGGATTCAGAATTTTTAATGCAGTGCTAGAAGGATTCTTGATTACCAAGTGGATGAAAGATTACCAGGGATAAGCAGGAATGTAGAGTTGAGGTTAAAATCAAATCAGCCACGATCTTATTGCAATGGCACGGCAGGCTCAAGGGGCCTAGTGGTCTACCCTTGTTGTTTTTCATATGTTCTCAACACCCTCTAGCCGGGTGGGTCAGTGGTTATTAGCACTGCTGCTTTACAGTACCAGGATTCCAAGTTCAATTCCAGCCTCAGAATAACTATATGCTCAGTGACAACTACCACACAAATTGAGGAAACCAATTTTCTGAAGAAGGGTCTAGGCCCCAAACGTCAGCCTTCCTGCTCCTCTGATGCTGCTTGGCCTGCTGTGTTCATCCAGCTCTACACCTTGTTATCTTTGAGGAAACCAATGGTGTGTTTGAAATGTAAATGCCCATCTCTTTATGGTATGGGTCGGTGCAGACTTGTTGGGCCAAAGGGCCTGTTTCCACACTGTAGGGATTCTATAGCTGGAGCAGAATGAACACAGAATTTCAGATTTCCAGTACCTGCAGTATTTTACTTTTATTTAAACACAAGACCAAGTCTGGGAATAGGTTGACTGTTCATACTTTGGCTTCAGATTAATGTACTATGTAACAAGATCTACAGCTGATGGAATAGTAAGACAAAAATAATTTTTAAGAAGTGAAAAGCTCAAATTGACACAGTGTTTCTAGAAATATCAACATTTTTGTCAATGCATTCTGAAAATTATTCTCAAGCAGTTGAATATTTAACACAATACACCTCTTGAGTTAGAGTAGACCAACCACTGACAAGCAGTGTACATGGTACATTTGCAATGTAGAAGAGCTAGAAGTTTAGAATTTAGAAAGTTTTCAGTAAAGGAGTGCTATTGAATATTTGAAACAAGAGGTGGCAAAAAAAAAATCCAGACCAAAAGTCAGCTATAAAATGTCAACATATGAAAACATATTGGGCTCAAAGTTAATTTCCAGCTAAGGTGCAAAACAGGAGGTATCTGAAGGATCACCCATTTGTCATACACAGAACCTATTACTCAGTTTCATTAAATGCAATGGACTTAAATGTTACCAGGTTAAATATCATCATTCATGGTGAATAATATGCAATTGATCTAATAATTCCCATTTTGTGCCACTGCAGGCGACAATTTTTTTAGCCAGTTGAGTTCGCTTTTCAGGATTGTGACAGGCGTAAGTATTACGATTTGAAACTTCAGCCAGATGACACAGTACTGAGCAAGTTTGAGCTAGTACTGGTACATTGGACGTGTTTTTCAGATCTTGAGTCAATGGACTGAGGAGTGACAAATGAAGTTTAATTTGGATAAATGTGAGGTATTGCATTCTGGTAATTCAAACAAGGAAAGGACTTATACAATTAATGGTAGGACCCTAGGTAGTGTTGCAGAACAGAGAGACTTATGGGTTCAGGTATATAATTCTTTGAAATTTGCATCACAGGTAGACAGGGTGGTTAAGAAGGCATTTAGCATGCTTGCCTTCATTGCTCAGACCTTTGAATATAAGAGTTGGGACGTTATATTGAAGTCGTACAGGACGTTGGTGAGGCCTTTTCTGGAGGACTACGTGAAGTTATGGTAGCCCTGTTACAGGAAGGATATTATTAAATTAGAGAGGATTCGGAAAAGATTTACCAGGATGTTGTCAGGAATGGAAGATTTGAGATACTAAAATAGACTGGAAAGACTGAGACTTATTTCACTCTCGCATAAGAGGTTGATGGGTGACCTTATTGAGGTTTATAAAATGGTGAAGGGCTTGGATAAGGTGAATGACAAGGGTCTTTTCCTTAGGGTGATTAAGTTCAAAACTAGGGAACAGGTGAGAGCAGGAAAATTCAAAAAGTACATGAAAGGCAACTTTTTTACACAGAGTGTGGTTCATGCGTGGAATAAACTGCCAGAGAAAGTGGTGTGTACAGGTACAGTTACAGCATTTACAAAACATTTAGATAAGTTCATGAATAGGAAAAGTTTGGAAGACTATGGGCCAACTGCAGTCAGCTGAGACTAGTTTAGTTTGGGAAGATGGCTGGCATGGACTGGTTGGACCAAAGGGTCTGTTTCCATGCTTATGATTCTGGATCCACAGTGTAGTAGCCTATACTCATTTACAAGGTGATATTGCTGGTCTTGAACTTATTTGAAAGTGTGCTGGGGAGGGAATTCTCATCTGTTTATAAATTATCAATGAGTCTGTAATAAGTTGGCAAAGTCCAGTTTGCCAGATCAGTTAATAGATTGAACAAATAAACCCATCTCTAAAGTCAAAATATTCAGATATTTAAATTTTCAATGAACAGTTGTTAATTGTTATGTTAATGGTATGCATAGATTATTTGTAATCAATCTTTACAGACGCATAGAAAATAGGAAGAGTAGGCCATTCAGCCCATTGAGCCAACGACACCATTAAACATGGTCATAGCTGGCCCTCCAGCTCAAGACCATATTCCTGTTTTCACGCCATGATCTTGACATATTTAGCTTCTTAAAACAGGAACTATTTCTTTCTTAAATATGTTCAGCAGCTTCACCTTTGCAGTCTTCTGTGAGAGAGAATTCCATAGGTTTACCACGCTCTAAGTGAAGAAATTTCTCCTCATTTCAATCTGAAATGGCATACATCTTGAGATTGTGACCCCTTGTTTTGCAATTCCGATCCCTCTGCCATGGAAACATCGTTCCCGCATCTAGTGTGTCCAGTCACAATTTTATATGTTTCAATGAGATCCTCTGTCAATGTTCGAAACACCAGGGAATATCCAATTTCTCCTCAAACTTGCCGTCCCTGAACATGTGCTGCACTTCCCTGGCAAGTATACCCTTTCTTTGGTCAAGAGGCTAAAACTGCACACAGCACATCAGGTGTGGTCTCACTAAGGCCCTTTTGAGAAGCAGTAAGACTTCCTGTACACAAACCCTCTTGCAATGACAGCTAACAAAACACTTGCCTTCCTATTGACTTACTGCAGCTGTCCGCTGGCAGTCAAACACCAGAGTACAAGGAGACTGAGGTCCCTTGATGCATTAACCTTTTCCAATCGATCATCATTTAAATAAAACTGTCATTCTGCTGTTTTCTGAAGAGTACGACTTCATATTAGCCATGTTATACTGCATGTGCCGTTTACTTGCCCCACTGACTCAACTTGTCAGAATCACCCGAAGCCTCTTGATGTCTTCCCACCACTCATATACCCACAGAGTTTTGTGTTGTCAGCAAACTCGGAAATATCAAACTTGGTTTCCTCATTCAAATTACTTCTATATGCTGTGCCTAGCTGGGCCCCCAGATACTCATCCTTACAGTGCCACACTCGTCACAGCCTTCCAAAAAAAAAACCCAATTTTTCCTAAACTCTGTTTCCTGTCTGCCAACCAATTCTCAATCCATACCAGTATATTACGAATGAGCTTTGATTTTGCGCAATGATCTCTTCTGTGGAACTTTATCAAAGACTTCCTGAAGATCCAAATGCACAATCTGCTGGTTCTTCCTCATCTATTCTACTAATTACATCTACAAAAACTCACACAGGTTTGTCAAATAAATTCCCTTTCCATTTTAACTTTGTCTAATTCGGTTGTTATTTTGTAAATGTCCTATTATCACATTCTTTGTAACAGTCTCCAGCATCTTCCCTACTCTTGATGTAAGACTAACTGCTCTGTAATTCCTGGGTTTCAACTTTCCTCCTTTTTAAAACAGTAGGATTACATTTGCCACCATAAAATTTTCTGGGACTGTTGCAGAATCTTCATAATTGAAAAATAATCACAAAGGCTGCAAAAGGCTATGGAGGCCAAGTGTATTTAAGACAGAGATAGATAGGTTCTTGAGCAGTAAGTAGATCAAAGGTTATGGGGAGAAGGGAGGAGAATGGGGTTGAGAAATATATCAGCCATGACTGAATGGTGGAGCAGACTTGATGGGCCAAATGGCCTAATTGTTCTATATCTTATCATCTTAAGGCATTCTCATTTTTAATGGTCACATTGTTTAGCACCCTGGGATGTAGATTATCAATCCCTGAGAATTTTTCATTTTTTGATTTCATTAATTACTCCAGCGTTTCTTTTTAACCAGTATTAATTTCTTACAATTCCAAATTCCCAAGTGACCCCTATCTAAGACTTCCGAAAAGTTTCTTTTGTTTGTCTCTGTGATGACAGAACAAAAGTAGTTACTTAATTGACCTGCTATTTCATTGCTGTCCATTTTTAATTCTCTTGCTTCAGACTATGTGGGGCCTGCATTTGTTGCCACTAAACGTTTTTTTCTTTTTACACATTTACAGAAGTTCTCACAATCCACTTTTATGCTCCTTTCATGTTTATTTTCATAGACTACTTTTCCCTTCTTAATCAACCTCTTGTCACTCTTTTCCTTAATTGAAAATTGTTCCCAGTTCTCAGGCTTGCTACATTTCCAAGCAACTTTATATGAATCCTCTTTGGATCTAATACTCTCCTTATTTTCATATCTTAATCATAGTTTGTCAGTTTTCCTGCTGTGTTCTTATACCTGAAAGAAAGTGTAACAGGTGCAATGCATATATTTGTTCCCTAAATATTAAACATTACCTGTCCACTGTCTTGCCTTTTAATAAAATCACCCAGCCAACTCACCCCTTATTTTGTGGCTTTACAGGAACTTATTTGCCCTGTGCTCTGGCTATTTTTCTCCTTGAATGCCTCCCACTGCTCTCTCACAATTTTACCTGTAAGAAGCTGCACCAAACCCACTTGAGATAAATTGTATCTTATCTTAGTAAAATTAGCCTTTCGTCAGTTTAGAATTTTTGTTCTCAGCGCCCCCTACCTTTTTCCATCGCTATTCTAAATCTAACTGAGTTATGTCATTATCTCCAAAATGCTCGTCCACTGATGTTCCTTCTACCTATTGAGGTTCATTTCTAAACATTAGGTCCAGAACTGTCCCCTCCCTTGTTGGACTTTCTAAGAACCGGGTAAAATCTTTCTCCTGGATGCCTTTTAAAATTGTGTTCCCTCCCTATCTTGCATACTAAAATTATCCCAGTTATTTGGATAATTAAAATCCAACGCTATTACTGTCTTAATATTTTTACATGTCTTTCAAATTTAATTACATATTTATTCCTCTCTCTCTCCTTGGCTTTTTGGGCATCTACTGTACACACCCAAAAGTGTTTTTGCTTCTTTTGAGTTATTTGCTTTTATCCATTGTATAGGATGGGCCAGAGGGCAAACACTTAATGATGATATTTGACAGGTGCATGAGAAGATAGATTATATAGGATGGGCTGAATGGTTAAAACTGTTGATGATACTTGACAAGCTGCATGACCTTGGATGTGTCTTGTTAACGTTCCTTTACAAGCCAATGATGGCAACTTGTTTTTCTGTAGCAGTGTTTTGTTTTCTATATCTGCTTTCTTTGTGCTGGCTGTTTATTACACAGTATGAGGGAGAGAGTTTTGTTCCAAAGTGCGAGACTTTGCCTCAGTTCAGAATCATGAACTGTGACAGGAACGAACTGAAGCCCCCAGATCAGCCATCAATCGAGGGGCCCCCATTGGGCAACAGAGTGTGAGACTTGTTGCTTTCTCTAGAAGAGCGTTGTGAGACTTGTTTTTTTCTTCCTTTTCTGTTCCATTTATTATTACCGCTATAATAATTTATTATTACCACGATAATATTATTATTATTTAATAAACATTCATATTTAAGCAAATTGCTGTTGTCGAGCCTTCTCTTAACTATATTTTCCCAAGTCTGAAAAGAACCGCTTGGATACACACTGTGGTCCAAGACAATTTTGGTGATGAGGATGGGATTTGGGAAAATGTGTAAGAGAAGGGAAAAACAACCTGATGCTCCGGAGACCTTCCATATTCCAGGGTGGAATGCGGCAGACTCTTGTTTTGGGTCAGTAGTTAAGACACCCATATTGCCTCATTTGATGATCTTTCCAAGATATTATCCCTCCTCACCGCTGTACTTGATTCCTTAATTAATATTGCGACCTCCCCCCTCTTATTCCCTCTCTGTCATGTTTGTACACCCTATCACCAGGAATGTTGAGTTGCCAATATTGCTCATTTTCAGCTAAGTCTTGTTCATAGCCATGATATTCTACTCCCATGTGCCTATTTGTGTCCTTAGCTTCTTTGTCTCATTCCTAAGGCTCCTTGCATCAAAAATGCATTGTATTTAGCCTTGTTGAACTCACTTCTTTCTCATCTAGACTACATTTCCTCTGCCTTCCACACTCATTTGTGCTTTAAATTCTAATTCCATCTCTGCTTCTGAACCCTCTGAACTACTTGTTAGAATCTCACTACAGCCAATCTGGTTTAAATCTACCCCAACAGCAGCTGCAAGACCTGACTCTGAGAATGTTGGTCCCGTTCCTGTTCAGATGTAACCTGTTCAACTTATACAGGTCCCACCTACCTAAAAGCAGTCTCAGTGTCTCAGAAATCTAAAGCCCTCCCTCCTGCACCACCTCTACGGCCACACCTTCATCTGCTCATTCCTTCTAATCCTATACTCACTACTTTGTGGCACTGGGAGTAATCCAGAGATTACTATCTTCGACGTCAATCTCACAGGACCTAATTTCTCTTTCTTCCTGTGTCATTGATCCCACCATGGACCGTGACCTCTGACTGTTCACCTTCCCCTTCAGAATGCCAAGTGTAGCTGTTCTGTGACCACCTTGATCCTGGCACCCAGCAGGCAACATACAATCATGGATTCACACCTACACTCTCAAAAGCCCACGTCTGCTACCCTCACAAACAAATCCTCTGTCACTGTTGCTTTTTATGACACTGTAAACTTCAGAAATTTATAAAGTTCATGGATTGAAAGAATCAGCAAAAACTCTTTGTGGAATAAATTGTTTCCTGAGATGAAAAGGACAAGGAGACACTGTTATAAAGGAATTAAAAGCAACATGCTAATTAACCATCCCTGGGAAGAAGGAGTCAAAAGCAACATAAGCAAGCTGTTTCCTGGGAGAGAGGGGATAACATTGCTTGTTCCCCTCAAGTTATCAAGATTAAATTCCATCTGCCATTGCTCTGCCCAATTTACCAAACTGATCAATATCAGACTGTAGCCTGAGACCATCCTCCTCACTATCAACAACACCACTGTTTTTTGTGTCATTTGCAGACTTACTAATTATACCTCTACATTCACATCCAAGCTGTTAACGTACATAACAAACAGCAATGGTCCCAGCACCGATCACGGTGGTATGTCACTGATCATAGAATTCCAAACACAAAAACAAACTCCACTGTCATCCTTTGCCTCCTATTTGCAATTTGGATCAAGTTTCCTTCTGAGCAATACAGTAGTGACAAAGAAAAAGAGATTTGTAAGCAAGATTTGGAGCACACTCTCTCTCTCTGTGGACAACAACTGTTCACTGAGAACTCAAGATCTATTAGTTCCACCTCTGCTGCAGGACAAGAGTGAACAATTAGACAACTAACATCAGGTTTAAAAAAAAACACCTCTTTCTTTCATTCAAGAAAACCTTCTATTTTGGTTACTTCATTTGCTTATCTTTTAATTAATTAGTGATAGCTGCCTGCTATAAAAAGAAATAAAAGTATTTGCCAAAATTGGTTGAAAGGAGTTTAAAAGGAACGGAGCTGATTTTCATTCCTCACTTGCTGCCAGTTGATGATTACATAATTAAACAATCAATTTAAACATATGAAACAGCAAAAGAATTATTGCTACTATCGATTGCAGCCTATAAAAAAACTACTGAAATTGTCAAAATCGTTCCAAAAAAAAAATGAGGGTCAACTTACAAGTATGAAATGTGAACTACTGGTGTGAAAGTAGATGTGGGTGATCATTACTTTGAACTTTACATAAAACATATCACTGGAATTAATATTAAGTTAATGTAGGACAGTGTACAGAATTAATTCAACAAGGATACCTTTAGCCACACTCAAAGCATTTTACAAGTATAAAATTCATTGCTTTCAACGTCTGGTGCAAAGAGTTTATCAACTTCGTTCTGAGTCACTTTAGGTATGGTAACATGGTAACATGGTAACGTGGTAAGGCTCCCACTCCGGATCAGGTTTATCATGTTCACTTTCAGAAACATCCCTCCCACAACAAATCATCTTCCTCTCCAATTACTGAACTAGATATTATGTATTTATCAAACAATTTGATGACCGTTTATGCAATAATAATATCCAATGATTTAAAGATGAAACTACAAAATACCATGCGGCACCTGCATATTTTTATTCCTTATGAAGGTTTTTTTTCTCTGTCAACCATCTACCTACTCCAATCACACAAACCTGATTCATGAATGGCTTGTTGAGGCACATATTTCAAGCGTCTCCCCATCCTAACTTGGAAATAAGTCACTGCTTCTTCACCATCGCTGGATCTAAATCCTGGATTTTCTCCCTAAGGGCATTGTGGGTCTACCTACAGCACATGGACTGCAGCAGTTCAAGAAGACAGATCACCAACATCTTTTCAAGGGCAACTAGGGACAGGCAATAAATGCTGGTCCAGCCAGTGATGCCTACATCCCTCAAGAGAATAGAAAAAACAACCAAGGTTTGAACAATTTATATTAGATCCCTTGGTATAACCACAATGCTGGTGTCATTTCTTTCCAGGCAACTCCTAATGTCATCCAAAATATGGAATGATATTTTCTCTTTTATTGAGACTATATATAAAGATGGGAATAAAAATGACAAGAACTCTTGCTTGGGGGCAGGACAAGTTTTCCTGTGCTATTACGTTTTTCTCAGCTCAATACATATGCATATGTAATTAAAATGCAACTTTTAAATGGACAGGAAGTTCTGGGATCTTCCAGGACCTTCATATTTAAAAGGCTTTGAAAAGGCTAAAAGGTTAGTACTTCACCCTCTGCAACCCAGGAACATCACTCAACCTCTGTTCACAACCCCACCTACCTCTGGAGATGTCGGAGACATGGCAAAAAGCAGCACAAAGCTTTAGGACACTCCTTTGCTGTTTTCCCGATGGCTGCCCAGGAGATAAGGGAAGTTCTTTTCATTGTGGATACCTACAAGGTTCATCATGACTGAAGAAGTCAGCCCTGACTTAGGTGGCTATGAATGTCAATTGTTGCGGGACTACTCAAGGGAACCTGGCTCCAGTGCAACAAGAGAATGAATGATTTGCTGCACTCTGCTGCAGAAAATATCACTGTCTACTCAATGCTGCATGTTGCTGTGATTATAGCATTATAACGTCAACACTGCAGAGAGCTGTCATACAAGAGACTGGGCACCAAGTATTTCCATCATATGCCTCATGTGCAATCAATGCCTGTCATTTCATATCAACTACCAATGCATCATCCTGACTTGTACTGCCTCTCACACATCTTCCAGGGTTCAAATTTACAAACATAAAAGGAGCCACAACACTCATCAGCTCATGTACCAGGCCCAGACTTCCCATCACAACTAAAAATATGAACTCTTTTCACTGAAGAGTTACTTGGTACAAGGATGCATCCACAAAAGCTCACCTTTTGAAGTTGGCCCCTTTTTGACTTCAGTCCCACTTGCCTGTTCCAGTCAAGTTTATTAGGGTCAACAAATTCATTTGGGCAGGCTTGTTGATCTGTCCAGGCTTTACCCCTAACAGTGTTAGTGTTTAACATTAAGTCACACTGTATAAGCTTGAGACCTCTCATGTGTTGATCAACATGGACAGGCTTAGCAAAACACTGAAAGTGTCTGCACAAAGAAATGGCTTGTTCATGTAGGACCAAAGTGAAGAATTTTGTACCCACTAGAAATTGGAGGAGGAAGCCTCAGCTTGGCAGGTACATATCTTTATACAGTTCAGTTTGTTAACTTATGTACCTATTATTTTTGACTAACAAGATTGCACCCTGTACATAATTCTAGTATCCTGGGACATCAATAAATATTGATGACGTGCTATTGAATTTTGAGCATTTAGGTTCAGGAAAGGTAACCTGCCTGAAAGGCTCTGGGAACTTAGTAGTGAAAATTTAACCCTCTGGTGTGGAACTGAATTGATATCTCCTCCCATCCCCCCTTCTAAAAGTTCCATGTGAGCCCAGAAGATTCCACCCATGAGACCTGGGCATGTCTCTCACCGATGAGCTGTTGACCTCATTACATAGGTTACTGTGAGCCCAATTCCACTCATCATCAATCTATTACTTCATCTGTCCAACTTCTGACATACACATACACAAAACCCCTGCATTTTAGGTGTGGAAATTACCACAGGCTTTAATTTAGGTGTATTGACTACTACCACGTGAATCTCACCTTTTCATGTCCTGCAATTTTCACAAGACCTGCTTTTGAACCTTTTCACTCCAAAGTTTGGTTGATGAACGTTTGGAAATTCAGGGACATTTCATCCTTACTGGTAAAGTGACTTATTTGGTACTCATGTTGCTGCTACTGCTGCTTGATGATGAACTGACGGAAACTGATCATTTTGGCATTGAAGCCTCTTGGCAGTCTCTGAGTGAGCCTGGTCCTTTGTCACAACAGTAATCTGCTTCATTCACACTAACTAGCTGTTGGTCTGAACTCTCTGTTATACTCAGTGTTTGATTTAGCCCGCTTAAGTGCTACATATCTTCATTTCAAAGGGAATGGAGTATAAAAGTTATGTGGTTTTGCTAAATCTCTACAACTATACTTGCCGGAACACAGCTGCAAAACTGAACAATTTTGGGCCCCTTATCTAAGGAAATATATAATGGCATTGGAGTCGGTCTGGAGAAGGTTTGGGAGTCTGATACCAGGTATGGAAGGAATGTCTTATGAGGATAGGATGACAAGGTTGGGCCTACAGTTGTTTGAATATAAAAGAATGAGAGACGACCATATCAAAACATACAAGATTCTCAGTGGAATTGACAGGGTAGATGCAGAAAGGATTTTTCCCCTTTCCTGAGACTCTGGGACCAGATGGAATAGTCTCAAAATAAGGGTGCACACATTTAAGACAGAGATGAGAAGCAATTTCTTCTCTCAGAGGGTAGTGGATCTGTGGAATTCTTTACCACAGGGACTGTTTAGGCTGGGTCATTATATACATTCAAGGCTGAGATAGACAGATTTTTAATCAGTGAGGGAATCAAGGGTTATGAAGAAAAGACAGGAAAGTGGATTTGGCAATTATCAGATCAGCAATAATCTCACTTAACAGAGGAACAGCCTACTTCTGCTCCTATGTCTTATGGTCTTATGTACACATTACACTTCTGACAACAATGTAATCATTGCAATAGTTTGTTTTTAGGAACTCAGTCCAACACATGCTTCTCAAGACAAAGCTAATGGCTGACCACTATTCTCTTGTCACATCTAGTCTGGGCATTTTCTGCAAGGTGGATTCCTTCTTCTTCCAATCTCTTCCAATTTTTCATGTGTATTCTTTCAATGCAGCACAATTATCTGATGAATTAACATAAGTTATGACTTTTAGCTTGAAAGTATCTTCACACTTCATTCTTTTCATTGGGAGGATCCATTTCTCTTTGTCACTCTAACAACACTGTGCGTGTAACTACAGCATGTGAACAGCAAAAGTTCCAAAAAGCAGCTCACCAGCACCTTATCTGGGGCGTACGGAGATGGGCACTAAATGATGGCCAAGCCAGTGATGCCCACATACCATAAGTGAATAACAAAACTCACCATACTATGTGGGATTTACACTGTGTGGAGTTTGTCATAAACTCCCATATGTCTTCCTCATAATAACACCTGTATTATCTTGTTTCCATGTGCTGACTCACAGCATAAGCTAAGCAAAACTTGCATTTCTGAGGTGCAAAATTGAGGCTGATGACTAATGAGAGCATAGTACATCATTGATGAAAAGAGATGATTGATTTATATACCAACTATATATAAAAGCCTGGTTTTAGGTGGTGAAATACTGAATGGTCTTACACTTTGTCTATTTATATGCTGTTACCTACAGCATATAGGAAAAATAAATAAATCTATTTTAGTGCTCAATTAATGTGTAGAATCTAGAATTTGTTGAAATATCCTGCACATTACAGCCTCACTCACATCCACTTTCATAGTCATTCATCAACATTTTAAAAAAACAAAGCTTTTCATGATCTATTTTCTTATTTGTGTTTCATCTCCTTTTGTTGGTGAACAGCCACGTCATAGTCTAGCTTTACAATAAACGCAAGACAACAAAGGAATTCTTGATTATCATTTTTTTCTGGTGCACCTCAGGCCTCCTCCATGATGGTAGATAATTGAGTCCTGCTGCAGCAACTGAGAGTGAAAGAGTAAAAAAGTGGGAAAGAAAAAGTGAGGGAAAGCATGCATAATCATTCACCTCCTGGGACCTGTGTTTGAATAGATCAGACTATGAGAATTTGAGCAGTAAAAGATATGCTTCTGTCAATGTGTTCATGCAAGGTTTTAGGCAAGAACAAAGGGAACATCTACCGTGTGTTTAGCCTGTGCTACACCTGAACTGAAAGTGCTCCCTGCTCACAGTGAGTAAAACATGGCAACATACTCTATTCTCCATTACAGACATGCTTTACCTTGATAATTACTGAGAAGACAAAAAGTGAACAACCTAAGGTAATAAATAGTATTCATAACATGGACCTTTAGATGCAATTTACTTTTAATTACACTGAAGAGGTGGATTATTATATGTTCTTTGTAACATCGTACTCAAATAGTTATACATTTTCTCATGATACATCACCAAAAGCTTTCCAATACATGTTTTTCTTTGAGCACAGATGATGTTTTACATCAGGTAATTACTGCAATAATTTATGTATTTGACTGAAATGTAAGACGGTGATTTTATGATGACAACACCCTGGTATATTAATTTAAAACATTTTCTGCAAATAAAAAGTGAAGCTGTTAACCCTTAAAGCATTGGCAACTTATTTAAGATGGTGTGACATAAATTAATGTTGAAAACAAAATATAGATAATACGTAAAAAAAAAAGGATAGGAAGTGAACATTTATCGTTCGAACCATGTTTCATTGCCAACTATACTCACTTAAAATTGTACAAGCATTACACTGTGTTCTTTCAAAGTAATTTGTCCCAGAAATTAATCACTGCAAAGATTTGATAGACTGGAAATTGTTGCAAGCTGTGTTTGTTTTAGAATACAACAAAGTTTTAATAAGAAGCATTGATCAATAATCATATCATTCACATGATTTATCAGCAGAAGAACAAAATAGAACCAAACAGAATCCAATACAGAACAGGAAGAAATACAAAAGAACTACATCAAAGAAAAGAAGACCCTTTCTGTTTTTTTAACAAAAAGATAATGGCAAGAAAGTCTTAAAATTAGTTGACAATTCATTAATTTGTCATATATATAGAAATTTAATGTATAACAAAATTCTGGTTAAATTCTCAATGAAGGCAGTCATATTTGTAGCAAATGATGGAATTTTTCTTTGTTTTGTAATTATTCCTGGTAATTCTTGCATTAATTGATTAAATGCCTTAATAAGATGATGACTAATAACACACAGATGAAAAGTGAAAAAAAGAATTATGAGAATTCAGCTGGTAACATCTACTATTAGTAAATATAGCAATATTCTCCCGTTATGATTGTAATAAAGGAGTATCAAATTATGAACAGTGAAAATCAAACTTTTAATTTTTTCTGTGTTGTTAGCTCATGATATTTTAGTTTCTTTAGTTTCGTCAACTGATTTCAATAGTAAAATAACAAATTTAGTCAAAATTAAGGCACGTTGTTTTGTACACATATTATAATTATCATTCTATATTCAGACACTTCTATAGAAGCCATTTTTAAATGCTTTAACGAATTTTCCGATTTTAAATATTTGCCATAGTTTTTGGCTCACTTTATTAATATAATCCAGAAGGAAGTGATTCCTGATATTACACATTATAGAGCAACCATGTCTGGCATAAATCTCAATTTAATTCCATTGATTTCAACTTCAATATGTATAACTATTTATGGGTTTGCCTTTTAAATGTAAAAAGTGCCAGCCACTTGCCACCAAGTGAGAATCAGCTGGAAAAAACATTAGGTCTAAAAATATGGAAAATGATAACTCATTCCTCACATGTATAAAGAATTGCGAGAAAAAAATGGATTCTTCTGGTGTTCCCGCCAAAACCATCCCCTGTCAGTTTTTTGATCAAAGCAGAAAATTTAGCACCATCTTCTGAGTAAGGTCTGATCCAATTTAACAGCAGGTCACAGTTAGAGGCCTCAAGCCACTAATGTAACCCAGATTTAGCTGTGCATTTGGTTCATGAGCTTTTTTCAAAAAAATCTGCAACGTGCCCAGTTAAAGCACTTCTCAACTGGACTAATCTTCCATTTTATTTCAATGAACAAAAAGGTTATGCTGTGAAAACAAAAACATTAATTACTTCCAAATTATGTTTCCAAGTTTTGTTTTTAGTTAAGGAAAGGTCATAAAGCATTTTTGTTCCAAAAATATTAATCACAATTTTCTCTAATAATCTGCAGACATAACTTAAATTTTAAATAGTTTCTTTAAGAAATAACTTAATTTGCTACATAAATTTTTCTTCTATTAACATTTTTAAAATTTAGTCTCCAAGGCATAACGTTATTTCTGTAAGTACAAAAGCACTTTTTACAGTGTACAAAAGCTAAAATGAGTGCATTTAATATTAAATAAACAAGAACATATTAAATTGAACTATAAGCAACCATAGTTTAACAGGTCCAGTGAATTAATTTTAGTGAATATGTAGCTTAGAATAATTTGCCTAATTGAAACACAACAATTTTATTCCTAAATCACAACATAAAACAAACTGTGACTCACCAGCTATATGCACTCAGTTATTCAGAAGAAACATAAATCTCTCACGTAAGCTAAAAGAAACTTTAAATTCCAAAAAATATATAGCACCAACAAAAGGGTCTTGCCAAAGAATTTTATTTCCAACAACTACTGCACATATTTAAAATTGGCAAGGATTTTAGTGGCAGACTTCAAAACTGAAGAGACATTAAATAATCTTACAGTAAGAGCACCAAAAGAAATCCTATGGCTTCACACATAATTTGAAACATATGAATGCATGTCTGCATTCATTAAAAAAACTTCAGTGTTTTGATCGATAAGCTTTATTTTAATTACACTAGTAAATTCATCTTTAGTATGCTTCACTACAGTCCTCATTTAAAATAGAGGAGAATTAATGTGAGCAGTTAAGGCACTTGAAACTTTTAAGTTTTCCCTTGTGATTTTAAACAAAGACTGCTTCAGAACGAGACACTTTCAAAACTGGGGGAAAAAAAGATTTGAAACAGAAGTTCAGGCAATTCCGATCATTAAACACATGTTATTTTGTACAAGTCAAGGCACTTGGTGAATGTTAAGGTATTATTTCAACAAACTGATGTTTTAAATAACCAAGTCAAATTCTTAATAATATAACTTGTTTTGAAAAAATGTATTCATACAAAAAATGTCTGAACAAAAGATATCCACAACACAGTTAGATAGTAGTCTTTTTATTAGCTCTGCACTACACTTGAAATTGATGTTTGATTAAATCTTCCATTCAGGTGACTTTACACAGCTAGTCTCAAGGGTTTAAACCTGAAATGGTATACTCTGAACAATCATAGAGGAAATTATAAAAGCATGTGTGTGTTCACAAACATATAATAGTTTTCTCACTAGTATTTTTGTGTGAAATTGCGGCAAAATCTAGCATAAACTTGCATTTTAAAAATTTCTCCCTAATTCCTGTTTGATGGTTTGGTTTGTGACAGTTGAATTCTCAAAGTGGACTTCAAACTAAACTTTAACAACAGTAAATGATGTAAAGGAAAAGCTCAGTATCACCAAAAACAAAAGGTGGGATGTTCCCATTCAGATCACATTCCTTCAGGTTCTCTTCTCTATCAAGTGCTGTAACCAACACTGCTTACCACAAACCAGACATTCCAGAAACAGTAATCTGAAAACCGTTTCAGGTAATAAGTTAAGTACATGTAATTTGTATATATTTGATCTGTTGTCTTTTTTCTATTTGACAAAGGACACAAAAGAAGTCAGTTCCTGGTGGCTTGGGAGATTTATACGCCAAAATGCTGTGCAATGAATTGTTTAGGTCAAAGATCATACACACTGGCAAAAATGAAAGAATAAAAAGTACCCTTGACAAAATGTATCATAGTACTGTTTCTATATTCTATAAGAAAATGTTTCATCAGTTAAAACTCAAGGAAAGTATTTTTAAAGACTGTTTCTACATCAGAGATATTTTTCCTCTTTTCTGCAGCACAAAGATGTTAAACATTTTAAAGTAACAATTTGTGATTTAAAGTACTTCTGATGTTGTCTTCTCAAGTCCCTTAGGAAGAACTGTGCACAACATGTCACAAAGCTTCACTTTAGAACAATAAATAAATAAATAAATTCACTGAAACCTACCAGTAGCCAGACAACTGTAGCATAAGTAATTTAAAAGGGTAAGAGATGCCAGATAAATTTGATTACAATAAAAGATGGGGGTATATTTTTTCCCCTCAGAGAATTGACAGAAATGGACAGAAAACAAAAAGCAAGACAGAGCGAATGATTTCATTTTGTCTTCAATTCCAGACAAAATGCACAAGTAATTTTGACTGAGCATTTTATCACAATTTGACACATTTTCCATATGTCCTAATCATTAATTTCAGAAAGAAACCTGGCCTGAGATGATAATTTCTTTTCGTACCAGCAGAAAATTTGTGAATCTATTCCAAAGTCAAGCCTACCGCTGCGAGTGTGATTTGCTAAAAGCAGCTAACGGCATACTCCGAAACCCAGCAGGGCCACTTGCAAGCAGCCCCTGATTAGCAGCTTAACAGACGCAGGAGCTGGGAAAATGCATTCCTCTTTCACCTGCTGCCTAGATTTGGCTCCCTCACTGAATACAGTGGCCAGCAAAGCCTTGCATCCATCAAGGAAATTTCGTTAAAAAAAAATGCTCTCAACATTTTCAAAGGTTTACCTTGATGTGAGATTTTATTCTATGTGCTTTGCAGCTGCATTTCTGAAACAACAAATAAAATTTTACAGCTCACACTCAGATCCAAAGAATAGTGACTTACTTCCTCATTTTAGGTAATAAAATAAATAAGATGAAATAAATAAAACACCTTCATTTTGGGCAATTGAAAGCTGCGTGAATGCAATTCTATTCAAAACATCATTTTTCCATTATTTTAGTTTTGTGCACAATTCCTATTCTTATTTTAAAATGCTTAATTCCCGTAATGCTTTATTTTTATGCTGAAAGAAAATCAAAACAAGACTTGAAAGAGAAAGCTGATCTTCTGCATTTTTCGATGATGAATAATTATAAATATCATTTGAAACTTTTCTATTTGTTAGGAAAGCACTACACAGGGAATGGTCAAGTTTAGTGTTTATAATTCCTCTTTTTATGAAAAATTTCAGCATTCTTTCTTCCAAAAAAAATGTTATAAGCTGTAGATAAAGGCCTAAGTGTACCTAATTCACACATCATATGAGGCTACCAATATCCATTATTCTTATCTGCTTTTAAGCATTCCAATGAAGTATCTTTGCTAGATGAAATATTTATACTGTGTCATGTTTAATTCTATGGCCTGCCACACAAAATATGTTGTTTGTATATTGGAACCCAGCACTGTGCTTCATGATTGCACTCAAACAGCAAATGCAGCTTTATCAAATAAAAACAATAAACAACAATATTTGAATATCTCATATATTACTATAATAAAATAACTTAGCAGAGATTTATTACAAGGAGAGAAAGCAATGATCAAACTTTCATGATAAAATTACCCTATGACTAGTATTCTATCACTTGTTCTCAGCTTTTGTCCATCCTTTTCAAGATGCTGAATGATAAGAACACTGTCACCTTGCCAGATTTGCTGCTTATTAGCAGATTAATGGGAACATCTGCTCATGAGAACATCCATCTAATGGCAACCGATCATTTTTCTATACATTGCATAGCACCTACAGAATTGGATAAAAAGGAAACATTTTGCTTGCTATAGGATGTTCACTATGAATAGACTTCTAGAGGGCTAACTTTATAAAACACAGACCAGTTGAAACACTTGTCTGATGAGGTTAGGCATTCATTCATTTTATGATGTGTTTCATTTTTATGGTCACAGTCTATCAGCACACCACATCCTCATTGTAATGACCTTTTGTTTTCCCCTCTTGTACCCCAGTATCACACTTTTTCACATTGCATTTTCCATCTTTGTAAGTACACTTTAAGTGCATCAAGTTATTTATGACACATGGCTTGGTTAGGTACTCTTCCAAATCGAAGAAAATTGCATTGAATTATTAACAAAGAGAAAACACAAAGTACTACCCGCAACATACCATGTCAAGCCAGTTGATTAACTGCAAGTAACAGACAGATTGGCTACTTACTTTATTCTGCAGAAAAATAAATAAGCTACTGACCACCATGTTACTTTGTGCTGGAATGCTTCCTGGTATGACGTACAAAAACTAAAAACTATATTTTGCAAGATATTAGAATAAAATAAATATTGAAAATTTATCTTCATACTATTAGTTGATTAATTGGCATTAATTATCTGAATGAGGAGAGAATTATTCAGTGCAGTATTAAACACACTACTCAACCTCAAAACCATCAATAAAATCTGGCCCATCTTCTAATATGTGATTAATTATTTCATATTCAAGAGAGGATTGGTTGACTGAACTTTATTAAACTTTATTAAGAATCAGTTCTCATCTTTCTCAAACAGAATGATTATTGTTATTCATATTTAAAGGTAATGTTGTTTTTAGTTAAAGTAGGTCTTGTTACCTGTGGCTTACTATTTAGGGTAACACAAGCAAATCAACCATTACAGATTTATCCACAGGTGCAAGGAACACATTAATGAATGACACATTTCTATTGAAACCGGCCTGAAACATTGTGTTTTCTCACCATTTAGCCTTTTACATCTTCCCACTCCTATATATTACAATGTCGATCAATACCTCCAGACAATGGTTTGATTTGTACAATGATAGATCTATTACAATGAATACCCGACATGAAATGGCTAATACTTAGCAAATTTGGCCCTGCCTGCTCGTTATATTTCTTTAAAGTGATGCATTGCAAATTACAGTTTTAATGTTGTTAAATACTAGACAGGATGGCACTCTGCAACATGCTACACAGGAAATTCAACACGCTAAGGTTAAAGCTAATGGGCCATCTTATCACTTCCATCACCATCTCTTTTTATTGGATTATTAAAGAATCAATCATATGAAAATCCCTGCTGCAGAATATCAAACTCTTAACATCTGTGTTTCAAAGAACTTTATTTAAAATATATAATAACATTCTGGTGCGTATTTTATTGTAAAAATCCTCTTAAATGCCAGTATTACCTTCACTCCTAGCCACATATTCCCCAAGAAAGCCTCTTGCATAAGTAGGTGATGTCCTGCATTCAGAGTATGTTACTCAGAAAAGTTAGACAAGCCACAAGACACTTACTTGATTTCCTGTATTTGTCATTCTGTAAACTTACAATTGTGCAGCAAAATTTCTGTGCACATACTATGTTCCTAAATTTTAATGAAAAGCACATTAAACAGTTAAGGCTAATACCTTTAGAGACAAAATTTAATACATCAACTTGCACTCAGAAATTCTTGTGAAAATGTATGACTTATCAGATTTTATTCGTACATCGAGGAATTTTTCAGAATTTTTCTACAATTTCAGAACTACTGGCCAATATATACCCAGTGACACAAACCAGTATGTACACTGTCTCTATTAAATCCTAAAAACCGCTACTATCATCTTACCGAAGCATGTGAATACAAAGTTTTCAATGTAAATACATTTTAAGAGTCAAGTATCTGTTTCCTGATTATGTTTCACTTCTTCATTGTGTGTTTCATACCACGTTATCTTGTAGGCCAATCACTATTATGTAGATTTCATCATGATTGACAAGAAAGACAATGCAAAAATTGAATGGGAGTGCATGTTTTCAAAACTGGGCATGAACCCAAACAACAAATAATATGTTGTTTTCTAATGGCAGAATAGTCCTGTGGTGGTGCCTTTGGAGTTCTATGGGTGGGGTTTGCTTTTGATGGAAAACGTGGTTCATATCTGTAAAACAGAATGATTCATGGTTTAGTGTACTGTTTTAGGGTGGAGATTAGAAAGAATGGAAAAAAAAGTGATTGGTTTCAGTTGGACCTGAAAATGGAAGAATAAAGCAACACATCAGAAGCTACAATGTAGCAAACAAAACTAAAGGAAAAGTAGATGAGAAGAATTTGTGATGCAAGAGTAAAGCAAAAAATCTCAACTGGGAAGAAAGACTAAGACCAGGAAAAACGCACAAAAGTATATAATTAATTGGGTGATATAAACGAGCCTGGACAGAAAGAGTGAAATAAAAGCATTGGAAGGTTCCCAGAATAAAAACAATTAAAATGGGAAGAGCACCAAGCCAGATGGAAAAAAAAAGGATTAGCAGAAGAATGGAGTATGCAAATAGTAATGAAACAACAGATGTAAGTAGAGCAGAATAGATCAAAAGGTGAGACCAAAGGGAAGCATGTAAAGAGTAGGACTTTAGTGACATCCATGAGAGGATTCTATTCAATCTCCAGTTTCTGAAGAAATAAAGTGTTACAGTGCTGAAAAGAGTGAGGGAGCTTTACACAAGGATAAAGACAAATTAAGGATGCTAGAGAGGAAGAAGAGTAATAACCAACCAAACATAAGGGAAGCAACCTCATGGAGTGTATGTCTAGACACCCAATATTCAGAGATACTAAGGAATATGTATCAAACCATAGCAGCAGCATATTGAACCAAGATAGAAATGTGGTAACAAGGTGTAGAGCTGGATGAACACAGCAGGCCAAGCTGCATTAGAGGAGCTGTTCATCCAGCTCCACACCTTGTTATCTCAGATTCTCCAGCATCTGCAGTTCCTACTATTTCTAGAAATGTGGTAAAGCAGTTAAACCAACAAAGAGTGAAATAACCAGGAAACATTGGGCTTAAAAAAGATATTGGAGGAGATCAGCCTTGAAAGAACGTGAAAAATATCACTTGCAATGGTTTGAAGAATATAAGGAATAAATGGTGCAGTTGTGAGCTCTGAGGTGATACACATTCAGAGGTTTGGTAGGTGAATATGCACAAAGGCCACAGAAATACGCACGCTCAGGGTTCAGGTGAAGGATTCAAGCTCCAAGAAGAAAACAGAAAGTTAGCAAAAGGTTTCTGAGAAAAGGGAAGGTTTCCACAGGTGAAAATAACATTTTGTACTGTAAGAAGAAATGATTAAATAACCTTTTGCAAGTATCAAAGGCACTTATTCCAGAGTTGTTGAATTTTTAAAAAGAATTCTTTAATGTATGTCATATCTTAAATGTTGAACAAATATGGGGTACCTAAAGTTAATTTTGAGGGATTTAATTGATGATTTCATTATAGGTGGGAATGTTTTGAGATGGTAGCATTCTGATTGTCAGTCTTGATGAGCCCCTGTGGAAACTATGTCAATGTGCTTCACCTGTCACAAAATCTCTGTGTACTTAGTCTCTTATATCATTGCTCATGGCAAACAAGATGATGTGACAGTCTTATGTGAATGATATGGAGTTATAATTTGTTAAGAGAGTAAATCTAATATTGTCTGCTGCAAGGGCTGCCCTTGCCTGTTTACTCTTTGCATCATTTTGCATCACAAGTTGCCGAAGGTGCAAACAGATAACAGCACAGCAAGGATAAACAGGTTTAAGCAAATATTTGCAAAATCTACAATAGCTCCAAAGCACCTTTCTTTCATCAGTTCACATCAACTCTAAGACCTGGACTGTATGCTCTGCCACTAGGAGGGGGCTGGGAGACGGTGTAAAATCAGGTGGAAGGGTAGAGGATGCTATGCCTCTTGGCTTCACACTGTTGTTGGCATTTGTGCATGGCCCACCTGCTCCTGAGCCCAACTGAGATGAATGGGCACCTTGCCATGTGGAGACACCACCCAGAAGAAAAATGAGAATTTCTCTGCAGACTCTGCTGGAGCAACTCTGCTAATTAGGTATAGTGTGGCCCAAAAATGGTAAGGGCTACCCTGCTAGAAGACCCTGCTTGTCTTCATGATCAACCCCTCTCCCCTTGTTGGTACCTACCTGATCAGTCTCAGTGATCTCTGACTCCACTTAGCTACATTGTTGGTCTCAATGGCAGCTACATAGAGGCAAGGCTGAAACCTCAGCTCCCAGTCTTAACTGCCAGGTCTCTGGTTGGCTAGTGAAGGCAAGAAATCCTGTCTTAGAGGGGTGGACACTGGCAAATTAACTCCCCAGGGGCTGGTTTCTAGGGCCAGTTGAGAAGGGATTGTCCTGATTTTCCAGATAGTGGCTGAGGCCATTTCTGCCCTGTAAATCCCAGGCTAACTCTCTGTGACATATTTAGTTTTGCATCGATTTTTTATTTTATTCATTCACAAGATGATAGTGTCACTGGCTAGGCCAGCATTTATTGCTCATCTTGTCCAGTTAAGAAGTAACCATATTGCTGTGGGTCTGGAGTCACATGTACTGTTAGACCGGGCAAGGATGGCAGTTTCCTTCCTTAAAGGACATTAGTGAATCAGATGGGTTTTTCTGACAATTGACAATGGATTCTTGGTCACTATTAGACTCTAAATTCCAGATTTTCTTTTTATTGAATCAAAATTCCACCATCTGCCATGGCAGGATTCAAACTCGGCTCCCCAGAAGATCATCTGGGTCTCTGGATGAACAGTCCAGCAGTAATACTACAAAGTCATCGCCTCCCCATTATTGCACCAAAGCAACAACTTCATGATGTCCAAAAATCTGCAATGTAGCAGTGAGCTGCCATTTTTATGAAGGTGACAGTTGAGCAGCAGTTCTGGGGAAGCATGTTTTCGATCTCCATGTCAAAACACTCACTTGCCTTTGCCTGACATTGCAATAGTAATTGTATATTCTTAATGGTAACTGCCACTAGCCCCACCACTACTTTGATAGCAAATAATGTGCCATGGCGAGAGAAAGTAAGGCAGCTAAACAATGGCAAAGTTACTTATTGATTGGTTCAATAAGAACTATCTGATAAATGTTTTGTGTTTTAAACGCTTTACAAGTGTGATACTTGCCACACACAAGCCTTGTGTATGTGCTTGACACAGCTGCTCTTCATTCAAATGTGTCTCAGCATATAACGATGCAACACAAAAAAAACTGTTCATTTTAAATGAAAAATGCTATTAAAAACACAAATCAAAATTTCAAGCAGAAATTTGAAGACATTTGATGAACAGTGCATTTTTTAAATTTGCTGTTTAGATGAGCATCACTGACAAGGCCAGTATTTTTGCTCATCCCTCAATGCTTTTTAAGGTGATAGTCAGTTGCTTTCTTGAACCACTGCAGTCCATTTGGTATCAGGAGACCCACAATGCTTTTAGTGAAGAAGTTTCAGGATTTTAGTTCAGACAATGCAGGATTGGTAGTGCTACAGTTCCAAGTCAGGATGGTGAGTGACTTGGAAGGGGGTTTGCAGATAATATTGTTACCATGCATTTATAAACTGTTCTTCTATGTGGTACCTATCATGAGATAAGAAGGTACTGTTGAAGGAGAATTGGAGAGTTGCTACAGTGCATCTTGTTGATGGAAAACTGCATTATGCCTTCTAGAAGCAGAGGGAATCAGTTTTTAAGGTGGTGAATACGGTGCTAATCAGACAGGCTGCATAGTGACAAACCTTTGAATGCTGTTGGAGGTGCACTCATCAAGGCATGTGGAACTGTAACATGCTCTTGTAGCTATAATATTTACATGCTGGTCTTGTTCAGTTTCTCGTCAATGGTCATCCACAGGATTTTGATGCTTGCACATAATGCCAGATAACAGGATGAAGCTGAGATAGGATTTGAGAAAGGCCTAATGGCTTGACATAATATTGTTCTGAAACTCTCATGGATGCCGAGTGATATGGATTTATATGATAGTGGGGAATTCAACAATGATAACGCCATTGAATGTTCAGTCCCAATGTTGGAAATGATCATTGCCTGGCTCTTGTCAGATGTCTGCCACTTATCAGCCCTAGTCTAAATATTGTCCAGACATCTGAAGAGTTGCAAATGACACTGAACACTGCAATCATCAGTGAACATTCCCACTTCTAATCCCACAAAGATAATTGATGAATCAGCTAAAGATGGTTGGATCAGGACAATGTTCAGAGGAGGAAGTAGCCTCCAGCAATCACAACAATCTTCCTTTTTGCTTGGTATAACTCCAACCAGTGAAACATTTTCCTGGATTCCCACTGATCCCAATTTTTCACAGGATGCCTGATGCTATACTTGGTTAAATACTGCCTTGATGTGATGAACAGTAATTATTGTCACACCTCTAGAATTTAGGAACAAGGCTATAATGTGGTCAAGAGCCAAGCAGGTCACAACACAAACTAATGACAGTAAATAGGTTTTTGCCAACTAAGTACTACTTGATAGCTCTGTTGATGACAACTTTCATTACCTTGCTCATGTTTGAGAGAAGACTGAGAATGAAGCAATTGGATTCTCTTGCTTTTCATTGACGAGATGTTTGTGGGCATTCCTAAAAGTTCGCAACAAAACTTGCTGTTAAAAGAGCTTCAGAGATAGTAGGAACTGCAGATGCTGGAGAATCTGAGATAACAAGGTGTAGAGCTGGATGAACACAGCAGGCCAAGCAGCATCAGAGGAGCAGGAAGGCTGATGTTTCGGGCCTAGACCCTTCTTCAGAAAAA
>NC_063346.1:21386232-21407472 GCF_021869965.1 Rhincodon typus | reverse complement strand
GTGTCTGCTGTGTCATACAGATTACATCTTATATCCAATAGCTCTTTGGATATAAGATGTAATCTGTATGACACAGCAGACACTGCACAGCAGAATCAATAGCAAAGTGAAATTAATAGTCCAAATGATGTTAATATGTAGCCGGACAAGGCAACAAAGTAAATACACTAATTGCACAGCTTTTTTAAACAGTGAGTACAAGCACGATGGGTTGAAAAGCCTCACTTCATGTTGTAAAATTCTAGGAATCAATGACTCTAAGATGTTCAGAAGCCATTACAGCTGTAAAAGTGAAATTACAGCTTTCAATTTCAACCCAACCAGCCTATTAGCTCATTCTTTACAGCCTTATCAACCTGAAGTGTTGCCTTTAATGTCTTGTGAACTTGTATCACCAAATCCCTCTGCTTTTCAACAGCGTCAAGTCAACTCGCATTCAGAGCATAATTACTATGTTATTTTTCTTAAGCAAAATTTATCATCACCTCCTTGCTGACAATAAACACTATCAGCCATTTTAGCCCATTCTGCCATCTTATCAATATCTCTTTGCAGTTTTCTTTTGTCCTTCTAAATAATGAACTATAATTTGTAAGAACTTATCATCGGCAAATTTCAACATCACTCCCTCTCCCTCTAAGCTTAAATCTAACTTGTTAACATACACAGCAAAATAAAAATGAAACATGTAGAACGGCAGTACGCATTTCCAACTTCTCTGAAAAACAGCACTTCAAACTGTTAATCTGCTTTCTTCTTCTAACTAATTTTCAATTCAGTTCAATATCCTCCTCCAAATTCCTAGTCCATATAAATCTTCAATACAGAATATATTTTCTCTTCTACCAATGTTGCACTTCATGTTTATTTAGATGAGGAAAGTTGAAAAGAGTCTTCAATGAAGTATAAAAACTGACATGGATTGGCTGAACTAAATGGCCATTTTCTGTATATCTCCTGTAGAGTATTAGTATCCCAACCCACTCCAAATGCTTATATCTTAAAGTCATTATTTTGAAGTTTTCAGCCAGGTTTTCTGATAAATTTTATTAAGTTTAGATCCTCCAAGTACTTGTATCCAATTCACGTCAATATGCAATAAATGCATTTTAACGTTTACATTCTTTTTATTAAACAATTTATTTCTCATGGTTCTTCTCTTTAAACTCATCTCTATGCTTACTCCCTGTAATCTTGACCCTGATCATAACTGGTACACTTTATTCAGTCTTTCTTTGCTCCACATCTCTCTTACTGGATAGTTATCTGCATGGTTATTGGTCTCATAGCCTTTTACCTTCACCATTAGGTGATCCTGGTTAATTTAGTATTTCCAGAAGCCCCAGTTAACATTTTGATGATTTATCAGCACAAATCCACCTCTGATATAAAACAAAAATTGCTGGAAAAGCTCAGCATGTCTGGCAGCACCTGGGAGAGAAATTAGGGTTAATGTTTCAGGTCAATGACCCTTCCTCAGAACTGAGGAACTTAACAGAAGTTAACTTTGATTTCTCTCCATAGGTGCTGCCAGAACTGTTGAACTTTTCCAGCAAATTTTGTTTCTGTTTCTGATTTATAGCATTTGCAGTTCTTCCAGTTTTTATCCAGCTCTGATACAGCTGACTCTTGGAGAACAGTGCCCAGCTGACCCAGAGTTGAGTTCATATTCAAACAAATTGAAAGGTCCCTTATTGACACCTTTAAGCGTACATCAACTTCCCTAAACCTCGTGTCCTTTCCTATTCTCGTATTTCTACAAAAGTGATCCTGATGTTACCACATCAGAAGTCCTGGATCAAAATTTGCTCTTAAACTCATAAATACATTGCTTTACTTTCTATACATCACTAGCTCCTACAAAGCGCATAATAACTGTATTTTTCAACACACTTTGAACTAACTTTTCCAGCCCAGGCAATATGTCCCTAGTGCTGTGAAAACTGATGAAGCAACAAAGCATCTTGAACTCTTTGTCCCGAATGCAATACATCAAGGCAGTTTTCTCTGACTTCTGAATCGCTTATCACTAGTATGTTCCAGACCTGCTATTTTTTATAGATATTATTTATTGTTTTGTTTGGAAACAAACAGTTATTAAATGATATGAATGGTTTTTCTCACTGTGAATTATGGGGAAGGTAGCTCCAAGTGGACACTAAGCGTTGAGAGAAAAAGTTTGTCAAGTGGGCTGCAAACACAAAGCTTGTAAGATTGTATATTTTGGGACTCATCTCTCCAACCTAGGGTAAAGTGGAGGAATAAGGGTGTCATGTGACTGTTCTGAATTCCAGCTGACAGTAAGTTTGGGTAGCTCTGATATTAAAGGTTAAATGTGGACCCAGACTGTGTTACTTGGAAGAAGATATAAAATTAAAAAGCCATGAAGAGGCAAGTCCTAAATCCAATTTATCCACTGTCTGTTGGCCTTTGTTGGTCATTAACATCTCTGAACGAGCCTTTCCACTCTTGATTCTGCCTCAGAAAAAGTGGTCCGTGGATGGATTGACACTGGCAAATCAGCATGTTGTCCAACAGAGAGGTATTTTGTGCCATCCTGCTCCCCCATCTCCACCCCGCCCCTCCCACCTCACTCATCCATGGTATGGAGGAAACATTGCCTTCTGAATATTTGACAAGGCCATAATACACATAATAATATCTAAATAGTTAATGATGTTCCCAAAATAGTGATTTTTCATGAATCATTTTGTAACTGATTCAATTTCTTCTTTTTTTCATACGTCCATTAAAAATATTTCTGCAGTATTTTATTGGAGAGAGAAACTGCAACCTACTAAATATAAGGAGTCCATTCTCTCTCTCTCTTAACTCTCTCCCTGCCAGTGAACCAGGAGATGTGATTTTGTTTAGTAATGCAATATGCTAAGGTAATGACTTCTCCTCACAAATTTAATATGCTCTTTTATACAAATGCATATAGGGTGCATTAATCAACTATACCTTCAATGTCACTGAACCACCACATACTACAAGTGATTAAGGAATCAGTTCTTGCAAGCTGTTCTTGAGTCACTTGGATGTAGTCTGCAATGTGACAAACAAAACTGGTGATAAGAGCAGCGGTCTGTAAGTGGCTGACTGCTCACTGTGCCATTTTATTTCATGAAAACAGGGCAATCAGAAAGATTTTGAAAGAAAACAGTAGGAGTCCAAAATTCAGCCAATCTGGCAGTTTTGTTGGTTTTCTTATTGCCTGTAATTCAGGCATATTTTCCTGTGACAATTATGTAAAATGCAGAATCAAACCGGAACTACATCATCCTCAGATTCAGTTTCCCTCTTCCTACTCTGTTCTCAGTATTTTCTTATATATATCCTTTGTGCAAGGCCAATAAATGAAACTTTGATGAATAAACAAGGCCAATAAATGAAACTTTGATGAATAAACAGGGAGCAACTATTCTCATTAAAATAAAATCTCTCTCCCCCAACTCACCTCTTATTCTGTAGATAAAGCTATTTTCCCACAGTAAAACAAGCTTGATGAGAATGGTTTCAGGGTTTAGAAGGTTGTGAGGATAGATTGAAGAAATTTAGACTATTTTCCTTAGAAAGGAGAAACCTGAGGGGAATTTTGACAGAAGTTTTCAAAATTATAGGGAGTCTGGACAAAGTAGAAATTGAGAAACTGCTCATGCTTGTGAAAAGAGGGCACCAGTTTTAAAATGTTTTGCAAAAGAAGCAAACATGAGATAAAAATCTTTGAGTGGTCTGGGTTTAGAATAAAAGTCTAGAAGTGTGGTGCAGGCAGGTTCAATTGAAGCCATGAAGAGGGCATTAAATGATTATTTAAATTTTTAAAAAAAACATACAAGGTATGTGGAAAATGCAGAATCTATTACTAACTTTAAATATTCAGCAAATTGGTGCAGACACAATGAGCCGAATGATCTCCTTCTATACCATAACGATTCTGTGATTCACACCATATACCATTCCCTGACTCAGAATTCTTAGTCAAGCAATTTATTCTTAGCCATCTGTCAATACCACTTCAACTAACCACAGGGTGTGAATGTCCTGGAAGTTGACATTGGTCAGGATTCCATCATAATCCTGTCCTTCCTTTGACAAATTGGATGTTTCATCTCACTGGTCTCCCATCATCAGTCCACCAACCCCGAGGCAGGATGCCAATTGGCCTGCTTTGGGAAAGAGAAGATGGGAATCTCAGATTCCCTACAGGAAGATATCTAATCTTACTGGCTGAGGATAAAAGAGTAAAATTCTACTTAATGTTTCTACTCAACACTTTCTATAGAAAGACTGGCAAAGGCTGCAACTTATATGTAAGCTAAATTCCGCATGAAGCAGCATCCTCATGTGCAACAAAACAGCGTACAATCTCAAAAATCCAGATACAATACCGGCTGATATTCCATAGCTTGAAAACATATACACACATTTTACTTTGCCCTTTTATCCCTTCTCTGCAACATAGCATTTTCCCTTCCTTCTCCACCCCAAATAACTCTACAATGGTACCTTATTTTGATCAAATCGCCAATCTGCAGCTATGTCAATTGATACAGAAATGTTGATCCTTGACTGACTTGCCAGGAAGTAGGATTCGACAATGTTTAAAGTAGAATCATAGAATCTTGGATCCCTACAGTGCAGAAAGAAGGATTTGCACCAACCCTCCAAACAGCATCGCACCCAGACTCAGACCTCCACCCTATCCCTGAGACTCCCTATTTACCATGACCAATCCACCTAACCTGCACATCTCTGGACTGCTAGAGGAAACCAGAGCACCTAGAGGAAACCCACACAGACACTGGGAGAATGTGCAAAATCCACACAGTCACCCAACGCTGCAAATCAAACCTGGGTCCCTGGCAATGTGAGATAGCAGTGCTAACCACTGAGCCACTGTGCCACCTTCAGTTTGGAGTCCAAAACTGCAATTCACATTGCAATGAAACTGGAATCCTAGAAAAACACCATTGTCAGATGGGTTGAGTAAATGCAGATTAATGTTTGTGAGCTTGACCTTTGATACGAAAGCTGACAGTACAGTCTCTAGCATTAAATGTTAATCTGTTTCCTTCTCTCTTTAGATGCTGACTGATTTACAGAGTGCTTGCAACCTTTTAGCTTTCCAGAATCAGTATTTTGTTCCTTTATGACTGGCTTTGTAGGTGCTAGTTATTTTCCCAATCCAAACACCAATTCCACATGTGGACAAACAAGGTTTCATGGTGTCACTGCTTTTAAAACAGTTCATCATAAAAATTTAGAGTCTTTCTTATAGTACAAAAAGCTATATATAAGAAACACAGCCACATATTATTATCCTCTGAAAGTGAATTCCTTCCTTAAGAATCTATCACAGTGATAAACAGCATACCTTAGTCATAGAAATGTGAAAAACAATGCTTCAAATAAATTAAATGAAGCATTTTATGCTCACAATTAGTTTTATTAAATTGATGTTTCAACAAAAAAAAGTTAATTTATCCATCCCAAATTCAAGAGAATGTACAGGTATAACAATGTCATATATATGAATGATCAGGTCTGCATTACTGGCTTAATGAATGAAAATCTCCTGTGGATTTTAATAGCTCCAATGTAAATCAAGCACAAATATTGGGGTTTATTAGCTATTAAATCATCACAAACCAGTTAAATACACAGATAACATTTAAACAAAATTTGTATATCAATTGTTTTCTGCCTTCATTCAACAAAATCAATGCACTTAAGTAATAAAACATATGTTTCCCAAATCATGTCATTCTATTGTGTAAGATTGCGAATAAACTTTTGGTGCACTTTAAACATGCACCTGATAATATAGATGTAAGTGTGCATGTTTTTAGATTTCAATATTCAGCAACATAGAACTTACATTCTCTTTTTCAGCGAAATCATTTCAAAATCTCTCTATATAAATTAGTTACCATTCCATAGAAACGATCAATGATTTTTAATATTTTAATGTAGTTGCCACATGTTCAGATTTTTAAAATATAAATTGTCATACCTTCACACACACAGAAACAACAAACTTCATCTTCTACGACCTTTGAGATTTTCAAGCATAGAGCATTTGAACAGTTTCTATGTGGCAAGTTGAGACAACAAATTAAACTCAACTCAACTTCAACCTATCTTTTCCTGTAGAGTACAGAAAATCACAAGCATAACCATTCATTTTACAGTATTAATCATTGCAAATGAAATAATTAAAACTGCAGGGAAAAGTCACTAGAGAATTTCTTGAAAGGGTAACATTTTTTCTCCAATTCATCAGTTACAGTTTTACATATCCCTTAATCACAATTAGATTTTAATTATTGTTGAACCCATTTTATAACAAATTATCCTATGATTTTCTATTAAAATGTTGTGGAATGAAATCATATTTCTAACTTGTTTGAGAACCTTTTTACAAACAATAAATCTGACAGTAGACTCCAAATGACACAAAACAATATTTTACAATTCTAAAAGATAAATTTCAAATCTTAAAGAATAATTTGCTGGTTAAGACGTATCTTTGTGTTGACAAAACTGAAATAACCAAAAATGCAAAAGAGAAGTTGCCCTTCTAGAAAACACACATTTATAAACAGCTTTATCCTCATTATGTACTGAAAACTATTCTGCAAAGTGGATTTCTATTCTTATATTGCACAGAGAATGGCTAGTAGTTAAAATTTAATATAAGTTCTTCATATTGTGCCACACAAATATTACTAATATTTTGGTAGGTTTAAAATTGTGTCATAGCTCTCCAACAATGTTTACTCCAAAACAAAATGAGGAAAAAAAATCACATGGACTGTATTTAATTTGTGATTAATGCAATTGCACAAAAGTACAAAATACTGCTGAATAATATTGAGTTTTTAAAACAGTATACAAATAAGTTTAGCCTGCTGCATATTCTAAGTACTTCAGCCCATGAAAACTACATTTCAACAGAAGAACCAGTCTTTCCAGCTGTAACTAAGACAATGCCTCACAAAGAAATTGTACGTATTTATGACTGACTTCATGAAACACAGGAGAAAATGCTGCAATCCCATGTTGCAAGAGGAGGGCCACACTCAAGAGAAGCAACCTGTCAAAGACAAGGCTACAATTCTCCCTTTGAGTGTAGCCCTTGCTGGGATTGCTGATTTTACCCACCAGTGATTATACTCCTCCAAATGTATAGACAGCCTCAAAATTACTGTTGATCATCTTAGCAGACAAAAGCATCTGTTAACCATTTCTTGGTGCTGGCAGGCAAAAACTGCCCTTTCAGTATGATGCCAATGGTTCCACAGTCTCTTAATTGTTTTGACGAAGACGCTAATGTATGCTCCAATAAAATAGCAAGCTGAGGAATGACATAGGAGTGCATTTGAAGGTCATCTGATTAAATTGACATCAGCAGATTCACATCTTATGCTTATGAATGTATTTTTGTAGCTGCTGTCATAACGTAAAGAATGTTCAAGTAAGCAATCTTTTTTATTTACTTCATTGCAAATTTTTTAATCTGAGCACATAGCAAACTATGCTTTTCAACTCAGTAAACTCTACCAACAAAAAATTTAAACCATCATTATGTGATATGAAGTAAGAAAGAGGTTCACACAACATGTACAGTTATTTATTAGTATCTGTCTGTTTTCCATATAATTGTTAACTTCTGACAGGCAAAAGTCATTTTCACAATACAAAGACATTGTATGATGCAGAGAAAATAATTTATTGAACTCTGCGTCAATTTTACACAATTTTTTTAAACTGCGATTAATTATCTTTTTTTCTCTTAATAAGTAAGTAATTGAAGAGCTATTAATAACAAACTAATCAGCCTATACCTTGGAAGATGGCATTAATTATGTTTTTAAAAAAATTAAAATGAAACATTTCCATTTCAAGCCAAGTGATAAATATGTATAATGGAAATGAAGTTTTGCACTTTTTATTTATGCTATTTTAAGATGACCACAAAAAATGTTCTCAGCCAGGCAGACTGTGCTTCAAGTATGATGACACTAGTTTCCAAGTCCCTTTATTGCTAAAATTTGGAGATTATGCTTAACAATAATGGCAGCACTCTAAAATAACTCATTGTCTGGGATGTGTTCCAGGACATTTCAGTGAAATGGTATAAAATGGACCAGATTTTGCTTTATTAATAACAATGTATCTGTCAACATAATAGAGCAAAACTGACAGCAACCTTAAGCGCCCTCTACAGACTGTGTTGTTACAATCTTCATCAACTGAATCTGCGCACAAATCATTGCAATGTGATAAATATAGAATAATTATCCACTAGCTTTGAACTAAACGCAGAGGGAAATGTTTAAGATAAGTATAATCAGGCCGACTGAATTTTAAAACAACAGAGAGTGGTAATTAAGGCTGAACATCATCTTTGGCTCAGAAAAATTAATGTTACAAGTGTGCAGTCTCATTCTGTCAGAAGAAAATTAACATTGCAGATTTTCTCTTCTTCAATGTTTCTCTCTTAATACCACATGGCATGTCTGGTCTTTATTTTGCTTCCAATGCAATGATTTAAATGGAATTCACTTTTTCTGTTTGTTACTTTCTGTGCCATAGGCTGCATGACTCACAGAGTATTCAGGTTTATTGGGTATTGGTATTGAGTATTCAACTTTATAACCTTAAGAGTTATAATCTCCAAATTACTACCTGAGCCACATACAAACTGGCATAGGGACACAAGAATAAGGGAAGTAAACACATGGCTAAAGAAGTGGTGCAGGAAAGATGGGTTCCATTTCATGGGGCACTGGCATCTGTATTGGAACAGGAGGGATCTGTACCATTGGGACAGTCTCCACCTGAACCAAGTTGGCACCAATGTTCAAGCAAAAAGGGTAAATAGGGTGGTCAACAGGACTTTAAAATTGAAAGGAGGGTTGGAAGGGAAGGGTAAAACTCTAAGAAGTATAATGGTTAATGGGAAACAAAGCAGCAGGTTTAGCGTATGTGTTTGTTGGGGGAGCGCGGTGGACCTTGTCGCACATATCGAAATTGACAAATATGATGTGGTGGGCATCACGGGGGCATGGTTGCAAGGGGATCAGAACTGGGAGCTAAATATCCAAGGATATACATCTTCTCGAAAAGACAGGCAGGTGGGCAGAGGGGGTGGGGTTGTTTTATTAGTAAGAAACAAAATTAAATTTGGAGTAGCACGGTGGCTCAGTGGTTAGCACTGCTGCCTCACAGCGCCAGTGCCCTGGGTTCGATTCCACCCTTGGCTGACTGTCTGTGTGCAATTTGCACATTTTCCCCATGTCTGCGTGGGTTTCTTCTGGGTGCTCTAGTTTCCTCACACAGTCCAAAGATGTGCAGTTTAGGTGGATTGGCCATGCTAAATTGCCTGTAGTGTTCAGGGATATGTAGCTTGGGGGGGGGGTGGGTCTGGGTGGGATGCTCCAAGGGTTGGTGTGGACTTGTTGGGCTGAAGGGCCTGTTTCCACACTGTAGGGATTCTTTGATTCTATGAATTATTGTTTCTATGAATTATAAATTGAGAGCAAGAAACGATGTAGGGTCAGATGATGTAGAATCTGTTTGGGTAGAGTTGAGGAACTGCAAAGGTTAAAAAAAACACAGTGGGAGTTACGTACAGGCTTCCAAACAATAGTCAGGGTGTGGGGCACAAGACACACCATGAGATAGAAAAAGCATGTGAGAAAAGCAAGGTTACAGTGATCATGGGGGATTTCAATTTGCAGGTGGATTGGGAAAATCAGGTTGGTAATGGATTCCAAGAAAAGGAATTTGTGGAATATATACGAGATGGCTTTTTGGAGCAACTTGTTGTGGAGTCCTAGGGAACAAGCAATTCCGGATTTAGTGTTGTGCAATGAGGCAGATTTGATAAGGGAACTTAAGGTGAAGGAGCCCTTAGGAGGCAGTGACCATAATATGATAGAATTCACCCTGCAATTTAAGTGGGAGAAGCTGGAATCAGATGTAACAGTATTACAGTTGTATAAAGGCAATTACAGAGGCATAAGGGAGAAGCTGGCCAGAATTGACTGGGAGAGTAGCCTAGGAGGAAAGACAGCGGAACAGCAATGGCAGGAGTTTCTGGGAGTAATTTGGGAGACACAGCAAAAATTCATCCATAAGGAAAAGAAGCATGGTACAGGGAGGACGAGGCAACCATGGCTGACAAGGGAAATCAGGGACATCATAAAAGTAAAAGCAAAAGCATATAATGCAGCAAAGGGCAATGAGAAGCCAGGGGTTTGGAAATGGTAAAAAGACCAACACAGGACAATGAAAAAAGAAATAAGGAGGAAGAAGATTAAATATGAGAGTGGGCTAGCTGGTAATATAAAACAAGATTGCAAGAGTTCTTTAAATATACAAAGGGTAAGAGAGAGGCAAAAGTAGACATTGGGCTGCTGGAAAATGATGCTGGAGAAGTAGTAATGGGGAACAAAGAAATGACAGAGGAACTGAATAAGTACTTTGTGCCAGTCTTCACAGTGGAAGACACAAGTAATATCCCAAAAATTCGAGAGAGTAAAGTGGCAGATGTGAGTACAATGGCCATCACCAAGGTAGAGGGTGATAGAAACACTGAAAGGTCTGAAGGTGGACTACACCCCAGAGTTCTGAAGGAGATAGCTGAAGAGATAGTGGAGGTGTCAGTGGTGATCTTTCAGGAATTATTGGAGTCAGGGAGGGTCCCAGACAACTGGAAAATTGCTCATGTAACCCCCTTATTTAAGAATGGAGTGACGCAAAGGATGAAAAATTACAGTCCGATTAGCCTGACCTCAGTCGTTGGTAAGATTTTGGAGTCCATTGTGAAAGATGAGATTTTGGAAGTACATGCTAAAATCGGGCAAAGTCAGCCTTGGTTTCATCAGGGGAGGTCATGCCTGACAAATCTGCTAGAATTCTTTGAGGCGGTAATGAGCAGGTTAAACCAAGGAGAGCCAATGAATGTTATGGACTTCCAGAAGGCCTTTGACAAGGTGCCGCATAGGAGGCTGCTGAGTAAGATAAGGGACCATGGTGTTAGATGCAAGGTACTAGCACGGATAGAAGATTGGCTGTCTGGCAGAAAACAGAGAGTGGGGTTAAAAGGGTCCTTCTCAGGATGGTAGCTGGTGACCAGTACGGTTCCGGAAGGGTCCGTTCTGAGACCACAACTTTTCACTTTATACATTAATAATCTAGATGAAGGAACTGAGGGCATTCTGGCTAAGTTTGCAGATGATACAAAGATAGGTGGAGGGACAGGTAGTATTGAAGAGGTGGGGAGGCTGTAGAAGGAGTTAGACAGGTTAGGAGAGTGGGCAAAGAAGTGGCAGATGGAATACAACGTGGGAAAGTGTGAAGTCATGCACTTTGGTAAGAAGAAGAGACATCGACTATTTTCTAAATGGGGAGAAAATTCAGAAATCTGAAGTGCAAAGGGACTTGGGAGTCCTATTTCAGGATTCTCTTAAGATTAACTTGCAGGTTGCGTCAGTAATTAGGAAGGCAAATACAATGTGGGTCTATACTCAATGGAGTATAGAAGGATGAGGGAGGATCTAATTGAAACTTACAGAATACTGAAAGGCCTGGATAGAGTGGACTTTGGGAAGATGTTTCCATTAGCAGGAGAGACAAGGACCCGAGGGCACAGCCTGCGAGTAAAGGGAAGACCATTTAGAACGGGGATAAGGAGAAACGTCTTCATCCAGAGAGTAGAAAATCCATGGAATTCACTGCCACAGAAGGCTGTGGGGGCCAGGTCATTGAGTATATTTAACACAGAGATAGATAGGTTCTTGATTGTTAAGGGGACCAAAGGTTACGGGGAGAATGTGGGAAAATGGAGTTGAGGAACTCATCAGCCATGATGGAATGGCAGAACAGATTTGATGGGCCAAATAGCCTAATTTCTGCTCCATTGTCTTATGATTGAAAATCATTCCTGCTGCTTTCCCTGTTTATGGATGTGGAGGGTGTCACACTGGATCAGCTGCTGGATTACCAGTAATCTCTCTAGCAAGCTCACGAATATCTCTGTGCTACCATTCATGTGGTTAGCGATGGAAGTTAAGGCATTATTTAAATATTTATCTTCCTTCTCTTGCAATTACAAGGTAGGTTATCTTACAACAATATCAACAAGGAACAGAACTTATTTCAGTCTGCAATGTGGAAATACATGGAGAATATGCCTTAGAAACCCATTAAATCAACTGAGCACTGGGAATTGTTTTATATATTCGATCAACTGACAGGTTGAAAGTAATGAAAACATCCATTCTAAGAGCAAAGAGTGTCAACTTGCTATCAGCAAACTTTGCACATTATCTTGACCACATGGTTGCTTCATATTATTCTGTAACCAAACACATTTTTATTTAAAGAAAGTGTAGCATTGTTCATACAACCCATATTTGATTCCCTTTCTCATAGTAAATTTCTGGAAATGGACTTATGTAAAGCTTAATTTTATCAGAGAGTAGATACAAGATATAACATTTTAGTAACAAGCAAACAAAGAATCCTGTGAGGATCAATAATGATGGGACTGTCATGAAGCATATCTGCAGAATTTTCCACTCCTTTCCGCAGCATGAACAATAGAGAGAAAGTAGGGAAAATACAGTGAAACTGAAAACATCAGATTCTCAATGTTGATAAAAAGACATTTCCAATTTTCAACTGAAGGTTTAAACAATGAATTTAGAATTTCAATAACAAGTGACAGCCATCTCACTTCCATGGATTGGTATCTCAATAGTTGCTAAGCTCACCACATTTCTATTCAACTCCCAATTCTCTTCCTCTTTTCCAAGAATCTAGAAACATGAAAGTCAGTGTGGGTTACCTGCCTAGTAGTTAGATGCTTGCTTCTCCTGGGTCTTCAGACAAATCTACCTTCATTAAAACATTCCTGCATGTTCCATGGACACTGTTCTCCACACTTCATCCAAGGTAGAGAGTATCAACAAACCACTGGCCTCACCACAACGTCTCAGGCCATTGACACACCACACCTTCAGGATTTCATTTTGCACACCTACAACTTGCATGATTCTGTGAGGTTACTTTGCGCACAGGAACACACCTGCATCTAATGCATTTCAATAGGATGCATCTTTTGGTTTTTAGCTTCTTTTTAAGCACTCATTCCCTTTGTGTTTACTTGGATACTGTTAGTATCTATGGCTTGCAGTGCTTCAGAAAGGTATCAGAAGGGGTGGCAGCCTGTTGCAGTTCACAGCATGGAACAGTCAGAGACTGGGAAATGCTTTGGGGCACTGTGCTACATCAATGTGAAAGCCTAGAGCACATGCCAGCAGCTTAAGCAGCGAACACACTGCATTGAAGGTGGCATGGTGGCTGAGTGGTTAGCACCGCTGCCTCACAGCGCCAGGGACCCGGGTTCGATTCCACCCTCGGGTGACTGTCTGTGTGGAGTTTGCACATTCTCCCTGTGTCTGCATGGGTTTCCTTTGGGTGCTCTGGTTTCCTTCCACAGTCCAAAGATGTGCAGGCAAGGTGGATTGGCCATGCTAAATTGCCCAGTGTTCAGGGATGTGTAGATTAGGTGGGTTATGAGGGATGGGTCTGGGTGGGATGATCTGAGGGGCAGTGTGGACTTGTTGGGCTGAAGGGCCTGTTTCCACACCTCAGGGATTCTATGATATGTTTCAAACAAAGGGAACAAATTAATAGTGGAGTCGAGAGAACTTCGGTCAGTCAAGGGTACCACCACAGTCAGTCATGGGGCTCATTTAATTCCAGTCCAGGGGTAACCTGACAGGGCACTGTGATGACATCAGTCTGAGGGTGGGCGCACAATTCTTCCTGCACTGAGGTAAGGGAAGGGACTGAGTCTAATTACGGTGAATGGAAGAACAGTTGGTGGTGATGCATTAGCTGGAGAGGTGGTAAGTGAGTGAGGCAGGAGGGCAGGGAGGTACAGTCATTTGGTTGGATGAGGTGTGTGAGGGCCATGATGTGGATGTGATGAATGCAACAGTAAATCTTGCAGTCCTGAGCCTTAATGAGGTGGGTGTGCAGCTGTAAAGTTCGAGTGAGGGATGGCGAGGTAACTGAAAGTAGATAGTGGCACTAACAATTGAGAAGTATGGAGAATCGTTAACCCTCTCTCTGCACAGTTGTGCATTGCAACGGATCTCACCTGGGACACTGATCAGTCCCAGTCTGCTATCTCAGCCCAGGCTGACTGAGTCTTGACATATGATTGCTTTTGCCGGTCAGCAGGAAAAAGCTCTCATTTTCACCACCTTATCCACTGGCGACTTCACGTCTCTAGTCATGAAGCGAGGGACCAGCTTCCCCTTTTTGGGCCAGGTCTTCAGCAATAACGACAGAACACCAGAGTGTGAAGGGCAATTCTTGAAGTGATACGCAGCTGGATTTAAATATAGCTCCAGCAGCAGTGATCTCTCCTGCTGCATGACTCCACAAGATAGGTATGAAAAGACCAGTTGCATGCTTACTGAGATGAGGAGCAGAATACTGAATGAGAAAAGGCAGCTTGGCTCACAGTGGATTGAGTGCCATGAATTTCACTTGAAAAACCACTTTACCAAAAGATGGAAAAAATGTATCTTGACAACATGAAACACCCATCAGACAATGGAGAAATATGTTCAAAAATATTCTTGGAGGATTAAGGATTTTTAAAAGAATAATATTTTTGTTCATCAAATGTTCTGATGATTCTTCCTCCTGTGTGGGAAGGTACCCAGTTAAGTGTCAGGATGATGGATCAAACCCCAAACTACTTACAGGCATATCAAACTTTTAACTGCAACATTTTGTTTTAGAAGAAAGTATATTGCCAAAAACTGATTGCCACCGTCTTGAGATCGAATCTGCAATGCTACACCTGGTAAGTGTCAAGGAAGCTTCAAAGTAATAGAATTAAATGAGAGAAATATATTGCAAACTGAACATTGATCACCTGGGAGTTATCTCAGACGGTGAACGTGATGGGAGAAAAGACAACAGCTTGGGTGAGAGACATACTTTATGTCATTCAAGAATACACAAGAAGAGAGGTTATTACCCAATTCAACCATGGTCTATGTGTGTTAGTGAAAGAGCATGTGCTAATGAGCTGAGATGCTTGTGTGTGCCAGTGGACTGAGATATTCACGTATACTAGCCTGGTTTGAGCCGTAGTATTCAGTGAAGGTTATGGTCAAAGAACAATTCAAAAGTCACCTCTGCACTGCAGATAAATTTTTCTCTCACTCTGAGTTCTAGGCTAGCTGGCCAGTAAGCTAGTCAAAAGAAAACAGGTCAAAAGAAGAACTTGCTCACTTTGAGTGCTGCCAGCTAGCCAGCGTGAAAAGGAAACAGGACAAATTTCAGCCACATATTATTTGTGTTGTAAACTGTTGAAATGATATAAGAGCAAATTGGCGATGCAAGTGAACTGGTTTCAAAAGAATTATGGAGGGATGAATAACCAAGAGAGGGTTACAGTTTATATGCAACAGTGTTTGCACTGTTATTTGTGTTGGCATGTGAAATAAAGGCCGGCTTTTTCTCATTTTCACATGCTGTGTACCTTTGAGTTGTTAAAATAAACATTATGGTGGCAAAGCAATGCTTACTCCTCAATCCAGTGGGCTCCAATAGCAAAATCTGAAGTGGAATATAAAGTGCTTCAAAGTAATGAAAGTCATATATATTTACTCAAATTTTATTTGGTAAAGACTTTTACTTTGGAAAGTTGATGATTAAAATAATAACATTCCCTTATTGGACATGGGTTCAAGTTGAACCAAGACATTACTAATGACTAACAAGGATCAAACAAAGAGCACTTGTGCCAAGCCAATCCAAAATTCAATGAGAATTAGTTCATGCCTAGAATTGCCCTTTCCTCAGCACTAAGTGGTAGGCATCCTCAAGCACTAAGTGGTAGACATCCTCAACAGCATACATGTCAATTTTGAGGAAGGGTCACCAGACCCGAAACTTTAACTCTGATTTTTTCTTCACAGACCTGCTGAGCTTTACCAGCAACTTCTGTTTTTGTAGCATACATGTCTCACTGTCTTGGGAAATAAGGCTGATGACTCTGGAACAATGAGGTTGACGGTAAGATGCGTTATTCTCATTTTAAACTCACTTCAGTTTTATCATGTCTGGTAAAGTCAGCTGTGTGCTAGGAATTCCAAAAATACAACTGCAGCATAAAAATGAAATAATTAGTTCGAAAAGCAAAGTGAAGAAAAGCAAAAAAAAAGAACATGAATGCAAATGAATCACATAACCAAAAAGCAATAAGACATTGAACATAAAGCTTGGATTTTATGCAAGAACCCACAAGATTGAATAACATCACATTTGCGTTGAGAAAGAATGAAACAAAAGTTGGTATGTAAAATAGTGCCATAAAACTTTTTAAAAACTTTCACTTCTAAACAAAATTTTTAAATAATTTTTGACTTCGAAAATCTAATTCATGTTTTCCCGATTCTGCTTGCTTCCATAGTCATAAAAAGATAGACAGATGCAGTGGGTAATTTATTAAATCTGTCTCTAACTTTTATTGTGGAAAAAACGGACTCAGATAACCAGTGGCAGAGAATACACAGCTGCAGCTCGATCAGTTAGCATGACTCCAAAACAGTGGATCACACAGTGAAGCAGGATTACATAGTTCGTTGTATTTACTATTATGGAAGGTACCATGCATTTTTAATTACTTCATTTAGAGTACATGTTTACAGGCTGCAATCAACTTGTTAATGATTGTGAGCCAAATGGATAAATTACTTCAATAACACATCAGTTTGAGCAAAGTTATATGCGCTTGTTTTAAGTTTTCAACATTTATTTTATCATACGATAGCCTCAATTTAGTAAGTAGAATTGGTGTCAGATGTTTCCTTAAGTTAGGCACTGTGACAGTCTGGATATTTTTTGGCAGAACATTGAGTCAGACTTGGTATTCTGTTTACTGAAAATCCTGTTATGCCACTGAGATTCATTTTTCTCCTTAAATTTCAATACAATTTGAAAAAAATGGAAGGGGGAGTCAATGCAAATATTTGATAGTAGGCAACTAATTGAACAGCTCATTAAAGACACAGTATTGACATGATGGGCTGAATGGTTCTTTTCTATGTCATATGATTTGATATTTCTCAAGAATTAGTATCCTTGTGATTTCCTTTGAATGTAATGTAGATTCATTTATCTTTTGAGGTTACATTGCCAATGCAATGGCTTTACAGAATCACTGAAATCTTACTGTGCAGTGTGAGGCCATTTGTCCATCTTGTCTGACTGGCTGTTCAATGAGTGCAATACTGAGTGCCGGTTTCTTGTTTATTCCCCTATATCTTCATATATTATTTTTATTCAAACGATTGTCCACTGCCCTGTTGAATGCCTCAATTGAAACTGCCTCCACCACATTTCCAGGCAGTGCATTCCACACCTTAACTATTCATACAGTGAAAAAGATTTTGCTCAGATCACCTTGTTTCTTTTGCAAGCTAGTTTAAATCTATCCCCTCTCATCCTTTTGTTTTACGAGTGAGAATTGTTTCTCCCAATATACTCTGTTAGAAGGGTCATGATTGTTAAAACCTCCATCAAATCTCCTCTTAGCCTTCTTCTCTCCAAGGAGAACAATTCCATTTTCTTCAATCTATCCTGATAACTGAAGTTATTTATCCCTAGAATCATTCTGCACTCTCTCCAAAGCATTCAGATCCTTTCTATAATTTGGTGCCAGAACATAACACAATGGTCCAGCTGATGTCTAACAAGTGTCTTATACAAGTTCAACATCATCTCTTTGCCCTTGAACTCTGTGTCCCTTTTAATAAAGCCAAGGATATTGTGTCCTTTACTTACTGTTGTCTCCATCTCTCCTGCCATCTCCAATGGTCTGTGCGCATTCACACCCATGTCCCTCTGTTCTAGCACCCTCTTTAGTATTGTATTCCCTATCTTATACTGTCTTTCAGTGTTCTTCCTACCAAACTGCATTTACTAGAGCAACTTAGGCAAAACAAGGTGTTAGCTTTCACTCGAGAATGAAATGTTGTCATTAGCAATGACTATCTGATTGGGAACACCCAGGTGTCAATCTTGCAACAGTTAACATACAATGGGAAAGACTTGAACACTGCATTAGGAAACAGGGTGCTCATGTTTGTGAATCTGTTACAATGGAAGAAACCCTAAATAATGATAAGGGCTGTCTTGAATATCAGACAAAAGAACTATTAAATTGATTGGGAATTAGATAAAGACTACCAACTGAAAACAAATAAACTCCAGAGGTGAGGTGAGAGTGACTGCCCTTGACACAAGGCCATATTTTACCAAATGAGATGTCAAGGAGGCCTAACAAATTATAGTCAATGGGAATCAGGTAAGAAACTCTCTGCTGGTTGGAGGCATACTTGGTACAAAGAAAAATGATTGTGGCTGTTGGAAATCCATCATCACAAATTCAGGGTACCACTGCAGGATTTTCTCAGGATAGTGTGCTAAACCCAACAATCCTCAGCTGTTTCATCAATGACTCTCCCTCCATCATTAGATCAGAAACTGACATGTTCACTGATTAATGCACACTATTCAGCACCATTCACAAACTCTCAGACACCAAAGCAGTCAATGTTCAGATGTAGAAAGACCTGGAAAATATCCAAGCTTGAGCTGACAAGTGGCACCTACCATTTGCACCACACAGCCACCAGGCCACGACCATCTCCAATAACCTTTGCCAATCTAACCTTTGCCTTGATAGTTAGTGGCATCACCATCAATGAAACCCCCACTATCAACATCCTGAGGGCTATCACTGACAAGAAATTGAACTGAAATAGCCATAAATGTTTTGGCTCTAACAGCAGGTCGGAGGCTAGGAGTCCTGCAGTAAGTAACTCACCTCCTGACTCCTGGTACACCATCTACAAGGAACAATTCAGAAGTGTATTGGAATACTCCCCATTTGTCTGGATGGGTGCAGCTCCAAGAACACTCAAAAAGCTTGACACCACCCACAACAAAGTAGCCCACTTGATTGGCACCACATCCATGAACATTCATTCCTTCATCCCCGTTGCACAATATCAGCAGTGCGTACTGTTCACAAGGTGCACTGCAGTAATTCACCAGCACCTTCCAAACACAAACCACCAGGAGCAAAGAAGGACAAGAACTGCAGATGCATAGGAATGCAGCTACCTGCAAGAACCTTGCTCACCATCCTGAATATATTTCAAAACATTTTGTCATTCCTTCTCTGTCGTTGGGTAAAAATCCTGGAATTCCCTCCCTAATGGCATTGTGGGTTTACATGGACTGCAGTAACCCCTCTCAAGGACAAGTTCCCCAGTTTCATCATCTCCTCATGATGCCATTTTCTGCACAGGGGAATCTTAGAAATGTCCACCTTTTTCCTCAACTAGGGATTCCCTGCTATCACGGTTAACAGGACCCTGAGCTGTATCCAATCCATTTCCTGTATTTCTGCCCTCACTACTTCCCTTCCTTCTCAAAACAATAGGGTGCCCCTGGTTCTCACTTCCACTCCACCAGCCTCCATTTCCAAAGGATCATAAGCCATCATTTCCACCACCTTTTTGACTTTCCTTCTTGCCTGAGGCATGGTGACCCTAAGGTTAAACTACTGCCAGTCTCTCTCTCTAAGTAATGAGAGAGCAGCCCTCTGGCCCTTCAGGACTATGATACTTTGTTTTTACCATTAAGTGAAAGGATAATTGGAGAAAATATCCCAGATCCATTGTACAAAGTGCAATTGTAGTGTGGCTTATCCAAAACAGTGGTAGTAGGAATTGTTAAGAAATTACCTGTGGATGGATTTGGCTTACTCCTATGTAATGAGTTAGCTGGAGTAAAAGTTCTAGCTTCCCTATAATGATGGAAAGTCCATGTGGGATTGAAGAGATGGAGGAGATTGGAATACATTCCAGTATTTCTCCATTGTGTGTGGTGAACCGATCAATGGCTAAACAAAGTCTATCAACAAAGGTCAAAACAGTACCATATGCAGATGCTAAAGTAGCCAAAACTTTCTTTAAGGGTGAAGATGATTCAAAAGAACTGTTTTGCATTTGCTCCTAAATTGAGGCTCAGAAAGGAGATCCAGAGTTCAACAAGTTAACAAAGTCAGCTCACACTGAAGCTGAAGCTGATAGAGTTCTAGAGCGTTATTAAATTAAAACCAGAGTTCTGGTGAGGAAGTGGAAAATCCTAACAGACCTGCAGATGAGGAAAAGACGGTTGTTGACCAGATAGTGGTACTGTCCAGATACTGTGATGAAATATGGCAAGAAACATGGGAATACAGGGAAGTCAAGCATTGATAAACAGGAATCCTACCTGGTCAAGAATTCACAAGCGCTTGGTGTCTTTTGTACAACATGTCGTATGTAATACAGGTAGTGAGAAAACTTCAACGTCAAACCAGCATCTTTATCCAAACCAGAACTTTTCAGAGCCATTCAATGGAGTGTTAGTATAGGACCCCATTGCCAAAGATAAAAGTGAACAGCAGTATATCCTTACAATGATGGATATGTCAATCTGATTTCTGAAAGCTATTTCTTTACGGACAATTACAAGTAAGATAGTGGTGGAAAAATTAACTTAGCATTTTTTTTAAACTTGTTATGGATATCCAACATAAATACAGCCAGATCATGGTTCCAACATTGTGCCTAAAACTTTTCAGGACATATAAGCAATTTGGGTATAAAACAATTGAAGACCAGCACCTAACATTCACAAACATAGGAAACTTTGAAGACATGCCATCAGACACTCAAAACCCTGATTAAGGCATATTATCGCAAATACCTACAGGATTGGGAGCAAAGATTAGACCTGTTATTTATTTGCTAAAAAAAGACATTCCCCTCGTGGATATGAGATAACAAGGTGTAGAGCTGGATGAACACAGCAGGCCAAGCAGCATCAGAGGAGCAGGAAGGCTGACATTTCGGGCCTAGACACTTCTTCAGAAATGGGGGAGGGGAAGGGGGTTCTGAAATAAATAGGGAGAGAGGGGGAGGTGGATAGAAGATGGATAGAGGAGACGATAGGTGGAGAAAAGACAAACAGGTCAAAGAGGCAGGGATGGAGCCAGTAAAGGTGAGTGTAGGTGGGGAGTTAGGGAGGAGATAGGTCAGTCCAGGGAGGACGGACAGGTCAAGGGGGCGGGATGAGGTT
>NC_063346.1:21377395-21386132 GCF_021869965.1 Rhincodon typus | reverse complement strand
ATAGTGCGAAACGAGCATAGGTATTCTGCAAAGCGATCCCCAAGCCTCCGCTTGGTTTCCCCGATGTAAAGGAGGCCACAACAGGAATAGCGGATGCAGTATTCCACATTAGCAGATGTGCAGGTGAACATCTGCTTGACGTGGAAAGTCTTCTTGGGGCCTGGGATGGGGGTGGGAGGGAGGTGTAGGGGCAGGTGTAGCACTTCCTGCGGTTTCAGGGAAAAGTGCTGGGTGTGGTGGGGCTGATGGGGAGGGTGGAGCGGACAAGGGCCTCCTCTACATCGGGGAAACCAAACGGAGGCTTGGGGACCGCTTTGCAGAACATCCACGCTCGGTTCGCACTAAACAACTGCACCTCCCAGTTGCGAACCATTTCAACTCCCCCTCCCATTCCTCAGAAAACATGTCCATCCTGGGCCTCCTGCAGTGCCACAACGATGCCACCCGAAGGTTGCAGGAACAGCACCTCATATTCTGCTTTGGAACCCTGCAGCCCAATGGTATCAATGTAGACTTCACAAGCTTCAAAATCTCCCCTCTCCCTACCACATCCCAAAACCAGCCCAGCTTGTCCCCACCTCCCTAACCTGTCCTTCCTCCCACCTGCCCTTCCTCCCACCTATCCCCTCCTCCCACCTCAAGCCCCACCCCCATCTCCTACCTACTAACCTCATCCCGCCCCCTTGACCTGTCCGTCCTCCCTGGACTGACCTATCTCCTCCCTAACTCCCCACCCACACTCACCTTTACTGGCTCCATCCCCGCCTCTTTGACCTGTCTGTCTCCTCTCCACTATCTTCTCCTCTATCCATCTTCTATCCGCCTCCCCCTCTCTCCCTATTTACTTCAGAACCCCCTTCCCCTCCCCCATTTCTGAAGAAGTGTCTAGGCCCGAAACGTCAGCCTTCCTGCTCCTCTGATGCTGCTTGGCCTGCTGTGTTCATCCAGCTCTACATCTTGTTATCTCAGATTCTCCAGCATCTGCAGTTCCTACTATCCCCTCGTGAATATACTGGATTTAGGCCATTTTAATTGATCTATGGTCATGAGATAATAGGTCCACTAACATTTATAAAGGAAATGTTTTTAAGACAAAGAGACAAATTCTCAATGTTGGATTATGTGTCCATGTTTCTACAGATACTTGTGGGAGCATGTAAAGTAGCACAAGAGTTTTTAAAAACTTTATAGCTAAAGAAGATAGACTGGTCAGACAAACATGGTACAACCAGAACATTTCAAAAAGGGGACAAAGAGTTAGTGTTCTCATTTTTAAAGGATGAACCTCTGAAAGTGTGATTCAGTGGCCCATGCAAGGTACTTAAAAGGATTAGAAAAGTGACTTATCTGACGAATACTCCTGATTGTAGGAAGAAGAACTGTTTATGTCACACAAACATCTTTGTAGAGGAGGATTATAAAGAGCACAGATGTCAAATGGTAAGGGTTGTGGAGGATGCTAGAAGCAGGAAGCATGAGATACAAGGCGACGCAGATAGGGGTGGTGAGATGAGGTGAGGATGTGGTGGCAGTGAAAAGCCGACAGCCATAATGTACTGCCAGCAAGTTCTAAACCGAGTGTGCAACATCAATCTTCAGTGGGAGGAGGCCCTATCCTCACGAGTTGTCAGCTAATCTGACTTGGTGCTGCCCAGACTACAAGCAAGTTCTGAGATGAAGAAAGCATTGGCATCCAAACAGACATAAGTCTGGGGTTTTGAATGGAGAGGGATTAAGGAGCCCAGAAATGGGGGTCAGTGGGATGACAGCAGGATTTGTGGAATGCACAGTGAGGAACAAGCAAAACCTCAGGAGGTGCTCCTGACTTGCAATGGAATGCTCCAAATGAGCCATCCTTCTTTCCTACAAAGGTTTTGTTTTGAAAAGCCTTCTCACTTACGCCAACTAGCCTATACCAACCACAATGTGGCATAGACAACACAATATTCAGGTCAACTGGCTTGCTGGAAAGCTCAAGTGTTTATTAATTATTTGTTCAGAAATGGTGAGTGGACTGTCAGCCTACCTACTGTTTTATGGGAACAGAGTTGGAATTAATGCAAAGGCATCAAATGTTGCATGCGTCCCCAACTCTGCCTGCCGAAAACATGCCATGCAGGGATTTGCAAAATGCAGCCATCATTTGGGCAAAGTATGAGGGAAGTTTTACTTTTTGCGGTTGACTGTGCTAAATCTGCCTTGTGAGTGACCCACTCAAGCTGACTTCTTACATCCTGGTTGCAACAAACACAAAAAAATTAATTGTGCATTCATTATTTTACATTCATAATATGCAGATTAGATTCCTCCTTCATTTGCACTTTATATTAAGGTATCGCCTATTTTCCTTTTAGACTACAAACTGGAAAATGAAAGTTGAACACTGCTATCTAGCTGAAAAGTACCAGGAGAGATGCCCCACCAAATCCCACCCCACCCCCAACTTGAAACATAGTGTACACTTTAGTTACACAAGTCTATGTTACTTTTTTGGAACAGCGAGGTAGATACTTTGAGGCTGAGTGGCACCAAAAGTCTTTGAGTTAAAGAGAAACTGCCTCATAACAGCTTTCAAATTGGCTCAGCTGCAGTTTGTTACGGACTATGAGTGCAGTGCTCTCGGAGACATCCAGAGGCCTGAAAACAAGAAGCATCTCCCATCATTTCTCTTTGTGAGTAAAAAAACGCCAGAGACTCCAAAGAAAGAATTCTAATTCACGAAAAGACATTGTGTAAACCGATCAGCTTTGAATCAAAGATCAATCATCACCCTGCAGATAACACGATGTCATCGTTGCAAAAATGAAAAGAACTGTGAAAAATAACTCTGTACCCTTGTGGTCTGAAATTTGGACAACAGAATTTGTCTCTTTCCTGTCTAATTCTTCCATCCATAGTATTTGGGTCAAACCAGCTTATTTTTTTCTCTGTTTTATTCATCAGTGAATGCCCGTGTGTTTTGGATTTTAAAATACTATAGCTTACGTTGCATAGTAGTAAATTAGTTATTATAGGAAGCACATTAGGAGAGTCATTCGTGGTTGCTGAATAATACTGAAGTTAAAAAGAACCTTTTGATTCTTCAAGTAACATATTACAGAGTATAATTACCTAGTAAGGTATCAGGGGAGTAATTCATTAGTTCTTTAAGTAGAATTTTGACAAGAGAAGCATCACACTTACTAGCTTGTGCTCGTTATTCTTCCTCAAGGCACTGAATTCTCATGCCAGAAGCAAAGCATACTTTAGAAGAAACCATAAAGTTGCTATCTCAGAAAAAAAAAGTGTTGGCAAAGGAAACTTGTCATATCCAAAGCAATAAACTAATTTACAGTTTCCCCCACCTTCTGATAAGATCTTAATTTCATTCACTGTAATTTATTCCAAAGTATCTAAATTTCCTTGTTTGGCCAACCTTGCACTTTTCAGGATTTTCATCCAAAAAAAATACATTTATACGTTTATGTCAAATTTTTAGACTGACATGCTATTTTCTATAGTTACCTTCAGTTACTTCAGATTTTCATACCGCTGGTCAACTTTGTTTTACTTTGGTTTAAAGCAAAATGATTCACTGATCAAAAGAATGTGTTGTGCCGTAATCTTAAAAGCATTGTCTCAGACATGCTCTGAGACATTACGTATTACTCTCGTAATATAGTACTATGCATATAGTATAGTACCATATTACTAAAACTGTTAAGCAACAGAAACACCTAAGCCATAGTAAATCTGAGCTATGTATATAGTTGTCTTACTTACCAACCAATGGATATGTACATAGACCAACTTTATTAAGTCATTTCAATGTTATAAGCTGTCAATTTTATTTTAAGATTCTTTCAATGCACCAACTGATTACAGTTGCATTGGATTCCCCAATCTCTGCACTTGTTTCAGTATGCATAGTTAGAGTTCGTCCAACAAGCATAATTGACAGATTTCCTTTCTGGTGCAGCAGTCCCCAGGAGCCAGCTAATACAACCTCCAACACTTTATTATTGGTCAATTTGGGTTTTCTGCCCACTTAAGTGGCAGAGGTGAGGGTCTCTGCGGCCAGCATAATCAATAAGACCAGTCACTTTCACGGTGTTTCAATGCTACTCAGCAGAAGGTGGACATGCGCTGCCAAATGTTCTAAATTACCTGATAACGGTTTCATTGTTTTAGATTATACTGTTTCTTTGTTATTTCTTGTTTTCAAAAGGTAAGTAGAACCAACAAGAAATTTCAGAAAACATTATGAATTGAGCCAGATAAATAATACTTCAATTTTAAAAATGGCTCAAATAGTCTAACCTTCATGAAATTACTTTGGGAAATTCCAATTCCATGCAGGTGATTGTGCCTGTTCATGTTCCTTAGTTGAAGACTAATTATGAAGTGACTATAAAATTACAGTTTAAGTTTTAAGCAGAAGAAAATATTGATTTTTCAGTATTTTACATAAAATAACTTTTAATTACATATAATCTTTAAATAAAGGTTTTCAGAATGAACTTAAATCACTGTTGAGTCTTCGAGGATATTTTGTCAAATTAAAATACAGTGTTAGACATGAAGTTTTTAAAAAAGACTTTTCACGTCGAATTTGATCAAGAATTGAAACTTTAAACTTGCATTTGCTGAATCTTGCCATAAGCTGCTGCCTGTTTTAATTGTTCTTTCCTTAAATGACAAGATCACTACTCACACATAAAACCAACAAAAATATTAAGGCAAGCCACAAAGATTATGGCTAACAGATCAATTCATGTTTCATTGGCAAACATGAGCTATAGCTAACATGAATAACATACCAAATAAAAACCAAAAGAACTGCAGATGCTAGAAATCAGAAAGAACAACAGAAATTGCTGTAAAAGCCCAGCACGTCCTGCAGCATTTGTGGAGAGAAATCAGAGTTAACTTTTCGAGTTCAGAGACCCTTGGTATGGTATATGAATGGTATATAGAATACCAATTACTATGTTTACTGTACAATCCATTCATTTGTATGAAGGTATTCCTTGAGCCACACCAGCATAGTATAACATTGCTAAATATTAATCATTAATAAACTAACTGAATTTGGTGCAGCATATTTGAATGTCAGCATCATACGTTTGTAATCACAATCTGGCTCAGCTTCAGCAGCTACAAAGGTTGAGAATCTTAAGGGGCTTGATAGAATAAATGCTGAGAGGACGGGAGAGTCTAAGATCAGAGGGTATTGGCTCAGAACAAAGGGGCGTCAATTTAAGACTGAGATGAGGAGGAATTTCTTCTCTCAGAGCGTTAAGAGTCTTTGGAACTCCTTGTTAGAGGCAGCTGTGGGGGCAGAGTTGTCACGATTATAAAAAGCTGCAGTAGCCAGATTATTGACGAGTAGAGGAATCAAGGGTTACAGGGAAAATGCAGGCAAGTGGAAGTGAGGAATGCCAGACCAACCAAGATCCTATTGAACTGTGGAGCAGGCTTGAAGGGCTGGACAGTCTACTCCTGTTCCTATTACTTATGAAAATGGCTGCCATAGAATGGAAATTAGGCTGACATGCAAAGACAGTGGTTTCCATCATCCCAAAATTTAATTGAAATTAATTCTAGTTATGAATAGATCACTATTCATTCAGTACTGATGTTGAACAAGCAGCGAGACAAGCCAGGAGGGATGGAGAGAAAAGATAATAATATAGAGCCGAGGGTCATCACTATATACATGGAACCTAATGTGTTTTTGGATGATACCGGGAAGAAGAGAGAGCATAATAATGAGGGCAAGGCCAGATTCTTGGGAGCTCTCGAGGCTATGGAGCAAGAGCAGGTAGTGAAATCATTCAGGTGATCCCCTGGCTTTGAGTGAGTAGATAAGAATGCAACCAGACAAAGGCAACTACACCCATCTGGATAATGGAGGTGGACAATGTGGTTAACTGTTTTGAAGGTTGTGGCTAGGTCGAGAAGAATGAGAAGGGATAGCTTTACCACCGTCAGTCAAATCAACTGCAATCTGTAAATTTGATAAGGACTATTTCAATAGTGGTGAATCCCTATTAATGGTGTTTTATACAGTATTTGTGGGAACAGATGAAATATTGCCTGCAGGTGCAGCTACTACACAACATATGGCCTTACAGAAAATGATTCCAAGGACAGCAACAAGAGACTGCATGCTTTACACCTGAGTGATGGAGACTCTGAGGAAATTCACACTAGCTAAATCATTTTTTAAAAAATACCTTCACTCAAACAGGTAAAGAAAGAAATGGAAGTGGAGATGCATTTTGTGTACAATTGAAATAACAGAAGCATGGAAAAATGATGAAGGGTCTAGGCCTGAAACGTCAGCCTTTCTGCTCCTATGATGCTGCTTGGCCTGCTGTGTTCATCCAGCTCTGCACCTTGTTGTCTCTTATATTAACTTGCTGTTAACAAAATGCTACACAAGTTGCACAATTTCCCTGATACAGTAAGAAGATCTTTACACACCAGTTTATTGTTTGTCTGTAGTGGGCTGTGAACTCACCCATCTGCAGGTAGAAGCTAATAACTGACCAGATCCTTGTGTTTCCAGGGGGCAGTTATTTATCTTTATTTATGACAGTATTTTGCCATTGGACAGAAAGGACTGGATTATATGGCTGCAAGTTGCAAATCTCTATTCTCCCACTACCATATATAAAATAACATGCAAAGACGCCGGGTCAGCATTTGGTGATATCAAACCAGCCTCTGATATTATAGAATTTGAAAACTGTTCAACATTTTGAAATAACCAATTAACAAGATATCAAGCTTGTTAGTGACTAAATTGTACACAATTGTATAAAAATGTTTGAGAATCGTTTATGTCAAATATGAGGAGGTAGCATAAGGGTGGAAGTAAAGGTCTTCAAATAAAACCATGGCTGCAAGTAACAGCAACAGATATGGTGAAAGTGGCATAGGTTACATGTTTATTGACTTCAAATATGCATGGCTTTGAATGTGTCATCAGAAATAAGGAAAAAATGAGCAAAAGGGGTTTTTAAGTTAGTGGCTGTGACTGACTTTCTGTTCATGGCATGAACCCTCTTATGTCCCAGCCTAGTGTTAAGCTCCAGGCACACACTGTCTGGTTTTCCATCAGCTCGCTGCTCTTTGGCCTTCCAATGCTGAACTGCCCCACAGAGATGGAGGTGGGAATGGATAGTCTATTCATTTTCCAAATTGCTCCTCTCACCCTGTGAAAGCCATGAAATCCAACCTAATGTGAAACCACCCTCTAAAGGAGATTTTGGTGCCGCTGACTACATTGGATCTTTCATGCAAAGAGGTAATCGGCAAAAGAGTTATATGAGCCAGTATGAGGTCACTCCATTGCCCTCTTCATTGATGAAGCAAATATGGTCAATTTCATAAACAAAAACACAAAATCAGTGGGTCTGGGTTAGTAGGAACTGCAGATGCTGAAGAATCTGAGATAACAAGGTGTGAGCTGGATGAACACAGCAGGCCAAGCAGCATCAGAGGAGCAGGAAGACTGACGTTTCGGGTCGAGACCCTACTTCAGAAATGGGGGAGGGGAAGGGGGTTCTGAAATAAACAGGGAGAGAGGGGGAGGCGGATAGAAGATGGATAGAGGAGAAGATAGGTGGAGAGGAGACAGACAGGTCAAAGAGGCGGGGATGGAGCCAGTAAAGGTGAGTGTTGGTGGGGAGGTAGGGAGGAGATAGGTCAGTCCAGGGAGGATGGACAAGTCAAGGGGGTGGGATGAGGTTAGTAGGTAGGAGATGGGGTTGGGGTTTGAGGTGGGAGGAGGGGATAGGTGGGAGGAAGGACAGGTTAGGGAGGCGGGGACGAGCTGGGCTGGTTTTGGGATGCGGTAGGAGGAGGGGAGATTTTGAAGCTTGTGAAGTCCACATTGATACCACTGGGCTGCAGGGTTCACAAACGGAATATGAGTTGCTGTTCATGCAACCTTCGGGTGGCATCGTTGTGGCACTGCAGGAGGCCCAGGATGGACATGTCATCTGAGGAATGGGAGGGGGAGTTGAAATGGTTCGCGACTGGGAGGTGCAGTTGTTTAGTGCGAACCGAGCGTAGGTGTTCTGCAAAGCGGTCCCCAAGCCTCCGCTTGGTTTCCCCGATGTAGAGGAGGCCACAACGGGAACAGCGGATGCAGTATACCACATTAGCAGATGTGCAGGTGAACATCTGCTTGATGTGGAAAGTCTTCTTGGGGCTTGGGATGGGGGTGAGGGGGGAGGTGTAGGAGCAGGTGTAGCACTTCCTGCGGTTGCAGGGAAAAGTGCCGGGTGTGGTGGGGCTGGAGGGGTGTGTGGAGCGGACAAGGGAGTCACAGAGAAAGTGGTCCCTCCGGAAAGCAGATAAGAGTGGGGAGGGAAAAATGTCTTTGGTGGTGGGGTCGGATTGCAGATGGCGGAAGTGTCGGAGGATGATGCGTTGGATCCGGAGGTTGGTGGGGTGGTACGTGAGGACCAGGGGGATTCTGTTTTGGTTGTTATTGCGGGGATGGGGTGTGAGGGATGAGTTGCGGGAAATGCGGGAGACACTGTCAAGGGCGTTCTCGACCACTGAGGGGGGGATATTGCGGTCCTTGAAAAACGAGGACATCTGAGATGTACGGGAGTGGAATGCCTCATCCTGGGATCAGATGCGGCGGAGGCGAAGGAATTGGGAATAGGGGATGCCATTTTTGCAGGAAGGTGGGTGGGAGGAGATGTATGCTAGGTAGCTGTGGGGGTCGGTGGGCTTG
>NC_063346.1:21270774-21377295 GCF_021869965.1 Rhincodon typus | reverse complement strand
TGGGAGGAGATGTATGCTAGGTAGCTGTGGGGGTCGGTGGGCTTGAAATGGATATCGGTTTCTAGGTGGTTGCCAGAGATGGAAGCAGAGAGGTCCAGGAAGGAGAGAGAGGTATTAGAGATGGTCCAGGTGAACTTAAGGTTGGGGTGGAAGGTGTTGGTGAAGTGGATGAACTGTTCGAGCTTCCGTACCACCCCACCAACCTCTGGATCCAACATATCATCCTCCGACACTTCCGCCATCTGCAATCCGACCCCACCACCAAAGACATTTTTCCCTCCCCACCCTTGTCTGCTTTCCGGAGGGACCACTCTCTCCGTGACTCCCTTGTCTGCTCCACACTCCCCTCCAGCCCCACCATACCCGGCACTTTTCCCTGCAACGGCAGGAAGTGCTACACCTGCCCCTACACCTCCCCTCTCACCCCCATCCCAAGCCCCAAGAAGACTTTCCACATCAAGGAGATTTTCACCTGCACATCTGCTAATGTGGTATACTGCATCCGCTGTTCCCGTTGTGGCCTCCTCTACATCGGGGAAACCAAACGGAGGCTTGGGGACCGCTTTGCAGAACACCTACGCTCGGTTCGCACTAAACAACTGCACCTCCCAGTCGCGAATCATTTCAACTCCCCCTCCCGTTCCTCAGATGACATGTCCATCCTGGGCCTCCTGCAGTGCCACAACGATGCCACCCGAAGGTTGCATGAACAGCAACTCATATTCCGCTTGTAAACCCTGCAGCCCAGTGGTATCAATGTGGACTTCACAAGCTTCAAAATCTCCCCTGCCCCTACCACATCCCAAAACCAGTCCAGCTCGTCCCCGCCTCCCTAACCTGTCCTTCCTCCCACCTATCCCCTCCTCCCACCTCAAACCCCAACCCCATCTCCTACCTACTAACCTCATCCCACCCCCTTGACTTGTCCATCCTCCCTGGACTGACCTATCTCCTCCCTACCTCCCCACCAACACTCACCTTTACTGGCTCCATCCCCGCCTCTTTGACCTGTCTGTCTCCTCTCCACCTATCTTCTCCTCTATCCGCCTCCCCCTCTCTCCCTGTTTATTTCAGAACCCCCTTCCCCTCCCCCATTTCTGAAGTGGGGTCTAGGCCCAAAACGTCAGCCTTCCTGCTCCTCCAATGCTGTTTCGCCTGCTGTGTTCACCCAGCTCTACACCTTGTTAAATCAGTGGGTCTAACAGCTTCTCTGGAGAGATAGCAGTGATAATGTTTCAACCCCAGTTTCGAGATCTGCTGAACAACAATTCTGAAGAAGGGACAGTTGATTCAAACTGTTAACTCTGCTTTCTCTCCATGGATGCTGCCGAACCTGCTGAGTTTCTCCAGCAATTTCTGTTTTTGATTAGACTTCCAGCACGTGTAGTTGTTTGTTTTACTTTAATGGTCAATTTCATGGCTCCTTATTCAAATGGGTGAAAGTGAGTTTACCAACTAAGGAATCAAGTACAGGAAATTGTATATTGATGTTACAGCATACACACCGGTCAGAATCTTGTGTACTTTACAAACAATCAAAGGTCAGTGCCTACTGGGTTACTCAATCCTCAGAGATTTTCCCAGAGATGGACAATGTAAAAGTTACCCCAGGTCCACCACCCAGGTATGGGCAATAGAATGTAGCTGCAATAAGAAGACTTGCAGCTTTTGAAGGCTGGCAGCCACACTGACAGAACTGGGTCTATTTTCTCATATTAAGGTTCTCTAAGGTATCAGTGGGAGGGAAGTTGCCATCAAGTATCAGGAAGTTTGCTCAAGGACAGGAGTGCATCAGGCTGCTGACCTGATGTACAATTCTCAGAAATTCTATCTAACCCTGTCTTTAAGTTGCCCCATCAGAACTAGAGGATTCTGCACACTGTCAGCACTCATGGTGAGGTGTGTCTCCATGAGTGGCACAAGAAGGAATAAGGAAACTTGTCCCAAACAGGAGTGCATTTCCTTCTAGTTTCATTGGAATATCTTGAGGTTTGTTCTATAAGGTCTGAACGCAGTGTTATCCACTAATCATAAGACGCAGGTCAGATAATGCAGCCAATACCAAATGACTCCAAGCCAATCAGTGGGCCCTAAAAGTGATAATATTGTTGAATGAAAAGCAAAAGACTCAAACAAAACCTTTGAACAGGGTGCACACAAGACAATCACTCCTCTGATAGTAAATTAGCTTGATCATTTAAAAACCAGTGTGTCATTTTTAAAATTTTGCTCAGATACTGAAAGATTTTGTTCAAGATACAGCAAATTTATGGCAAATCTCTGAGCCAGTGAAATAATCCAGCTAAGAATAAAAAAGTATAAATAATCCATATTTATGATATTGAAGATAAACAGTATTCTCTCTGGAAGGCTTAAAGAAACTACAATTCCAACATTCATAGTCATGGCACCTTTATAAAATCCTGATTTATTGTCTCCTGAATACAGAAAAATACAATCTATGGACTGAATGGTTCTTTTGTTTAATCAAAGAAAAAATCCAAATCATTTACTACAAGCGATTTCACATGCTGTGATAATGAAGTATAAAAACCTTTAGTATCATTCAAAGAATGAATTTCCACATTACTTAGTACCAGCCAAGCTCTTTGTGTAGCCCTACAGCCACACACATTCCACGTCTCACTCAAACAAAAGACATACAAATTCATTAAACTATTTAATTACGTGTCTTTATTTTTCTCCATTAGCAATCCATCCCAGTACAAAGTAAATAAAAGCTGCCTAGTTTCTTGAGCCACAGCAGTGATTGAGGTTTTTATTCAATTTACAATAAAGGCCCTTTTTTCTCTTGGCCAGTTTCCTACAAGCCCTGCAAATGGGAGCATTCAACTGTACACACAGAGCAAGAATCTAAAACAGCAGTAGCATTCGGCATGGCAAGCACATACCATGCGAGCATGAAAGCTGCCAGCGCCAATAGCGGCAGAAAAGTGCTTCAGCTACAAACAGAAAGGATATTAGCTTTTTTCCTAGTAAATTTGCTTTTTACATCTATTTCTTTTCAGAAGGGTTGTTATTGAGCTTAGTGTCCACAAATGCCATTGATCTGCCTGTGACTCAATCTATACACTCTTACTTTGACAGAAGCTCAGCATGTAAGCAATACAAATCCTAGTTAGGCTACAAACTTATTGATTTTATAGATTTCTCCCAAAGTTGTGATAATGATATATCATTGTTAAATTTGGTAGAACAAACTGCTTTTCCAATCTGTCAATGCAAGCATGAAAACCAATTCACAGCCTTGTTTAGAGATTTTCCTTCAGTAGGATAACTACTGCAAGCGGAAACAGATCGCCAATATCCAGCTGGTGGCAGCTGCTTGATGGATGACACCTTGTCTGATGCCCCTTCTGAGCTACAGTGTGTTGTGTCACACAGAGTTTTACTCACTGCCAATAATCATCAATGCAGTTTTTTACAATCTTAAGCAATTTAAATTTAATATACACACACATGCCTTTTATTTTCCTGGTAAATTTTCTGTATTGTTTTTATGTAACCGAAATGAATGCTGAAGGATGCGGGTATTTGTTCAACCTTAATTACAGACTCACCGAGCAAAAATAAAAACACCATTTTGAGGCTTTTTGAGTTATTTCATGATATAAAATATTGGTCTTTTACTCCACTCCTACAGTACAGTAGTTCTTACAATTGTATGTTGTAGATTTTACAAGGCATAGCATAACTTGCAGCTAAAGTTGCTCATGATTTTTTTTTTCCCTAGGAATCAGGCACATGTGTTCTTGCACACTTCACAGCATCTGAGTGCACAATTAATTTTATGGTGGATGAGTTTTCTTTTTCTGAAAATCTGTTCATAATTGTGCTGGTTGAATTTGCGGGAGCTTTCACAGAGAATGATGACTTCCCCCTTCTGGATTTGTTCTGCTCCTATGGGAGGTGCAATTTAGATAGTGCATTATCGATTTTTGCCATAATAGGTACAGAGGTACCTCTCTGGTCTGTTCAGTCTGCCCACTCACAACATCAGGATTGTCAGCTGCTGTGAGGAAGCCTGTCATTATTTTTTTCAAGTAAATCCATCACAGAAAAAGGTGATGAAAATAAAATTATTTTCACCTTGCTACAGAGAAGAATGGCTATGTCCACCACTGAAATTATTCTTAATGCCTTCTGGTAACAAAGTACTGGGTAATCAGAAAACAGAAGGAAATGGTTTGTGAAGGATAATTTACTTTTAATTTGCCTCAGACACTCCTGTGATTTTTTTTGTATGTCAAATGATAAAAGCTGCTATATTTTCTTTAAAGGAATACTAATTAGGATGGCAATATCGAACTCGACCAGTAAATCACTTATAATATAAAAAATGAAGACTAGCTGTACCAGGAAAAAAATTTGAAATGAGATTTGTAAATTCAAACCTTTTCAAGTGGTCGTCTCAGAATGAAATGAGATCGTCAACAATTACTTGTGGAAAATAGGACATGCAAAACTAAGAGCCTCAGGGCTTGTCATTCCTGACCCCTGGAAGATTAGTGAGTCTGTTGAAGCTCATCTACTAAAGCCCAACCCAGGGTGGGGGGAAGACTTGATACTTAAAAAGAAATGTTGCCTCATTACATTAAACCAGCAAGAGGCACTCAAAAGAAATTGTTTATAAAATTGTTTTAAAAAAGTCATCTGTCTGTGTGTTTGTTAGACTTATGTACTTGTTAGTGGAGCACAGTTGTCTGTGTGTATCAATGAAAACAAAGAAGGAAATGTCCTTAACTGTCACTTTTAATAAGAGGAGTCAACATGCCTCTATTCAGGTTAAATATTGCCCTGTCACTTTTCAATTGAGTCAACAGATTTTTTTAAAAAGTCAAAGCATAGTGTATGCAAAAATCTGTCATAATGTGACAGATCTGTCCTCATTCAGCAAATTCTATTGTGAAATCTGAAAAGTAACTTTTCATAATCAGCAGTGACATCAAAAGAAGCACCTGCATGAAAACAATGAATTTTCTAATTTAATGAAAGCTTGTTGGTCTTCATTGTAAAGTTTACAAAACCCTCATACATTTGCAATTTCAGACCGAGTCATTTAGCAAAATATGTATTTATAAAGGAATTGCCTTAGAGTGCAATTTCTTCATGATTATGACATGTAACACAGTACAAAAATTGAAAATTAAGTTGGGCTGTGACCTTTAGTGAATTTCCTTACACTACTTTAATTATAAAATATAAAATATTTTAGCAATAATTGTAAAGCAATACAAAACATTAGAAAAATGCATTCTAGATGCATACCTTTGTTAACTTTATGGTCCAAAGTAACGTCATTGTTACTATAAAAGGCAAAGAAATTTGATTAATTAACATGAATTGCAACACGACCAAATCAAAATGCATCAAATATCAAAAGATAGGCAGCTATAATTTACTTCAAGTACAGTAATTATCAATGTGGCAGTTGCGTGGAAAAATTAGACGTAGAATACAAACTTTTTTTCCAAAGTAGCGAAGCAGTTTCAATGATCAAAAAAGACAAACTACCAAAGCACAGCAGTGACATTGTCATGAAATTGATCTTTCTGAATCGTTGCTGAAAGGCTCAAATTAAATTTCAAGAATTGAAAATTTGCAGCAGATAATTCCTTGTCCAATGGCATTCTCACTCTACAGCCAGAATAGAGCAAGTTTATTTTAATCTATTGTTCAAATGTTATCTTTTAGTAAAATACCAGGAACAAACAGGAAAAATATTGTTTTTCATCCATTTACAATAAATTAACACCAGGTTTATTTTTGACATTATATTTATTTTCCTGTTCTGTTAGAAAATGTAATGATTTGTATCCTTAAAGTCTCTCCGCAAGCTAAATCATTTTTCCTGCTGGCCATCTTGTCCGACGTATGTTTTTTTTAAATTCAGTGCCTTCTTCAAATGGTGAGGTTTATGTTTTTTGATCACTAAATCCTCAAGGATTTTTATTGAACTTATGACAAAGGACAGACTGTAACAAGTCATTTAAAATCTGAAATCCATTGACTTCCTTGTAGTTATCACATAATATGCAAGTTGTGCTTTCAGATAATATTCCATGGAGTTGTAACTCACCCTTATGTGAAAGGATAATAAGTTTAAATAATTGACCCATAAGCACAATCATTCAGTAAATGCTTTGAAACAAGTGCAATCATGTTGAAATAAAATCTAATTCATTACAATCTACCAAAAATGTGTAGATTGGGGTCAGTGTTCCTCCATCAAGTGACTTCATGGTCCACCATCATACCATAGCCATATATAAAGTGCACTTTCGCGTACTTCCACAGAGCTTCATTCATCAATAATATTTTAATTTGAGCAAAAAAATCGTGATCAATCGGTTTTCTTAAGAATTAGCAAACCAAACTGAACTATGCAAATAAAACTTATCCTGTTATATATTCATAACCTAAATTTTGGTGTGCAGAGGACAATTTCAAAATTTGAGGAGGATACAATACTTAGAAGCATGCAAATTATCAGGAGGTCACTGCAGAACTTCAAAAGGACTTTGACACATTGGTAAGGTAGGCTGTTAGTTGTTTTCCATTACAGGGAAGACTGATGTGATACACTTTAGCACAAAGAACATGGAGAGACAATATAAAATAAACTGTACTATTCCAAGGGCGGTCAGGAACACAGAGACCCATGTGCATATATCCATAAGCCATTAAATGTGACAGGACAGGTAGAGAGAACTGTTAATAAAGTATGTAGTTTTCTAGGCTTAATAGAGGCATAGAGTCCAACAGTAGGGAGGTTATGGTGAATTTATATAGGACATCAGTCAGAGCTCAGCTGAGTATTGCATAAAGATTAGGTGCCATGCTATAGGAAGATGTGAAAGCTTGGAGAGAGTGCAGAAGAGTTTTACGCAGATGTTTCAGAGATGACAAACTTTAGTTATCATGACAAAATGAAGAAGTTGGGACTATTTTCCTTGGAAAGGTGAAAGCTGAGGGTATTTGACAGAAATTTTCAAAATAATGTCATGTCTGGATAGAGTAGATAGGGAGAAATTATTTCTGCTTGTAAAATGATCAAGAATCACAGAGTTCTGAGGAAGGATCACCGGACCCGAAACACTAACTCTGCTTTTTCCTTCACAGTTGCTGCCAGACCTGCTGAGCTTTTCCAACAACTTTGTTTTTGTTCCTGATTTACAGCATCCGCAGTTCTTTTGGTTTTTATGAAGAATCACAGGGGACAGTTTTAACGTATTTCGCTAAAGGAGGAAATGTGAGGTGAGAAAACAACTTTCACACAGGGAGTTGTCAAAATCAAGCCCTTCAATTAAGGCATTCAAGAGAGCATTTGATGATTATTTAATTAAAAACAATGTTCCAAGACATGTGGAAAAGGCAGGAGATAGACACGAATTTAAAATGCTCAGAATGCTAGTATGGATACAACAGGCCAGATGACCTCCTCCTCCAACATTGCAATTCTGCGACTCCGAGAACAAAGTTTCAAGGAGTTGCACAAATTAGTGAATATATATAATGAACATGAAACCACTTCTCACTTCTTAAAAGTAAAGCTCTAATGTAATGTCCATTTACTTTTAAATATGAAATCTGTACACTCAGTAACTTAGCAATGATTGGAACTAAAAATCCTTGTGGGTTGACCTCAGTGAACACTTAGATATTGATCATGTAATTTGGAGAGTTCCTTATTGTACAATGGGAAATAACTGCATATCAAAGTGCATTGTACTAGTCTTCCTCACATATATATAGTTGCTAATTTATTGACTGCGACAACCAATTATTTTCTAGTTGACTATTGATGAAGTGGTGGGATATAAGAAAATGCAATGGCCTGCAGTTTCTGCTAGGGTGCCTTATTTTTCTTCAGTTAATTCATCTGAAAGTGTCCAAACTAGCACAAAAGATCAAAACATTTGCAGTACAAATTACATCCAGGTACCACATCAGAGCTTCCATTTCTCCTTTTACCCCACAATACCTAGATAGCCCATTTCCACCCACTGCTCAATGCAGGGACCCATCAAATTGAACTTTGCCTCCAACAGTCCTCCCTGTCCCTTAGCCCTAACAATGCTCCTCTCTACTCTCCCAATGGAGACTATGGTGGTGGTCACTGCCAAAAACCACCCATCCTGTAGCCTGCCATGGCTTCCATGCTAGTCCGCCCAACCCCCAATACACTTCCTTGTCACCATCCTTGTGTCTACACCCTACAGATGCTTCTGATACCCCAGAACCCCCACACCCCTGCACAGCCTAAATTCCACGCCCCCCCCACTTTTGTGCATTCGGGTATTGCTGCCAATCAACACTCAGGAATGTATTAGCCCCCAGACTGACATTGACGAATAGCCCTAGGCATGACTGTCCAGACCCCTGACCACTGGCTTTGCAGCTTCCTGAATGATGATACACAATTCTCCTGGCTGCTTGTGGTGGCACTGTAGGACAGAATGCTGCCCACTCCCTGGTCTGCAGTTGGACATATCCGCGAATGTGCCTGGCACAAGGAGATGATTGACCGCAGCCAAACCCTTGGCTGTGTGTGGACTGTGCCTGTGACTGACCAGACTGGGACCCCTGAATGACGTAGACCACCTCTTGGATGGAGGACCAGTTCCCTTCACTTTGCAACATGATCATTTGTTTAAATAAATGTGTGTTTGCCACTCAAGCAGTTGGCACATACTGTAAGTGTTAGATGATGTCTCAGTGTTTCGTAGAGCACGATGATTCCCCAAACTAGACAAATCCCTACTGACAAGCAATTTAAGCAGCCTTTCTGTGTGTCTGTGCAAAGTAGCATGTCGGCATAGCAGTACTGATAGCCTTTCAGTTCTGGCTGAAATACTGATGCACCACGAGGCATGGTACGATTTGAACATTGTGTGCATGCAGACAGGCGCTAAGCAAACAAGAAATGTGGTCCAATATGTGAGCTGGGTGGCTGTCCCAGCATACTAGGCTTCTTTGCAACAGCTTTTTAATGTCAGTTGCTGTCATTCTCTGTGATAGCCTGTTCTTCCTAACATCCTGCAAGTGGATCAGAGAGGTGCTATCAAGACTTTGTGAGGGGTTGGCAAATGTTAGATATTGATATCCACGGCCAATACATGCGGGCTGGTGCCCACAATCATGATTAAAGATGCTGCACGGTGCTTTTAAACATAGAGCCTGTGTGTAGCCAGTGGCCGAGCTGGTTTGTCAGGTACCTGCTCTGACTTCTTGATATCTATATTGTTCCGTGCATTTGGTGAGATAGGAAGCTGAATATTAAGTTGTGCTATTAACAAGGTGTTTAATGAGCAATAATCACTCTTAATTGGCGACTCACCTCTACCTAGCAAGAAAATCACCCCACTGCTCAGCAAATGCACAAAAGATGCAGTGAGTTGTTGCCAATGTTGAGATATGTCTCACCAGACCTCTTGCATGATTCTTTTTGCCGCAGCCCTCATCATTCAGGCCCCTATAAGTTTCTGCTTTCGACTGATTTTATTTATGTAGACATTGGTCATAACACATCAATCTAAATAGTAAATGGTTTTGTAAAGCTTTACAAAGCAATTTTCAGTTTTTAAAATTGGGTTTATTCCCGGTTGATGGGTATGAGCTTTTATACATGTATCAGTACAAGTTAACAATAATAAATCTGAAATATATTTGATAGCTTGCCTTTTGAAGATCACATTTGGAGTCAAGTTGGATAGAACCTGAAAATAGGCACAGGGACTTGAAATAACCCATGTGATGCATGCAACATGCCAAATCTGTATCCTTGGCTCATTTGAATGATTTTTCTGGCAAGCCAGTGTTAACCATGCTGTTCTTTGGCCGCGTGCTTCAGCAAGTGCTTCAGAATTCTATCTACGTAGTGCTGCATAAAGCTACTCTCCACCTCTAATAGAGGATGTGTGTTATAGTTGGAGCAGGTGCTGGCAACTGTGCAGGAATGGAATTTGACCTGGGAACGAATGAAGAATGGCATGACCTGGGACAGATCACGGCCGAAGGATTTTGGACGTTGCACTGGAGGTACTAGTGGAGCAAGTGGAAAGTCGGACTAATGTCCTTTATTCAGAGGAAGGGCAGTAGGCCCTTTATACGCCCATAACAGATTTTTTAGGGAATTACAGTCAAATGTGTATGGAGCAATAAAGTGTGAATAACACATGCAGAATAAAATGCAATATAAGTAATAAATATAACAAAATACAAAATTAATAGTGGACAATTGAGGATTATTCCCAGTGCTTGATACAAATGTAGGGTTTTACATAGTTGCTGAAAACTGATTACGGAATACTGGTTTACATCACATACATTGCCACAGAACATTATTTTGTTTGGCACCCGAAGACATTATAGGGAGATGGTGCACAGCACATGATGTTCTCTATTAATCATATATCGAGCTGAACAGGCAGAAAAAAATGTTGAATCAGCAAAATATTTTTGCAGCCCAATTCAACATTAAGTACACAACAACCTATGCAACAGATTTCTTCAGAAAATGTGCTATGGAACCCGAGGCAATCAAAAGCTCTGAATATCTTTTTTAAAGTATGGAATCCTGCCATACAAATAAACAGGATCTTTTATTTGCAATGTTACTTGAATGCTTTTTTAATGATGTGATCCTGCCGAATTTTAAACCGACTTTTAGATAAAATCCAACTAAAGGTTTACATTTTGGTGGTCGTTTCCAGAATCTACTTTCATTTCTCTTTAAATTTATAAAACTAGTTATATTTAAGCTCAAGCAAGTGAGCCTTATCAAAATATAAGATGCTGAATGTATGATACTCTAAGATATCATGGCCAAGAAAGTATTCAAGCTGTAAGGGGTACCTCCTAGGAAAATATTGTATTTTCATCCATATGTTCTAAACTTTTGCTAAATTAAAATATATGGAAATCAAATTTTCACAACTAATCACTCACATATTAAGGTCATGATCTTCAATGAAAACAACTTTTCAGTCCCAAAATACTTTAAATTGGACAAATAATTCAATTCAAACTTTGCCTGTAGTAATAAATGTACAAACTGATATGAAAGCTACCCAGTAATTATTCAAAAATAGGTTCCTTGGACTAGCAGTATGCAAAATGTTCAATGAACATTAACTCCCTTAAAGAAAAAAAGATAAAAATCATCCAACCATCTTTAACAAGGCAAGGTAAAGTATTAAAGGAAGAAACTTATAATGTTACCAAGAAGAGTTGCGAACCTGAACAATGAGAGGTGTTGCTAATTCAGCAAATGATGATCATTAAATTGAAGCAGAATGTGAATATGCTAACTAAACATTTAAACAGATTGACAAAACTTTTAAAAGTATGGATAAATTATTGGATTAGCAAAAGTAAATGTGGGTCCTTTACAGGCAGAGGCAGCAGAAGTTACAATGGAAGGTACAGCCGAAAGATGAAACAAATATTTTGTGTTGGCCTTCACAAAATTGAAATCCAGAAATAGTGGGAAATCGACTCGTGAGAAGCAAATATTTAAATAGATAATCAATAAAAAAAACAGTGTTTGACAAATTATTGGGATTTGATGACCTACACCTTATTGTTTTATAAAACCTGGTCTCAGGTATTGTAATGCAAGGCTGAATGAAACCTTCAGATGCCCACTATTGATATCATTTTGTAATGTTGAATGCTAGCATACTGTAAATGTTAGTTTCTGATGAAACATCTGGAATACTTTCTGTAGATTTATCATCAATCTGTCCGACTGGTATTAGCCATACTACTGTTAACATGTGTAGCAGAATGGCCATGTTACATCTCAAACTGAAAATAAGCTCTATCCCAATAAAGGTTTATTACATGTTATTTAGCAATTAGTTACACTACACCTAAGATCGATGATTGTCTCCTGTGAGGCAATCAAGCTCAACTTAAGAGTATAACAGCAGGTATATGGAGAAATGTTACAGCACTGGTTAGATCTGCCCATGAATGGTCCTTTATATCCTGATGGATCAAGCTTTATTCAAAACGATTAGAGATGGAGAGAGCGGGATATATATATATATATATGACAGACAGAGAGAAATATCAGGGAAAATGAGGGACACAGAGAGGGGGAGGGAAACAAAGTAAACCCTTTTAGTATTAACTGCCTTATACATAATCAAAAATAGTAGGAATATTGGTTTTGACATTTCAAAATTTCTAGTTTTTATTGGCAGTAAGCATAATCAATCAAAAAAAAGAAGAAAGAAAGTGGAGAAATTATAGGCTTGTTAGCCTGACATTAAGAGGAGAGAAATACTGAATCATTGTTAGGAACATATTAAGAGGGATCTCAGGAAACCTTCATGTGATTGGCTAGAGCCTATACAGTTTAATGAAGGGAAATTAATTTTGTTTAATGAGTTGTAGCTATCAGGACAGGTAAAGAGGAACCAGTGAATGTAATCTATTCCTTCACCTTCTCTGAGTCAAAATATTGGAATTCCCTTCCTAACAGCACAGTGGATGTATCCCCACAAAACAGACTGCAGCAGTTCAAGAAGGTAGCTCACTACAGTCTTCTCAAGGGGAATCAGGGATGGTCGACGAATGCTAACCCAGCCAGAGATGCACAGATCACAGGAGAAAATAAAAATGCAATGTATGTGGATTTTCAACAAGCATTTATTAAGGTGCCACATGAAATGTTATCAAACAACATTAAGGCTTGTCGGGTGGGAACAGGGTAATATATTAGAATGGACTGAGGATCATTTAACAGACAGAAAATAGTGTGATATATCCAAAATTATTAGTGCTACAAAGTTAGCAGGAAAATAGTCCTGAAAAGTAAACTGCAAAGTAGAGCAGAAAACCACTTCGAAAATGTATAAACTAACTGAGTGAGTAAGCACACGGAATGTAATGTGAAGAAATCTGAAATCATTCACTTCGGTTGAAAAAATTGAAAAGCAAATTTTGTCCTTTTTAATAATAGTGAGACCAGAAAATGTTAGTATTCAGAAGGACTTTGGTACTCATACATGAATCACAGAATGTTAATATGCATGCACTGCAAGCAATTAGTAAAAGAATTGTTAGCTCTGAATACAACAGGATTGGTTTATAAGGATAAAAAAAGTCATATTGCAATCATATTGGGCCTTGGTGATCATATCTGCAGTACTATGTACATTTTTTGTCACCCTACCTGAGGGTGGTATACTTGCCTTTGAGGAAATGCAGTGCAAGCTCATCAGTCTTATTTCTAATTCATCCATTTATGCAGAGTCGTTGGAATTAACTTCAGAACAATGCATAATAATGACGTGGCAATGATGTCAAAGTCTCTAACTCTAAACCTAGTGCTGAAAAAGTGCAATTAGATGAATATGTAAATAAAGAATTCTTCGAGTAAGTTCCATGCTAGCAGCATTACTTTAGGACAGTAAGCAAAGTTAGACCCAAACACACAACAACATAATTTAGGACCTGTTGTGATTGGAAACAGGTGGATCTTATTGACTATGAGATCCTTGATTCAGCTGTTAACCTGGACCAATCAGGGAGCCCTGGCGACAGATATAAACAGGCAATTCAGAATCTCCCCACTTCAGGGACTGACTTCGAGCTGGTGGCCATAGCCAATGTACTGTGCAAATGTAAATAAAAAGTGTCTTGGTGACGGGATACCGGCCTCTGTGCAGTTATTTCAGGACCAAAATGAGGAGAAATTCCTTTGCTCAGATGGCTGAGAGTCCTCGGAATTCTCTACTCCAGAGACCTGAGATCTTCAGTCTTTCAATATATCAAGACAGAGATTAATTGACTTTATTAAAGGATTAAAGGATACAAGAACCATGTGGTGAAGCACAGTTGAGATAGAAGATCAGCCATGATCTTATTGAGTGGCAAAGAAGACCCAAAAACTCTATTCCTGCTCTGATTTCTTAAGTGCTTTGGCATTCAGTTAGATCTAATTTTAATGCTAAATATTATAAAACTTTAACAGAAATCTGCACACATTTACTTCTGCTTTTAGTACTGATAGTGGAATCCAGCATCTTACTTTAAAACGAGTTAAACCAATTGTCTGTTACCTAATATTTCAGTCTCCATTGTGTTGATCCTACCTCACTAAAATTATATGCAAAAGGTATTTTTTGGAATGGATAATATGTATCTTACTATTTCATTGTAAAGCAAATATAAGCGAGGCAAAAAGAACACAGGTTAAGAATAATCTAGGTTTATAATTAGGTTCCTTTGATTTTAATGTTTCAGCTGTGAACTCTCCGATGAGTCTCTCTTCAAATGACCATTAAAGTAATTGAAGGGTAACCCAGCAATTATTCACAAATAGGTTTCATGGACCTGCAGTATGCATACAAAATCTCACACTTTAAATTACATTACTGTTCAATCTATCGACTCAACCTGCTGGAACTCTTTTGATGTAAGATCTGAAATTGTGGGAATAGTCAGCTTAGAATATATCCTTATTGTATTTCAGGCAGTGAAATCATTGACCAACTTAATATTCTGCCCTCCCAAAAATATTGCTAGACTTGATATACCTTGATTGGAAAGTGGTCAGTCAAGAGATTAATTTTTTATGATCAAACATAGTACAGAAGTATAACAATTGTGACATAAAAACTGCATTAATAGCAAGAACTGGCTGGAGTGGCACACAACAGAGCATTGAACTGCTTTGCAGGGATTCACTCAATCACATATTTGAGGGTATTACTTCATTTTTGTGACAACTACGCCTCTGAATTGCTAGGTTCCAGGTTCACTTCCTGCACCAGTGCCTGAGCACAAAAATCAAGACAGACGCACCAATGAAGGCATTCTGCATTGTCAGAGGTGCTGTCTTTTAAATGAAATCTCAAACCAAGGCCTCATCTGCCTGTTCAACTGGGAGTACAAAGATCCCATGGAACTATCATGGAATGCAGGGGAGATATCTCTGTCACATCTAATATTGTCCCTTCTATCAACATCACCGGAACAGTTTATTTGATCATTGCTCCTTTGCTGTTTGTTGTATACAACTTGCCTGCCATTTTTCCTTCACTATAGAAGTACTTCTTTGGCTGAAAAGTTCTTTGAGACAAAGATGGTCAAGAAAAGCATTATATAAGTGCATTGTTTGAAAGACCAAAAGGAAAAACAAATACCTGAATGATTATGACTTTCATAACCATGTTTTAACAATGTAACTTTATCATGCTGTAATTAGACTCTCCCACCACTGGAGGCATTGAATGCATCTTATTTCTAAATCTCTGTTACTCTACTGGTATTCAAGTGAAATGTAAGCACTTGATCCAACTTGCCCAGTTCCCAAATTCCCTGACATTTAACAATGAACAATTAAAACAAATAGATATTTCATAATAAATTGGGAGAATGTATGACTACTAAAAGAGGATGGAATAATGTGTACATGACCTGGTCCAAGTACCCCATTTTCAAGCATTGTTCACGTGATGCTTACACCTGAAAGTGTCTCCCTATATGGGCTTTAACACATTTAAACCAGTTGCGGTATCTTCGGTTTGCAACAATGACATTAAGCATCTTGGTATTTATATCGACAGCCTCTATCTTCACCCCACTTGAATACTGCCATTATTGGGATAAAAATCGAGACCATCAAATACAGGAATAAGAATTAGGAGGCGTGTTAGAAAAAAAAGAAATTGACAAGCATTGTTTCCGCTTTTGAAGTGGAGAAAGAAGTTACAAAGTGAAGAACCAAACAGAATGCTACACAGAGTGGGGTGAAATGCTGATAACCTTTCCACATGGGAAAAAGAAGTGAGTAGGAGAAAGCAGCCAGAATCAGAAGAGCAGAAAATAATTACTGGAACATGGGCTTGCAGAGCAGATATCTACATCCAGCCAACTCTGGACAAAGGCAAAACATCAAGACCCATTGTATGAATATGGGTGATAATGTTTTTAAAGTCACGTCATTAACTTACAATAAAAGATCTGAGAGGAGAGGTAAAGTTGCATTGTTAGCTTAAGAACATTGGATTATCCTACTAAGATAGCACATAAAACCTCAAATTCCCATTTTTTTTTACATCAGAGGTCTGAGCTTGGTTAATTACTTATATGTGCAAATCTGGGAATCTAAATCAGTTGCTATTTGACCTTCAGAGGAAGAGCAGGACTCCAGGGTGTGTTGGAAGCCTCCCTGCCCCACATATGTCTCCAAGTTAGCACCAGGAAACAAGTCTACACTTTGCCTGAAAGAAGAAAAAGCTACTGGGCCCAGGTCACCAGCAAATCTATTATCAGACACTCACCTCCAGGAAGTTGTAATTCACATGAACAAATCTTTTATGTCTGGATTTACCGAAACTAGTCACTTATAATATCTCGTCTCCAGTCCTGCCTTCTTAATTTCATGAGTATTTGTGTGGGGAGAAAAACATTTCCCTGCATTTTGAATGTTCTGTTAACAAAGTCTCTCATTGACTTCACCTTAGAAGAGAGCATGCTGTGGATTTACTTCAAAATTTGGAATTCAACAACCAGGGTATGAGGAACATCCTTTGGCCTGCATCCATAAGGGACGGGAGTAAAATGGGAAGAAGTTAAAAAAGACATCTTGCTGTCTTATTGCTAAAAGGGAAAAAGCAATCAGAATTTAAATTAATGCCCATTCCCTCGTTGTCTGTGACAAAAAGTTGCTTTCTTCCTTGAGCATCTCTTTATTCTTTGCATTCACTTGCATTATTCACAAAAGAATTCATTTATTTTAAAAGTTACTTTGACTTAATTATAGCAGAGTAGGAGTGTAAGTACACAGAGTTCTATATTACATACTCCCATAATCATATAAACCAGCTTTCATCCCTCCTCGAAGATATTTGGTTGCTGTGGTGAAAATTAAGAGGGAATTTAGGATAAACTATTCAGGCTGTTAGATTCCCACAAGGGAGGAGTTAAAACAATTAGTTCCATGACGGAGCAGCATTTTTTTTTAATTAAACAAATGTTCGTTCATAAAAATCGCTTGATTGCAGGACTAGTTGCAGGATCAGAGTACAGCACAGCAGAGTGGTAGGTTCAGGGTTTGCAGCTGTGTGACCCTTTCCAGAGTGAACTCACAATGCTGATAAGCCATCAGTGCAAGAATAGGTTGGTGGGTAGGGAAAGGTTAGACAAAACAAAAAATACAAGAAGAATATAACAGACTGCACAGCCAGTTGTCGAGTGATGTTTATGAAAATCAAGAAGCACAATTACCAAAAGGGTGGAATATGAACTGCACGTAGCAGTGAGGAAAACAAGCTTAAAACACAACAGTTGTTGCAAAATATTGGCAAAATCACAATTCATATCTTTGTTGTTCACTTAAGTAAGAGTTATTGTTGGAATTCATTTTAGATCCAATATCAACATCTAGGCAAAATGTTAATACGCACTAAATTTTTTTCTTATAATTCTGAAGCACTTATCAGTCATAAAATATATTGGTAAATAATATTGTGATCAACTATAAAATTGTACTTGAAGATCCAACAGGCCACATTGTCCAACTGTACATAGTATGTGAGGAGTTTTCAGTCCTTTTGCTCTTTCAGCAGTGTTTCACTAAGTGGAATAACTGCAAACCAAGTGATTTAAAACAAATGATTGTCGAGCAGCACAATGGTCATCAACATTGTCATTAAGCGTCGATTATTTTGTTTCTGGGTCCTGATGCTGACGTTGGGAGTAAATGAGAGTCAGGAAACTAGAAGTGCCAGTACTGGTGCCCAGAGGGCAGTTTTTGAGGATGCGGCCATTTAAGTATGATAAAAATGGCACCCATGCACACACAGACACGGCCATGATGGGCCACAAGCAACATGTACGTTCACCTGTGCCATGGATGACACTAGCAGGAGACAGAAGTGGAGGCAGGGGCTGACAATATAAAGTTTGCCCTCCCTGATGGTGTCTGCAGAACGGGTCTCCAGTATGCATTTGATGAAGTACCATGTCAAAGGTTATTGAGGAAAATAAGAGTTCCTTGTACAAAGAATAACATGGGTTATTTTTTGGTTGACACATCACCATGAGGGGTGTATGACAGGAATCAGTGCTGAGGCCTAAACATTTTATGATTTATATTAAAGACTTAGATTATAACTGAACATGTGGTTTCTAAATTGAGTTATAGCACAAAATAGGTAGGAATGTAAGTAATAAAGAAGATATAAGGATACTACAAAGGGATAAATGATGAGAGATTGCAGAGCTCTGAGCTGGATATTCCATTGCATGATTTACTGATGATTTGAATGCAGGTATACTAAATAGTTTGGAAAGCTAATGGAATAAGCTTGCCTATCACAAATGGAATTGAATTCAAAAGTAGGGAGGTTATGCATCTGCTAAACAGAGCATTGCCTAGATCACATCTGGAGTGCTGTGTACAGCATTTGTCTCCTAATTTAAGGAAAGGTGATAATAGATAGAAACTTCAGAGAAGATTTACAAGATCAATACCTGGGATGGGAAGGTTGTGTTATGAAGAAAAGTTGGACAAGCTAGAATTGAGACCTGGGGCAAGAGGTCACCCATTTAAGACAGAGACTGATTTCTTTTTCCGCATAGAGACATATGTGGGGCAGGGAGGCTTCCAACACACCCTGGAGTCCTGCTCTTCCTCTGAAGGTCAAATAGCAACTGATTTAGATTCCCAGGTTTGCACATATAAGCAATTAACCAAGGTCAGACCTCTGTCAAATAAAAAAAAGGGAATTTGATGTTTTATGTGCTATCTTAGTAGGATAATCAAACGTTCTTAAGCTAACAATGCAACTTTACCTCTCCTCTCAGATCTTTTATTGTAAGTTAATGACGTGACTTTAAAAACATTATCACCCATATTCATATAATGGGTCTTGATGTTTTGTCTTTGTCCAGAGTTGGCTGGATGTAGACATCTGCTCTGCAAGCCCATGTTCCAGTAATTATCTTTTGCTCTTCTGATTCTGGCTGTTTTCTCCTTCTCACTTCTATTTTCCATGTGGAAAGGTTATCAGCATTTCACCCCACTCTAACATTCTGTTTGGTTCTTCACTTTGTAACTTCTTTCTCCACTTCAAAAGCGGAAACAAAGCTTGTCAATTTCTTTTTTTTTCTAACACGCCTCCTAATTTTTATCCCTGTATTTGATGGTCTCAATGATAGTCTTTGGGACTCTTTCTCAAAAAGCGGTGAAAGCAGGGTCTTTGAATATTTCTCAGGTAGTCATACTTATTCTTGAAAAGCAAAGTTATTGTCGGTGGGCTGAACTGTGGCAAAATTGAATCAGTCATGATCATATTTAATGGTGGAGCATGCTCACCATTCTTTTGCTGCTGATTAATATGTTTATATGTCCATCAGGGTCTCATGCTAAACTTGCTGATTCACCACCCAAATACTGTTTGACATTATCAGATTGGGCATCTGATTCCGAATCATTACCATTTACAACATCCAACCCAAGCCTTTTCCACGGGAAGGAGATTGGGACTGTTAACAATAATGCAGTCATATATATAACGACCACATTTACCACAATTCCATCTCTCTAAACCACCACTCCCCACAGTCCAATGTCTAACACAGATGTAGTTGGTCTTTTAACTCCCTGAGGTCACATTATTTTTTCTGGAAGGTATTTTCTTCTGACTTGGAAAATTGGATGTACTTTTGCAGAAAGACTGATGTCCTTGATTCTTTTGTTTCTTGGATGTCCTCCAAGGAAAACGCCATTCAAGCTAAACCTGGCAGTTGGTCCATTATCTTATCTGAAGGACCTTTGATCTCCTGAATTTCCTTCCTGAACTGTTCCCTGCTAACATAGGCAATGGCCCCGTGACATACCTTTCGGACTTTTGCATCTCATGAATGGTCAGCAGGGGCAATGGTTGGTCTGTTGAAACAAATACCTTCTTCCTGTGGTTTCCTAGATTTCTGTTCCTGGCACTTTTTTTAAAAAAAGGAATTTTTTTTTAAAAATTCTCTTTATTGCAATCTATTGGATGTTGAAAGCAGGGAATTTCTTCTTTTTGACCATGTTCAGAATCTGTGATCATTAGTCTGGCCTCCATGGATTTGTAAGCAGCACATTTCCATTTTATTCAAGTAAAGCTTTACTCTCAAACTGTTGATATATCTGAGTTGAGGTTTATAAGTTCTTTACTTCAACTGGATTACACCTGGTGTCTTTGTTCATCCTCTGTGGACATCGTTCTATTAAACTAGGTGAAGCAGCATCATAGGAGCAGAGAGGCTGACGTTTCAGGCCTAGACCCTTCATCAGAAAAGGGGGAGGGGAAGGGGGTTCTGAAATAAATAGGGAGAGAGTGGGAGGTGGATAGAAGATGGATAGAGGAGAGGATAGGTGGAGAGGAAACAAACAGGTCGAAGAGGCAGGGATGGGGCCAGTAAAGGTGAGTGTAGGTGGGGAGTTAGGGAGGGGATAATACCGCTCACGCTTGGACATAGAGCAGTTTTTCCACCGCCTCCGCCTCCACGCTTACTTCTTCAACCGTGAACCTAACCCTCCCTCTACTGACCCCTTCTCCCGCTTCCAACACACCCCCTCCCGCTGGACACCACCCCAAGGCCTCCTACCCTCCCTCGACCTTTTCATCTCCAAATGCCGTCGAGACATCAATCGCCTCAACATCTCCATCCCTTTCACCCACTGCAACCTCTCCCCCGCAGAACGTGCAGACCCCCGCTCCCTCCGCTCCAATCCCAACCTCACCATAAAACCCGCGGACAAGGGAGGCGCAGTTGCAGTATGGCGCACTGACCTCTACATCGCCGAGGCCAGACGCCAACTCTCCGACACCTCCTCCTACCGCCCCCTTGATCATGACCCCACCCCTGAGCTCCAAACCATCATCTCCCAAACCATCCACAACCTCATCACCTCAGGTGACCTCCCACCCACGGCCTCCAACCTCATCGTTCCCCAACCTTGCACAGCCCGCTTCTATCTCCTTCCCAAAATCCACAAACCTGAATGCCCTGGTCGACCCATTGTCTCCGCCTGCTCCCGCCCCACCGAACTGATCTCCAACTATCTGGACTCCATTTTCTCCCCCTTGGTCCAGGAACTCCCTACCTATGTCCGTGACACCACCCACGCCCTCCACCTCCTCCAGAACTTCCAATTCCCCGGTCCCCAACACCTCATCTTTACCATGGACATCCAGTCTCTCTACACCTGCATTCCCCATGCAGATGGCCTTAAGGCCCTCCGCTTCTTCCTGTCCCGCAGGCCCAACCAGTCCCCCTCCACTGACACCCTCATCCGCTTAGCCGAACTCGTCCTCACCCTCAACAACTTCTCTTTCAATTCCTCCCACTTCCTACAGACAAAGGGGGTAGCCATGGGTACCCGCATGGGCCCAAGCTACGCCTGCCTCTTTGTAGGTTACGTGGAACAATCCTTCTTCCGTACCTACACCGGCCCTAAACCCCACCTCTTCCTCCGTTACATTGATGACTGTATCGGCGCCGCCTCATGCTCCCACGAGGAGCTCGAACAGTTCATCCACTTCACCAACACCTTCCACCCCAACCTTAAGTTTACCTGGACCATCTCTAACACCTCTCTCCCCTTCCTGGACCTCTCTGTCTCCATATCGGGCAACCACCTAGAAACCGATATTCATTTCAAGCCCACCGACTCCCACAGCTACCTAGAATACTCCTCCTCCTACCCACCTTCCTGCAAAAATGCTATCCCCTATTCCCAATTCCTTCGCCTCCGCCACATCTGCTCCCAGGATGAGGCATTCCACTCCCGTACATCTCAGTTGTCCTCATTTTTCAAGGACCGTAACTTCCCCCCGTCAGTGGTCGAGAACGTCCTCAATCGTGTCTCCCACATCTCCCACACCTCATCCCTCACACCCCGTCCACGCAACAAGAACCAAAAAAGAATCCCCCTCGTCCTCACGTACCACCCCACCAACCTCCGGATCCAACGCATCATCCTCCGACACTTCCGCCATCTGCAATCCGACCCCACCACCAAAGACATCTTTCCCTCCCCACCCTTATCTGCTTTCCGGAGGGACCACTCTCTCCGTGACTCCCTTGTCCGCTCCACTCGCCCCTCCAGCTCCACCACACCCGACACTTTTCCCTGCAACCGCAGGGAGTGCTACACCTGCCCCCATACCTCCTCCTTCACACCCATCCCAGGTCCCAAGAAGACTTTCCACATCAAGCAGATGTTCACCTGCACATCTGCTAATGTGGTATACTGCATCCGCTGTACCCGGTGTGGCCTCCTCTACATCGGGGAAACCCAGCGGAGGCTCGGGGACCGCTTTGCAGAACACCTACGCTTGGTTCGCAATAAACAACTGCACCTCCCAGTCGCGAACCATTTCAACTCCCCCTCCCATTCCTCAGACGACATGTCCATCCTGGGCCTCCTGCAGTGCCACAACGATGCCACCCGAAGGTTGCAGGAACAGCAACTCATATTCCGCTTGGGAACCCTGCAGCCCAATGGTATCAATGTGGATTTCACAAGTTTCAAAATCTCCCCTCCCCCTACCGCATCCCAAAACCAGTCCAGCTCGTCCCTGCCTCCCTAACTTGTTCTTCCTCCCACCTATCCCCTCCTCCCACCTCATGCCGCACCTCCATCTCCTACCGACCAACCTCATCCCGCCCCCTTGACCTGTCCGTCCTCCCTGGACTGAACTATCCCCTCCCTAACTCCCCACCTACACTCACCTTTACTGGCCCCATCCCCGCCTCTTCGACCTGTCTGTTTCTCTCCACCTATCCTCTCCTCTATCCATCTTCTATCCGCCTCCCACTCTCTCCCTATTTATTTCAGAACCCCCTTCCCCTCCCTTTTCTGATGAAGGGTCTAGGCCCTTCTGCTCCTATGATGCTGCTTGGCCTGCTGTGTTCATCCAGCCCTGCACCTTGCTGTCTCGGATTCTCCAGCATCTGCAGTTCCTACTATTTCTATTAAACTAAATGTTTTCAAATCCTCAGTTTTGTTACTGGAAGATTGTTGCTCACTCAGCAATATTTTTGTCACTGACAATGCTAATTCTCCTTTGTCTATGAATAGATTGAAATGTTTTTCAGTGTTAACAAGAATGGAAAAGATTTCTACCAGTCCTGTCAAATCTCTAACTGTCTAGATGTTGGCAGTACAAAGTAATCCCCTTATGCCAACATCTCATGTGATCCTTTCTTCTGTTTGGGTTCTGCCATGGGTTTAGAAAGCCCGATGAAATCTCCACCAAAGAAATTTTAGTGTTGCTCAACAGAAGAATGTTTCTGAATCAGTTGTTCTCGAGGAACTAGTCAAAATTTTCCTGCTACACAAGGATGTTAAGGCCAAGTCATGAATGAAGGTTCAAAACATAGGAACCTAAGGAATGTCAACTGTTTTTACCCCTCATATATTGTTTGTGCTGCAGTGTCATCAGTATAACCTCATCCTCAGGAGTTGTTTCACCTGAATCAAATCATTTACTCTTTCTCTTACTTCAGCCCTGGTGTCTGATAAGACAGGATGGTGACACTTATTGGAGCATCAAGTTTAAAATTAACAAGATGTCCTTTACCCATAAATGGAATAGAATCAAAGAATTATAGAATCCCTACAGTGCATAAAAATGCCATTTGACCCATCGAGTCTGTACTGACCCTCCAAAGAGCATCCCACCCAAACCTGGCCCCCTATTCTATCACTGCAACCCCGTTTTTCTATGGCTAACTCACTTAGCCTACACATCCCTGGACACTACAGACAACTTAGCATGGCCAGTTCACCTAAACTGCACATACTGTTATTGAGTTATACAGCACAAAAACAGACCCTTCAGTCCAGATATCTTAAACTGATCTTGTCCCATTTGCCAGCATTTGGTTCATATCCCTCTAAACCCTTCCTATTCATGTACCTATCCAGATGCCTTTTAAATGGTGTAATTGTACCTGCCTCCACTATCTCCTCTGGGAGCTCATTGCACACATGCACCATTCTCTGCATGAAAAAGTTACCCCCAGGACCCTTATAAATCTTTCCCCTCTCACCTTAAACCTATACTTTCTAGATTTAGACTCCCCTACCCTAGGCAAAAGACATTCACTATTCATTCTATCCATGCCCCTTATGATTTTATAAACCTCCCCTCAGTCTCCAATGCTCCAAGGAATAAAGCCACAGCCTATTCAGCCTCTCGCTATACCTCTAATCCCAGCAACATTCTTGTAAGTCTTTTCTGAATCCTTTCATGTTTAACACCATCTCTTTCCTGTAGTAGGGAAACCAGAATTGAATGCAATATTCTAAAAGTGGCCTCACCAATGCCCTGTACAGTCACAACATGGTGTCCCAACTCCTATACACAATGCACTGACCGATGACTTCTTCATCATCCTGTCTACCTGCAACTCCACTTTCAAGGAACTGTGCACCTGGACATGTAGGTCTCTTTGTTTGGCAACACACCCCAGGGCCCTACAATTAACAGTATAAGTCTCACTCTGGTTTGCCTTACCAAAATGCAAAACCTTATGTTTATCTAAATGAATTGTGCATAAATCACTAAAAGGAGGATTGCAGGTGCAGCAGGTAATTAAAAAGGCAAATGGAATTTTGTCTGCCATTGCTAGAGGGATGGAGTTTAAAAACAGGGAGGCTATGCTGCAGCTGTATAGAGTCCTGGTGAGGCCACACCTGGAGTACTGTGTGCAGTTTTGGTCTCCTTACTTGCGAAGAGATATACTAGCACTGGAGGGGGTGCAGAGGAGATTCACTCGGTCGATTCCAGAGTTGAGAGGGTTGGATTATGAGGAGAGACTGAGTAGACTGGGATTATACTCATTGGAATTCAGAAGAATGAGGGGAGATCTTATAGAAACATATAAGATTATGAAGGGAATAAATAAGGTGGAGGCAGGGAGGTTGTTCCCGCTAGCAGGTGAAACAAGGACTAGAGGGCATCGCCTCAAAATAAAGGGAAGCAGATGTAGGACTAAGGTCAGGAGGTACTTCTTCACGCAAAGGGTTGTGAATCTGTGGAATTCCCTGCCCAGTGAAGTGGTTGAAACTACCTCGCTGAATGTTTTTAAGGCAAGGCTAGATAAATTTTTGAACAGTAAAGGAACTAAGGGTTATGGTGAGTGGGCGGGTAAGTGGAGCTGAGTCTCAAAAAGATCAGCTATGATCTTATTAAATGGCAGGGCAGGCTCGAGGGGCCGTATGGCCTAGTTCTTATGTTCTTATGAAACTCTATTTGCCACTCCTTGGCCCATTGGTCCATCTGATCAAGGTCCCGTTGTGTTCTGAGAAAACCTTTTTCACTGTCCACTACACGATCAATTTTTGCAGGAGGAAACTGGAGCACCTGATGAAAACCCATGCAGTCACAGTGAGAATGTGCAAACTCCACACAGATAGTCACCCAAAACTGGAATCACGCCCAGGTTCCTAGCACTGTGAAGTAGCATTGCTAACCACTGAGCCACTGTGCTGTCCTGTAAAAATAAGTTCTGTACCACCCCTGTATAAATAAATTCTGTTAAATGTGAGTTATTTGAATCACTAGCCTCAGTTGGTTGATAAGATTTCCTTAAGAATGCCTTATTTATTTTTTTCTTATGGAGACATACATTGATCACTGGCAGTGATCTTTTCTAAAAGTTGGCAGTCAAACTGCGTTACCCTCTTTGGATGAATAAGCACTTAGCTTTATATTGCTCTGAAAATTTATCCTACATCTGCACATCTTCTGGAAGGAACCTAAAGTTTCACAAATGTAAGATTAGGGGAAATGGTCGCGATAATGGCCTGGGCTGCTGAATTATTTGTCCAGTGACATCTGGGGATATGCATTCAATGACAAATTTGAATTCAATAAAAAGATCTGGAATAGAGAGCATGCCTAATGGGGACCATATATCATTGTAATTTCTTGTTTAAAAAAAATCATCTGATTCCTGAATATCTTCTAGGGAAGGACATCTGCTGTCTTTGCCTGGTTTGGTCTACATGTGACTCTAGACCCACAGCGGTGGTTGGTTCTTAACTGCCATCTAAGCAATCAGGGTTGGACAACAATGCTAGCTTAGCCAATGATACCCATATCCTATGAACAGACTAAGAAAAAAAGTTTCTCATCACAATGCCATGCTTGAGCTTTTGAGGCTTTGTTGCTCTACAATGCTGGCACTGACTCTTCCTATTTGTTACTTGAATTACTTTCTATGTTTTGTTTTCTGCATACCTTGTTGAAGTGTCTATATCCAGAATATGAATAGAATCTGTTGTTCTCCTGGGATAGGGTGGTTATTTTCCTTCCTGGATAGTGTGCACGTGCATCATTATGCTTTCTGCTTTAATTACATTTTTGAGTGGCTTTCTCCACACTTGAATCTTTCTTGGGCAGTTAGAAATCTGATAAAAACTAATAAATAATTCCAAAAATAATTATGTCTCAGCAATTATAAATTCTGATTTTAAAGTTCTGAATTTTTGATTAATCTGTAGAGATCATTAAGTAAATTATCTATGAATTCCCTGGAACACTTTTGTTAAATTTTGCACATTTAAGTGTTTTGTTTTCTCTCAGATTCAAGTAATTGTGAAAACTATTAGAACTTATATAAAAATATCTGTGCCTTCTTTGATGATTTATGACATTGTTCATTATTGGGCCTACTGAATAAAATAATGTATTGATACATTCATATTCAGATTTAGTGTTTAATTTTGAAGTGATGCTTTATCTCAAGAATTGTTTTCTCTAAGATATCCAATCCTGAGTTCTGTTTTTGCCCATCTCTGACATTTTTGTCAATATTATTAATCTTTCCATTTCTTCTTAGGATGTATTTCTGTCAAGCACCTCAATATTGTTTATAATTTGCTGCCTTCAAGCTTTTTATTCTTGCATTAAATCAATTCTGTTCTAAATTCTTTTGTCTTAAAATGTCTCCACACTTTAAAACTATTTATTAGAGCATTGTTGCAATACTTTCTTTGTCTATAAGCTTTAAAAATCTGTGCAAGACTGAACGATTTTCTTCCAATAAAGCTTTCAATTCAGATAACTAGCAAACGTATGCTATATTACTTCTTTCAAGCTTTAACTTGTGTGTAATAGCAATATTGTCTTTCTATATTGCATGCTGGAGTTTTTCATCCTTTTATAATGATTTTCCCATGTTCTAAATGGTTTGTTTATCTTCTGCAGTCAAATGGGAAGTTTACCAAGTTCTTTCCAGGTAAAGTTGATAATTCCCACCGTCCAGGGTCCAAAACAAAATGCACATCTTCTTGTATAGTTTGTCTTCTTAAAAATAAATACCAATGGCTTTAGCATTAATAAATGTCTGCATTCTGTTTACCTTGAGGCCCTGATCTTCCATATGTACTAACGTTCTTCTAACTTCCTTCTTCTGTTAGATATGTTATCAGAAATCTCCTAAATTTTCCTTTTTGTTGCCTTAAATGAATTCTGAAGGTTATCCAATAATGTGACTTCAGTATAATTTAATTTTTTGATCCTTATTCTGTTCTCTACTGTAGTCAGTACCTTGTGCATTCTACATGCAATAGCAGCAATGCTTGCTTTGAAGGATAAGTATACCTTATTCCTTTCTCTCCTTCTCAAACTGATCTTCTGTTATTGTAAACTTTTCCCCTTTTGCCCTCAGGAATCTCTAACTTGATTCCCAAAGCTCCCAATAGAGACAGCTGGTCGCACAGTGGCATTGTCACTGCTGAGTGCTCCAGAAACACAGGCTAATGTTCTGGGAAAATGGATTTGAAATCTCATTAAACAGATGTGTATTTTGAATTCAATTAATAAATCTTGAATTGAATTGAAATATAGTCTCAAGGAAACCGTGAAACCATTATTGCTTGTCATGAAGACCCATCAGGTTCACTAATGTCCTTTAAGGAAAGAAATCTTGCCACCCTGATCTGGCCTACATGTGAGTCCAGATCCACAGCTCTAAGGTTGGCTTTCAATGCCCTCTGAAATGGCTGAGAAAGGCACTCAGTTTTATGTGACTGCTAAAAAGTCTTATAAAAGAAATGAAAACAAACAGACCACCTGAATGGACCAAAACACTGGAAATGAGAACAGTACTCACAGTGATGGCCCTGCAATGTCCTCTTTATTAATATCTAAGGGCTTATATCAAAACTGGGAGAGCTGTCTCACAGACATTGCAAGCAACAGCCTGACACAGACATTCTGGAATTACACCTGACAGACAGGGTCCCAGATACCAACTTCACCAACTCTGTATACAACTGGACCACCACCTTTCAGGTCATACCCAATCAGGAGGGAAGGCTCTAGGAGTCCTCAACATTGATGTTAGATTGCATTACATCTTATGGCATCAGGTCAAACATTGGCAAGGAAAACTCCTGCTAATTATGAAAATCTCATTTGATTAATCTCCCTTCATGTTGAACACCAATTGAAGAATACTCTGAGCATTGAAGGGACGCAGTATAGGAGAGGTAGGGGACTTCAATGTTCTTCACCTAAAGTGGCTCAGTAGCACATCCACTGACTGAGCTGTTGAGACTTAAAGGACACAGCTTGTAGACAGGATCTGTGGCAGGTGGTGAGGGAGCCAGCAAGAGATAGAAACATACTTGATCTCATCCTTACCGATTTGTACCTTTGCAACATGTCTATGACGGTATTAGTAAGAATTATCATAGCACAGTCCTTGAGGAGATAATGCCCACCTTCACTTTGAGGCTTCATTGTGTTGTGTGGCTATACCTACATGGTGAATAGATTTTAAACTGCTCTAGCAACTCAAGACTGGGCATGAGATGCTGTGGGCTATCAGCAACACCAGAACTGTGTCCAACCACAATCTGTAATTTCATTGCCTGGCATATCCCCCACTCTACCATTACCACCAAGCCAGGGCATCGATCCTGGTTCAATGAAGAGTGCAGGAGGGCATGCCAAGAACAGCACCAAGCACACCTAAGGGGCTAGATTTTCCAGAGTAGTAGTAATCTCTGCCGGGTACAGACTAGGGTGTCAGATGAGTCGGATATCAAGTAGAAAAAGAGTAGGGTGACAATTGGTAGGGTTCTAGTGTGCAAGGTGGCAAGGTAAGTGATGCTGTATTTAGGGGAGGTGGGAACAATCAGGTCTGGCAGAGGTCAAGAAGGATGCATTTCTGGCCTGGGGGTTTAGGTCCGGCAAATGTTGGTAATGGGGAGGGGGTCAATGTTCCTTCTAAGCTGCACCTAAGTGTCCATAATCAGCATGGCGACAGACTGCCATGCATGGACCTCAGCATTTGGCACAAAAACATGAGAAGAAACATTAAGTAAATATCTGACTGTTAAAAAAAACTAGCAACATTCGCAGAATTGAAACTCATTTATCTCTACTTTAGAGCACACCTTTCCAAAGCATAGTATTATGTTATAACTTGGATCATAATCCACAGATAGTGAAGCAGTCTGTTCCCATATGCAGTAAGATCTGGATAACACTAAGGTCTGGTCTGACAACTGGCAAGTAAAATTCATGCCAACAAGTGCCAGGCAATGATGACCTCCAACAAGACAGAATCTCAGCAGCACTTATTGAAATTCAATGACGGTCCCATCACCGAGTCTCCTATGAACAAGATACAGGGCTTATAAATGACAAGAACTGAATATACGTGCTATGGGTTTAAGAGCATGCCAGAAGCTAGGAATTCTACAGAAAGTAACTCACCTCCTGACCCCTCAAAATCTGTCCCTCATCTACAAAACTCAAGTCAGGAATGTGCTGGAATACTCTCCACTTGTCCAGATCAATACAATGCCAACAACTTGAAAGACGTTCAATACTATTCAGGACAAAGCACAATGGTACACACAATGAACCCAATATTTCCGTCCAAACCTGTAAAGTCTACCACCTGAAGGACAAGGGCAGAAGATACATTGCAAAAGCAATACCTACAGGTTCTGCTCCAAGTCAGACACTATCCTGACTTAGAACCATAAGGCCACTCTTTCACCGTCATGGGGTAAAAATCTCAGAAGTCCCATCCTAACAACACTGTGGGTGTACCTATACCAAATGGATTGAAGTGGTTCAAGAAAACCACTACCTTAAAGGCTATTAGGGATGGGTAATACATGCTGGTCTAATCAATGGCATCCACATTCAGTAACTATTTTAAAACATTGCTCCACAGAGCCATTTTCTCAAAGGTCTCTGTCTCATCCCAGTGGGGTTAGATTTTACTCTTTTCCTAGCCTACACTGTTTTTTTTCTGTGCCTCTTACCAGCTCGGAGGTGGAGGTTAGCATACCATACATTGTCATGATTTCATGACAAAACCAGTCAAAAGACTAATTGGTGCAGCATGCATGTTTTCACTGTTTGTGAAGGCTTTTTTTTTCAAACATCCATCTGTTCCATTTGGCATGAACAGTATCCTTGAATGGCTTGGGAGGTGCACATCCAAAGGTTGAATGATGGACCTTTGTCTATCTACAAACTGGATGACACTTCTTTACCAGCACATCTTGATCACATCAGTTAGATGAAATTTGAACATGAACAACATTCATAAGCTGCATTATTTACATAGGCCACCACATACCATCAACCCATAACTTCAATCAATTCTCATGCATCCAACATTGGTCATAGAGAAGTACAAAAACTCCTTCAAGGAACTTGACTTTCAATATGGTTTGAAAATTACTACATCCTTCAATTTTACTCTGCCATGCAGATTAGCACCACCATGAATTTTACATTCTCTGCCCAATAGTTGGCAGTAGAACAGTTTTGAAATCTTTCCAAGCTCAGTTAGTTTTCTGCTCATCAAAATTGATAGATGCTCCGCCCATGTTTAATTTGTAACATAATGGGTACTCTTTTTACCACTGCCTGAAGACAAGTCTCTGGAATCTGGTCATTTTGGCATTGAGGTCCTTTGACATTCTGAGCAATTTTGTACTTCTGCTGCAATCCTAGACATTTTTTATCCCATAAATTAGTTATATTAACCCATTGTTGCTCTGAAATCTTTGCTGGATTCTGGTTTAGTTTAGCCCACATGAGCAATGCATTTCTGGTGATGATACATTCATTCCATTGATTTTAGAGGACCCTGCCATATTAAGTCTCAGTCTACTTAGCATACCTTTAAGAGACATGTTCATGATATCATCATTGTATCATAGCATGTGATCTGATGGTATAAAAGTCACAGACTGCATCTTAACTTGGTTAACTTGGAGCATGACACACTACTAGCAGCAGGCTATTCCACTGTAACTGAATAGCTTAATACTAGCACAGATACTTGTGCGTCTATCAATGTAATGATTGCATGCAATATCCAGCTGTAATATGTATCTGTTGAATCCTTCAAAACAACATTATGCTCACCTAATTTCTTAGGTTACAAGGGACAATATAAGCATTGCCATATCAGGTAAAAATATTCATCTGCCATACAGGTCTTTCTCTATGTGGCCTTGTCTTAAACTCCACCTATCTTTGTCACACAACCTACTGTGTTTGCTTATCCACTCGTGTCCAGCTATAAGATAAATAAAATAATATTGGTAGAATAAAAATTGACACTGACTACTATTGCAAGTGCAGCACTTCATGGCTGAAAGTGAGAGGCAATGTATATGCTGAGTACGTGCAAAAACACAACTTTTGGAGCCAGAAAAATTTGGGTCATTTCATATGATGAATCGAATCTGCAGTCTTCGGTATCTTCTCTTTCCTAACTGCTCCCTATTCAGGGCAGTAAAATAACTGTGAATCCAAATACTTCAAATTCTAAAAGGGGCACCAAGTTTAACTCTGAGAGTGCATCTACAGAACTCCAGCCTGAGTAAGAGACTTTCCATAGAAGATTGATAGATGCTCTGTCCATGTTTACTTCGTAACATAATGGGTACTCTTTTTACCACTGCCTGATGACAAATCTCTGGAAACTGGTCAGTTTGGCATTGAGATCCTTTGGCATTCTGAGCAATCTTGTACTTCTGCTGCAATCCTAGACATTTCTTATCCCATAAATTAGTTATATTAACCCATTGTTGCTCTGAAATCTTTGCTGGATTCTGGTTTAAGTTAGCCCACATGAGCATAGAAGACAGTTTCTTCTTTATCCAGATGAATTCTCTATCCATCTCCAGGTCCTGATTGGACCTTGCTTCCAACAACTGACTTCATACCACAATACCTTCCAACAATCTTGATCGTTCAGCTTGAATACAGAGGCATACTCTAAACAATGGGAAAAATGGATACCATACATTCATTAATTTTATTTTGAAAATATTTTTTTCTTTCACTGATTTAATTTGTTTTGCTCTATCACCCTGGGATTAAACAATCAACAATAAATAGGTAGCTTGTTTCACACCTTGCCTAGATGGCAGAGCAGATAAGGTGAGATGTAAATCTGCTTACTATTACCTTTTTCTCAGCTGGCAATAAAAATTAAATCATCTTCCAGGTTTTTAAATTTAATTGGCTTCCTTGACAGCTGCTTATTACTTTGTATTATAATTTTAACTCCGTCAATTGTTACATCGGTTTACATAAATTTTTGTTTGCCCATTTAAAATAAAGGTTTTGTAAGCTCTAACCTGTATAAGTAAGATGTGTCATTTTCTAGGAGAGATGACAGTCAGTAATCTAACATCCTCTTGGCAATGCTACTCTTGAGTAGGCCACTTGAAACTGTGTGAAAGAAGACATTGATTTTCTGTTCCTATAGAAAACTGCTTGGCTTCCCCGTTTTGTGTAGTACTATGTAACTGTTTTACCAACTTGGTCCAAGTGAATTGATGAAATAAAACATTGCAGAAGAGCTACACATTACAACATGGCTTGACCTCTAACATAAATCACAGGTTGCATCAATTTTAGAAAGTGCCCCAAATTTTATGAGACAAAAACATTTGTTACTCACCTCTTTCTATTGTTAACTGAAAATTTTTAGTTTTTTTTTTAAACTGTCTTTTCTTCACAATTCTTGTGACCTCTGACTTCTTCCTGGCAAAATGTTCAGCTTCTTTCCAACTCTGATTTTAGAACAATAATGCAGAGAGAGGTGAGAGTTGCCATCTGAATGAGGTTCATCTCCTGTGTAAAATTACAAGGTCTGTCCTCACAACACCATTGAAATTGGAATGTCTAACTGGTCAATCTTAGGCGTGGTATTATGTCCGATTATTTAGCAAAATGGCATAATGGAAGCACCAACAGACTCTGTTGCAGAAGAAAAAATTAAGTTTGAAGTCTTTTGATCGAATTGTGCGTGATGACACTGATATTATTATGATCAAGAGATAAATCATAAGCTAAAGATTATTTAAGCATTTTGCAGTTAACACTTCAGAGTTCAGATGACAGTCATAAACTACTTGTGCTTTGCAGCTCACATTGACAATTCTTGTCATTATGTCAAAATATTATGCTTTTCTTTTGAACTTTCAAGGAATTAAGAATAATAGAGCTGTCAATAAATTTCTATTCTGTTCGTGCTTTTGCAAATTGTAATTTTGGCAGATGCACATTAATTTAGGAAATCATTCTGAAGTCAAACCAGATTTTCTAATTTGAGTGTTAAGTGGATTTCAAAAATGTACATTTGTAACCCAGTTCCAAACTGAGATTTTTCACTTGTTTTGGTCATTGAAACATTTTGTAGTTTAATCTGTTTCATTGTTCAAAATAAATTGGGTAATATGTCCAATAAACCAGAAGAACATTGATCAAGCATATCCAATAAATTATCAATGATGAATGAGATAATCTTTCTGAACTGTTGTTTGGCCGATCACTTAAAATTAAAGCGTTGTTCTCCTGTTTTCTGATTAATTTTTATATTTCCTTAGTTTGTCTTATAAGAAAAACTCTGAATTATTTATGCCTCTCTATCTGCATACTTTCAAATTAATCAGTGATTCTAAGACATGATGCTCAAAATAGAAAGCATAATCTAATTGTAGTCTTCCTTAAATAGATTTTAAAGTTTTAATTTGAAACCCTTAAGAACAAATGTTAACATTGTGCATGTCTTCATTACCATCATGTTATGGTTCACACAAACTCTGAGGTACAACTATGAATTCAACTCACTAAATAAGTGATGGTACAGTACAGCTCTAATACAAGTCATCGTAATCTGCTTCAGCCATATAGCGAACCTTTAGCAGTCAATTTGTAATAATAATAGTTTGTTTTTCAGCACACTGTCTAGGCACAGAAGTCAGTTGGTCATCCAAAGAAGCAATCCAAAAAAAAACTGGATCTGCCAAGATGAAACAGATTTTCATCAGCCACAAAGAGATCGCAATGGATCAATGATGCGTATTTGACTTCATTACAACTGTGCTCAGCTCCCTTCATGTTCGCCATGTATAATATTTTACACTAGCTCTAAACAGTCTAAATGTGAACTTCTGATGGAAATAAATGTAACTTTTAAGTCAAACCTTTTCAATCAAATTTGGTTACATACAATCAATTGCATTTTGGATGATTCACATTCAGAAGTGAATTTTGTTTGCCAGAAGTACTCTGTCCATAAGGGACTGAAGAAAGGGAGAATGTATGTAGTTATGAAGATCTTCACTTACCTTCCTCAAAACAGAGATAATTGTTGTGAGCAAATGTCTCTGCAGAAGGAACAGTGAAAGAAATTCCTAGATTTAATAAGAATGTAACATTTTGGGTCTGCGTCCGTAATTTAAGATTGGAGGAATATTGGGCTGTCATGTGATCTGTTCTGGATTCTGCCAACATGCAATCTGACTGGCTTGAACGTTAAAGATGAAAGGGGGGACCAGGTTGTTTTGCTGTAAAGAAGATGCAAAGTGTTTTGGCCTATTAAGAAGGATCAAAACATCTGTGGTGATGGATGGATGAATGCCTTCTTTCTGCAATAATGGAGGAAACCAAAAGTTGGAAGTTCAACCCCCCACAAATTCAGCTTTACTACTTTTTTCAGGTTGGGTCACATTTCGCACATGCCCATATAAATCAACTTTTCTCATTTCTGAGTTTGGTAACCCAGGTATGTGATACATTGTGTGTGTCGATTAGACTTGATGGAGAGGTAAGTGTGCCTTTGGATAAGGTCATTAATCCGTTAACAGGGGTGAGTTGATCTTTGGAAGGGGTAAAGTGCCTTTCTGGGATTATGAAATGTAGGTATGAATGCGTGTAGAAAGTCCATAAACTCATTAACATCCATTGGACCTTCAAATAGACCTGTCGAAACCAATTGTCAAAAGTGTAAAAAATCAACTGCCAAAGAAAAAATAAGTGCCATGGCATTTAAAACTCTAGCCCTTTAAACCTTTGAACAAAAATGTCTGGATGTTAAGTACAAAAAGCATTGCTTGCTATTTTACCTTGTTGACATGGGCCCAAGGATTTCCATTACTGATCAGTGGTGAATGAGGGATTTCACATCATTCCCTGGAGACAGTAGGGTGTGCCTCCTTTTTCACAGTCTGATTGACAGTTTCAGACAATAGTAGATTTCGCAAAACTGAATTACGAAATCCAATGTTTGTATCCATTGAAATCCAATGTTTTATAGGCAATTAATATATTAAGGTGAAATGTTTATGATTATAAGGAACATATAGTCATAGAATGTAGTGGACATTTTACGAATTAGAATGTTATCTTTGGTTTTCCCAATTCATCCTAAAAATCTAACGTTTCTGCTGAAGTTTGAGCAGACAAATCCTAAAGGAGACGAACAGACTCATGATAATGGAAAGAATAATGGAGTATGACGTCCATATCCAACATCAGAAGGGATTAATGTTTGTGAGTTACATGGGCCAGATCCTATTTTGATATTATTCCTGTTTATTAGGAGCTGAAAATGATTTACATAAAATTATGATTATCTAAACAAAGAAGTTTACAGCACAGAAGGAAGCTATTTGTGTCATACATGTGAAGCATTGCTTTCCTATGGTATTCCAAAATGAATCACTGTGCCATACCCTCCTCGCAGCTTTTATAATGAACAATGCCAGTGTAACAACTCATTTCCGCAACACTGTGTGAAGAAAGATGCGGAAGATTTAAATGAGTCACGAAAGTCGTATACGTCTTCTGAGATAGAATACAGACTCCAAACACAGATTTTATGGATTTCATCACATTCAGAATCTGATCACCATACAAAAACAAGAAAAGGACCAAATTTGGTTTATTCACTGTACAAAACATATTATTAACATTTTAGTATCATTTCTTTTTCTGGATTTGCCATTGTTTATGATTGCCTTTGTTTTTCATTGTTATTCTCACGCTGTCAACTTATTTGACTCAAAACTCAATGCTATCTAGTGCTATTGGATTATAAATAATAACTGGCTAATGATTAGCCGAACATTTGAACCAAATGGAAACAAATTATCCATTAAAAAAATTATGGGTAAAGTAGTATTGTGTTTCTGATGACAAGGTTTTCTCCATCCTATCAAGGAGGAGAAAGTTAAGATGAGCTAAACAGGTAGACCTATGTAAAATAATGTATTTTACTTTTCTTACATACAACTGGGAGTGAAAAAGGGACCCGTTCTCAGACAGAATCAAGATACAGTTTAAAGTTTTATAAGATAAAAGTTAAATCCTATATGTACAGAAATCAGCTAGTCAGAGTTACTACTGATCAAGTAAATTATTCTTGCTTTTCTGAACACTGCAACAAAACCTACTTCATTATTTCTTATTATGGAAGTTTATTTCATTACTAAATAGATCAAATATAAACACAAAGTCCCATTCACTGCCATTTCTGAATTATAGCAGACAATATGAAAGATATTGCAATGATAACAGCTAAAATCATTATAACTACATTAATCCAGGAACCTACTAAAATTCACTGTGTGTCAGATGCATTTACTTGCTTTGTGTGCAACAGGGCAAACAGTCTTGTTAAATGATGTTGCTTTTAATCCGAAAATAGGACAAACCAAAAAATCGGACTGTTGAGCACAATAATATGCCTGATGTTTCAGTGAACAAAGGAAAGTTAGTTGTAAAAAAGCAAAATCTGATATTCTTGCCTGACATAACTTTGAATATATCTAATACTCCATAGAATATTATAAGCATGTGCATCAGGAAAGATTGCTTTGTATAACTTTGAAGACAGTAATATTAAAAAGAATAATGCAAGCCCACCACAAATGATTAGCTGGTTTTCACATCTACTTCTCTCTGTGTCCATTATTTGTAAAACTAAATTACACTAATTTACGAAGATGTACTAAACCAACAACCCTGAAATTCTTTAATGCTCATCATAAATTATCTTGCCTCTTTCTCGTCTTAAATTGGAAAATAAGAATTATCAGTTTACTTTTTAAATAACAGACATAGATTAACAGGCAGATTCTTGGCATGCAAAAATCAATGTGCAACAACATTTGAGCATGCTCCCTACATTACCAGTTAAGTAACAACCACAAAACTGCATTCAAAATAAATTCTCTACTCTCTTTGGTGGAGTATAATTCCCTTAGTGATTGACCTTTATGTATTAATAAAATGAACCACCAATAGCCATGTAACTGTCAGGTGGCCCATAGAAAATGCCAAGCTTATGTCCAAACATCTGTCATACACATGTGCACTTAATGTTTGTGAACAATCTTAAAGTATTAACTGTTTGCAAAGTCAGAATTGGCTTAACTTTTACTGACACTGATCCAAAATATTTTTATCATCAATTTACATGAATTCAGTGTCAAGAATGCCTGCTGAAACAAACTTGCAAAATGGGCCAAATAAGGTCAATTAAGAAATTTGGGTTTAATATGTAAAAGAAAAAGTGAAAGATATCCATCTTTCTTTGATGTAATGATGAGTTTTTTATATATAGTTCTGGTTTTGGTAAGATGTGCATCAATTTTTTAGTGCCATTTTGGTGAGATAACTGAGATCTAAGATACTCTGTTGCAAAGATGATGCAAAAAATGTGCTCAAGTTTGACGTGAAGAAGGTGAAATGTTTGTTCAATGGTACACTTCTGTGGAAATGGCTTTTAGTTTCAAAATGCACTGAAATTTTCACATACCCAAAAGTGAAAAATGAAGCCCATTAAGGAATGAAGAAATGTATACTTCCAGTGGTTTCTTGTTTTTTCTTAAAACTGAATACACGTTTCAATGTGTGAAATATTAGTTCCATAAATATACAGGTAGATGGGATTTTCAAATTCTTTCATGGATCTGGGTATTGTGGGCAAGGGCAGCATTTATTGCCCATCCCTGATTGATCATGAATTAAAGTGACTTTTTTTTAAATTCACTCGTGGGATATGGGCATCACTGACTATTTACTGCCTATCTCTAGTTGCCCTTGAGAAGGTGGTGGCGAGCTGCCTTCTTGAATTGCTGCAGTCCACCTGCTGTTGGTTGATCCATAATGGCCCAGTGGAGGGAATTCCAGGATTTGACCCAGTGACAGTGAAGGAATGGTGATATGTATCTAAGTCAGGATAGTGAGTTGCCTGGAGGGGAACTTGTAGGGGTGGTGCTCCTATGTATCTGTTGCCCTTGTCCTTCTAGGTGGAAGAGGTTGTGGGTTTGGAAGGAGCTGTCTGAGGATCTTTGGTGATGTTCTGCAGTGCATCTTGTAGATGGTACACACTGCTGCTACTCAGCAGCAGTGGTAGAGGGAGTGGATGTTTGCAGATATGGTGCCAATCAACTGGGCTGTTTTGTCCTGGATGGGGTCAAGTTTCCTGAATGTTGTTGGAACTGCGCCCATCCAGGCAAGGGATTATTCCGGCACACTCTTGACTTGTGCCTTGCAGATGATGGACAGTGCTTGGCGGAGTCAGGAGATGAATGACTCACCACAGTATCTCCAGCCTCTGACCTGCTCTTGGAGCCACTGTGTTTATATGGCATGTCCAATTGAGTTTGTGGTCAATGGTAATCCCGTGAGTTTTGACAGTGGGAATTCAATGAAGGTCAAGGGGGTGGTGTTAGATTATCTCTTATTAGAGATGGTCATTACCTGATATTTGTGTGGTGCAAATGTTACTTGCCACTTGTCAGCCCAAGACTGGATATTGTCCAGATCTTGTTGCATTTCAACATTGACTGCTTCAGTATCTGAGGAGTCGTGAACAGTGCAAAACATTGTATAATCATTAGCAACATCCCCACTTCTAATCTTATGATGGAGGGAAGGTCATTGATTAAGCAGCTGAAGATGGTTATGCCTAGGACAGTAGCCAGAACTCCTGCAGAGATGTCCTGGAGCTGAAATGATGACCCCTAACAAACAAAAACATCTTCCTTTGTGCCAGGTTTGACTCTAACCCACAGAGAGTTTGCTCCCTGATACCTATTGATTCCAGTTTTGTTAGGGCTCCTTGATGCCACATTCAGTGGAAAGTGGCCTTGATGTCAAGGGCTTTCACTCCCACCTCACCTCTGGAATTCTGCTCTTTTGTCCATGTTTGAACCAAGGTCAGGAGGCTGAGTGGCCCTGGCAGACCCAAACTGGATGTCAGTGACTTGCTGTTACAGTTCAGAACCCAGTTAATAGTCAACCAAATACCTGTGGATCTGGAATCACATATAGGCCACACCAAGAAAAGTTGGCACATTTAAAGACGGATATTTGTGAACAACATTTTTTAAAGACAAAGGGCAATAGATTCATGGTCATCACTACTAAGACTAACTTTCAATTCCAGATTTTATTAATTGAATATAAATTCCACCAAATGCAATGGGATTACAACACATGTCCCCAAAGCATTAGGATTAGTTTCCAGATTATTAGTCCAATGCCATCCTCACCATCTCCCTCTATGCATAATAATGATTCCCAGAAACATTTTGCTGTAGAATATGAGCGACGTGACATTGTTAGTACTATGGGCACCGATTTCTGCATCACTAAATATTAACCATCTACAGGCACAGTGTAAGGTATTTCCCAAATAATCCATTAATTTCATTCATTTTGAAGTTGGAAAATTAGGCTTTCTTGTATCACAAGTAGTGGAATGCTTCCGCCCTGCCTAAAAATTGTAGATTTGAGCTCCAAAGATTTTTGCCACTTAACTTCACATACCTTTATTGGTTAATTTTGATTGGCCTTGACCAGATTGCCTACATGCAACTCACAAGGGTAAAGAACAACCAAAATGATCCGTCGTGCCCTGTGTGAATTTTCTCTCATGCTGGCTGGCGGTGACAGTGGTCATGGAGGTGTCCATGGTCCAGACAAACCAAGCTTCCTGGCTGGAGGATAATCTTTTGTGGTCAACAGCCTGAAAAGAGGACGAAGCAGGATTTTTTTCAAAAGAAAGGAATAAAAGAAATATTCTCCAAAATTTAATCATACATCATTTCAAACACACATCTAAAAATATATTAAAAGCTTATTATTGCTCTATATAAAATTGTTTCTCAAATGAGATCATGGACAACATGATACATTTTGAACATGAAACAAATGAACTGGATTGACTCCAGTTCCTGCCAATCCCTCAGCTACTAATACAGATAATTTAAAATGGTATGCCTAACATTAAGCAGATCTGTTACACAAAGGTGTGCTTTATAAGAACACTGTTTTATAAAACATTAGACTTCAGTTGTACAGTATTTAAATTATTCCTATATAAAGAGTTACATGCTAGCTCACAGGACAAGTTGTCACTTTATTATTTAAATAATACAATCGTATTGTTGGCATCTTGGAGTTGTCCTTAATTTCACCTGCTTCAGTGCAACAGAGGTTTCATCATAGCCTGTACCTAAGTAGCATATAAACTTTATATTTTGACTGGAAAATTCCATTTGAGGGGATTTAGAAATCATTAATAAAGTACTTCAAACATATGATGAAAAAATTCATTAAAATATATTGCAAACATGCAACTGTTTTGCTGAACTGAATTTGAACAGATATCTTTTATCTTACAAAGTTTTCCATTGTACAAATTGAATCACTATACATAGAGAGTGGAGGACAGCCATTAAAATTCTTTAATATATTTGCCATATTTAAACTGAAGTTTCACAATGCAGTTATCAGATACTTAAGCCTACAAAGGAACTTGCCAGATAAATTATTTCATGATCATATATCTATATGAAAAAATTAATAGAATGAGGGAAGTCACTTCATTCAATAAAAATGTTAATCTTCTTCAGATCAAAAAAAAACAATATTTTCTTTAAAAACAGCGTATGCAATGCAATGAAGAATTGTTATCAGTGCTACACAACAGAAAAGGCTGAATAATTTGATGCATATTTTTTCATCAGTTCTGCTAACCTAATCTCTGTCTTTTATTAATCTCAAATACTTTATTGATCTGAACTACATTGATGTAGTTGCAACAACACAATACATTTGGATTAATTCTTCAAAATTTTAATTATATTTTTTTCCAATTTTTATCCACAATTTGTCTATTTATTTAAGCCATTTGCTTCCCAATGGATCAGATGCCATCACAGCATTGTAATTTTCTTTTTAAAACATGGCTAAAATCATCAAGACTTATGAATTAAGAATGCTTAATATGTATTGTCAGCTTTTTCCTCACTCCAGATCTGTCTTACTCTGTTATTCTCCACAGAGATGTTTCGGACCACACACGCCATCAAATCTATGCATTTTTGGTGAACATACTTACCTACTTCAAACATTCCATTCTGCTGAAAGAAAACTCAGATTGAAATGTCTGACCTTAGAGATGGAATTTAATCCTTTTTCCATTGTGGGTTTGGTAGCAGGGGACATTAAATTAGGCAAGAGGGTGACAAATGACAAGCTTAGCTTCTTTCTGCCACTGCCCCAAATAAGTCCAGCCAATTGATATTCATGCAGTGGTGTGTGAGGAAATTGCCATCCAAAAAGTCCAAACAGCAAAATCTGTTGCAGACTCCAAGGATGCTTCCTTCATTCGAAGGCTTTCAGTGCCTGATCGAGAGACCTGGCATTAGCAAGGGAGGAAAGGCAAACACACTGGGTGCTACACCTCTGCACTTATTGCCAACCCCTTCTCCCAACAAATCAGTCAATGTGAATACAAGTCCAGCTACGATCCATTGCCCTTGTTGAAGAATTCACAACCTCTCATTGCCCAGCGGCTCTCAGCAGGCAAGGCTTCAGGTGTTAAGAGTCCTTAATCCTGAGCTGCTAGATTGGCACTTTTTGGTGGGCCATCCCGAAAAGAGGGGACGTGGGACTCTCAACACCTCTCCAGGAAGTGGACACAATCCCTACAGCTTCCATTAAATATTGTCCCAGGGGTCCATTCTGCTAATAGTACAGCTACTAACCTTCCAAAAAATGATACTGAGAGAGGGAGGCAAACTAGGAATGTAATAATAGATAGTCCATCAAGAAAGTGGACCATGGCCAGTCCTGGAGGCCACCACTAAAAGACAAGGGAGTTATCAGCTGTGGCAGGGAAGTTCGATAACTCAATAATGGATTTTGGAGGCAGTATGCTAGGGTGCAGAGGAGATAACGGTTGTGGATGAGGTAACGGATAACATAATTGGGGAGATGACGGAGCATAAAAGGCTTTGATGGGTGCCAGTGCATTACTATATCTAGCATATTCACTCAGTGTAGCTGGGGCTGAGGGGATAGCAGGGAGAGATAAAGATTAAACATGGGCTGTTTGGATGGAATCATGAGGAATTTCAAAGTCAATTGAGGGCGGGGAATGGGGAGATCTACAAAGAAAGGAATGTGTACATCTGGGCAGTCACTAAGGGTAAGAGGCTGAGTCTGAGAGTCACTGTGGGAAGAGTGACCACTGTTTACTTCCATTGTAATGCAAATAGCAAGTGCACAATGGAGCTGAAAATGCCTGCCACCGCACCTGGACTGGGCAGGATAAGTCTTTCAATCTATGAGAGAAGGTGTTCCACTTTTGAACAGCTTGAGAGCCTTCAAAGGGTGCCAGCATTTCACAGACACCAGCGAGGGCTACAAGCTACATGTGAACCTTAGGTGTTAACCTTCTGTGTGGAGTCCAAATCCAAGCTCCAAGCATTCCTGACCACATCTTGCAGAATTGACAATCGAACCCAACGTGACACACAAGCAATGTATTGTGGCCTGGAAAGACTGACCCTGGTTGACAAAGCAATCACCTTCTAAATTCTCACAGTCAGTACATGGTTTAGAAGCTGTTCATTTCACACCTCAAATCATAAAGCCTTATGCAGTGCTAAGGGTGAGTGAGCTCTATACCATAGATCTAGTAGTTGTTGCTAGACAGACATTTGTTCGCACAGCTGATGAACAGTGAACATTTACAAATGTGAGCAAGTTTTTACTCATGCTGCCTATGTGCTCTCAGAAGATCTCCTTCTACCTTCCCCTCCCACTGCATCTTGGAACATTTCTGGGTCAGAGCCAGGCTGGAGGGAGCCTCCCGTTAAGAGAAAACTGTTGGCCTTAGAGTTTTGGTTGGGTGACTCAGAGGCTATTTGTCTCCACAGTGCCCAGACTTGCTGAATATGTCCTGTCCAGAGGCTCTTCAGCTCAAAATCCCAAACAGCTGAGAGTGGTGGGCACACTAGAGATGGAAGGTGCAGACACCTCAGCAATGTCCTGAGAGGAGACTACTAGACGACCTGTCTATGACTCATCTTCCACATAGATGCCTAATGGCACTGCCCTGTCTCTTTGTGAGGAAGAGGCTCCTGGAGTGAGGTCAAGATCCCTTGACCCCTGTAGCCTTGCCATTGGTACTGAGCACTATTTGGTCGGAGTAATGGAGTGCAGGTCCACACCTTGATCTGGTAGGAACTGAGAGTGCTGGGTCTGGCTGTCTATGATAGTTGCCAACCTTTCCCATGGAGGCTAACAGACCTTCAAATGTTACAGGCAACACAGTGCAAATAAGGTTCACGGAATCCTCCAACCTTTGTATTAATTTGCCCGGCACTCCCAACCAGCAAACCTACCTGCTGGTCCAGAGCCTGCTTGTGCATTTCTATGAAGTTCTGAATTCCCAACATCACAGGGTCATATCATGCCTGGTGCTGAGCAGGTATCTGTTCTCTGACAGGTCTTCAAGTGCCAGAAAGTTAGGACAAATCTCTCTCAAACAACTGCAGAGGCATGGCAGTGTTGTGCTCACCAGCATGTGCTCTTGGCATTTAGGTGTCAGTATCCGAGATAATGGAAGGTGCCGGAAGCAGCCTTGCTTGTGCTGCCTCTGAAGCAGCTGTGGCTTCTTCCTCAGAGACAGAGGAAGTGTGTTGCAGAGCCATTCCCTTGGGCTGATGCAGAGATCGTCATGCATAGAGTTTGCAGATACCACTTGTACCTGCAGGAGCAAAAGAGAGACTGCATCGCAAACAAGGGGTAGACGTTCAGCCATGTGAAGAATACATTCACTGTCACAGTAATAGAGGAGTAGCACAGAAATGCACAATACTTCTTACTTGATGAGGAGTTACCCAATGAGCAATCTCACTACTCATTAGCCAGGGCCAGGAATCTCTACACATTGGGAGTGAAGAGAAGAATGTCAGAAACCCACCACCCATTGTGGCTCTCTCCACCCTGTTGGGAGCTAATTTCTTCTGGACTGGTCAACAGGAGGGATTGAGTGAGATGAAAGCTTCTGGCATAGCTGTTAGTGCTGGTGAAGGTGGGGAAAGGTGTTCTGAGTGATGGAGTAGGCAGCACAAAGGCCATGTAGGGTTAATAGTTCAGGGGTGGAGAGCTGGGATGGGCGACAGCAAGACAGCGAAGATGTTGCATGCAAGGAACCTTGACTCAGTGCATCATGCATTTCAACATTGATCAACGCAATGGTCAAAAACCTTTCAGGACAGACATTTATACTGTCAGCACAGATATGGTACACCAAAGGGCCCATTCCTGTGCTGTACTGTTCTCTTTTCCATGTATAAACCATTGCAGCAAAAGCACCTCCAGCTTATAATACAGCATCTAATAATGGCATTTGGAATTGCCAAAATATTTAAGACTTCCCAGTTGGAATGTTCCATATCCTGAGCAGCCTTCCACCCAGGTTCGCTAACACTCAAACAAGGCAGGTTTTTCAGGATCCTTCCAAATCCACCTGAATCAATGAAAATAAAGAGGGATGGGAAATATAAACATGCATAGTGAGGCTGTCAATTGCAACTCAGAGGAAGTGCATGTGAGTTCACAACCTAACCTAAACCTCTTCCTGAATATGGAAAGATGGTATGGATCTATTTTTCTAAGTACAATTTCAATTATTAGAAATAAAGGTTTTGGAGATTTCCAATCCCATTCCTGACTCCACAAGAACCTGAAAACCAACAGTCCAACAGTGTGTCCTGATAGCATCACTGCTTTCTATCATTGTAAAATCCGAATCATTAAGAATGCAACTTCTCCAAATTTCACAATAAATCCAAGGTTTTCTATTTCTTTCTTAAAAATTGACTTAATAACCCAAACAAGTTCCAGTAGTGGATTTGAATACATAAACTTTCCCCAACATCATTGTTACCATGATCATTTTTCTAATGTCTTTTGATCTTTTTTGTGTTGTTCTTGCTCACAGTAAAAGACATAACTATCCTTGAAATGTGCTTTGAAATTAAGTAATGTGCTCTTTATGCATTTCAATAAATTACAAATTTTAATTTTAAATTAAGTGATTATTTCTCAAAGCTTTTATCATTAGTTTTAGACAGGTTGTGGGCATGCGTAAGATCATGAGAAATAGGAAAGAAGTAAGCTGATCGGCTCCTCATTCAATAGGATGATACAACATTTCTCACATCTACTTTCCTGGCTTTTTCCCATAACCCTTGATTCCCCTACTGATCAAGAATCTATCTCAGCTTTAAATATTGGCAAGGACTCTGCCTCCCAACCCCACAACTCTCCATGGTACAAGAGTACTCGCTGAGAGAAGAAATTCTTCCTCATCTCAGTCTTAAGTTGGCAACCCTTTTCACTTAGACTATGCCCTCTGGTCCTATGTGCCACTGCATTTATTGTTCATCCCTAATAGCCCTTGAACTGAGTCACTTGCTTGACCATTTCAGAGATCTGTTAAGATGCACCACGTAATGTGACTCCAGAACCATAGCACAGGTCAGACCCAGCTAAGAATGGCAGATTTCCTCTCCTAAAATTCAAAAGTGAGCCAGATAGATTTTTATGATTATCACTGACAGTTAGGAGACATTTAGCAATATTTTTAAACTTCAGAAAGTTACAAAGAAGAATTTTGTGTCATTAATAGAGAAAATAAATCAGTTTTATTCAGGATATTAAAGAGTCTGGACATTTTAAACAATTTTTTTATTGCAAATTATTTCTGACTAACTTGATGAAACATTGCAACTTTTACAGTAAATATCAAACACAAGGATATTCCTGATTAATATTAAAAAGTGTTCCTAAAGACAGAGATTGACTCTTTGCAATGTAACTTTGCTTGCAAAACCATATAATTGCCATATTCCAGGAATCGGTTATTTGTCAAATATAGCATGTTACCTGGGCGACAAATTAAATGGCACTTATAAATATTTATATTTTGTAATAAAATCTGAATTGCTACAGCTGCTACGTTTAGTTATGTGCATCCAGCAAGAACTCAAAAATTACATGCGCTAATAAAAAGAACAAGTTTTAAAAGGCCTTTGGAAGTTGGTCACAAACAGAAGCTGAACTGAAACAGTCAGTTAAATAGAACCTTTTAGTATTTCACAATACCTGTACAGCTATATTGCTAAAGAAGGTAAGAACCAAATTAGTTCAATATTTCCTCATGTTTGCAAATTTGTCATCATTTCAGATTGTTGTATATACCCTCTAATGGTGTCATGATGGGAATACATATTTATGGACGATTTGAAAAATTGTAAGCAACAGAACTGTTTGGACAGTTTCTTCATGGAAAAGGGTTTTTAACCACATGATTTCTTAGAAAATGTGGTCAATTGTATAACATGTCTTGTGATCTAATTGTTCTTTGAAGAAGCTCAAGTAGCTATGGAGAAAAAAAAATCAAGCTTTTTACAGAGATAAGATGTGGAGATGCCACTGTTTCCAAAAGCTTGCATTTTCAAATAAACCTGTTGACTATAATCTGGTGTCATGTGATATTTGTCTATAGAGATAAGAAGTAGGGTTTATAGCTCTTAATTGCTGGAAAAGCTAGCTTTGAGAAGACTATGAGGGCCTTTGTGCTGATGGTTATCCAGCAACTATTTCTTGATTTCTGTTTACATAGATCTTTACGTAGACATAAAGAAGAAAACCCTGAAAGCTGCAAGTCATACAAACATATAAACATACAGAATAAGAACAGAAATAGAGCATCCAACCCATCTTCTATTCGATAAGATCATTGAAAAACACAGAAGAATTGGAAATCAGAAACAAAAACAGAAATTGCTGGAAAAACTCAGTAGATCTGGCAGCATCAGTGGAGAGAAAGCAGAGTTAACATTTTGGCTGATCTGTTTGTGTTTCAAACACCACATTCCCATCTACCCCCGATAGGTTTTGATTCCCTTGCCTCACAAGAATCTATTTACTTCTGCCTTAAAAGTATTTAATGACCTCACCTCTACTGCCTTCTGAGGCAGTAAGTTCTAAAGGCACACAACCCTGAGAGGCAAAACTTTTCCTAATCTCTGTCCTAAATGAGCAAGCCTTAATTTTAAAACTGTGTCCTTTACCACTGGACTCACCCAAAGAGGAAACATCCTTTCCACGTCTACCTTGTCAAGACTATTCTAGATTTTGTACACTTCAATCAAATCATCTCTCATCTTCTAAATTCCAATGGAAACAAGCCCAGCTTGTCTACCTAGCCTCCTAAGACAACACACTCATTCCTTGTACCAATCTAGTAAACCTCCTCTGAACCATCTCCAATTCATTTACACGCTTCCTTAAAAAAAGGAAACCAAAACCTGTGCATCGTGTTCAAGATGCAGAGCTAAATCTCACCAGAAATCAGCAAAGTGTCATTTTTGGTGAGTTCCATAAAGGGTTTATTTTTGTGAGGCCTGGTGAGTTTTCTCATGCTATCTTCTCAACTTGCCTCATAACCTACATAGCATACCTAGTGTTTAGTTTGCTAATGCATGGAACAAGTCCTCTTTTGCCACACTGAAAAAAGATCTCTGAATAACTTAAGCTGCTGATGGAATCTTTGTCAGCAGCAGTAAAGGTAATGACAGCCGTTGAATGTATAATCCAGGTCCCTTTCCATTTCAGGCTGTTTACTTTTAATAACTGTTCAGGATTAATGCACAGCGAAAACATATGCAGTAAGTATTAATAATTGCAATAAGTGGGTGGCATAGTGGCTCAGCAGCACCAGGAACTGGGGTTCGATTCCAACCTTGGGTGACTGTTTGTGTAGAGTCTGCACATCCTCCAGGTGTCTGCATAGGTTTCTGTCAAGTGCTCTGGTTTCCTCTCACAGACAAAAGATGTACAGGTTGATGGATTGCCCATGCGAAATAGCTAAATTCTTTGAGGAAGTGACAAAGTTGATAGATGGGGGAAGGGCTATAGATGTCATATACATGGACTTCAGTAAGGCGTTTGATAAGGTTCCCCGTGGTAGGCTGATGAAGAAAGTGAAGTCGCATGGGATCCAGGGTGTACTAGCTAGATGGATAGAGAACTGGCTGGGCAACAGGAAACAGAGAGTTGTAGTGGAAGGGAGTTTCTCAAAATGGAGAACTGTGACCAGTGGTGTTCCACAGGGATCCGTGTTGGGACCACTGTTGTTTGTGATATACATAAATGATCTGGAGGGAGGTGCAGATGGTCTGATTAGCAAGTTTGCAGATGACACTAAGATTGGTGGAGTAGCAGAGAGTGAAGGAGACTGTCGGAGAATGCAGCAGAATATAGATAGATTGGAGAGTTGGGCGGAGAAATGGCAGATGGAGTTCAATCCAGGCAAATGCGAGGTGATGCATTTTGGAAGATCCAATTCAAGAGCGAACTATACAGTAAATGGAAAAGTCCTGGGGAAAATTGATGCGCAGAGAGATCTGGGTGTTCAGGTCCATTGTACCCTGAAGGTGGCAACGCAGATCGACAGAGTGGTCAAGAAGGTATACGGCATGCTTTCATTCATCGGATGGGGTATTGAGTACAAGAGTTGACAGGTCATGTTGCAGCTGTTTCGGACTTTGGTTCGACCACATTTGGAATACTGCGTACAGTTCTGGTCGCCACATTACCAAAAGGATGTGGATGCTTTGCAGAGGGTGCAGAGGAGGTCCACCAGGATGTTGCCTGATATGGAGGGTGCTAGCTATGAAGAGAGGTTGAGTAGATTAGGATTATTTACATTAGAAAGACGGAGGTTGAGGGGATCCTGATGGAGGTCTACAAAATCATGTGGTATAGACAGGGTGGATAGCAAGAAGCTTTTTCCCAGAATGGGGGACTCAATTACTAGGGGTCACGATTTCAAGATGAGAGGGGAAAAGTTTAAGGCAGATATGCATGGAAAGTTCTTTACGCAGAGGGTGGTGGGTGCCTGGAATGCGTTGCCAGTGGAGGTGGTAGAAGTGGGCACAATAGCGTCATTTAAGATATATCTAGACAGATACATGAATGGGCAGGGAGCAGAGGGATACAGATCCTTGGAAAATAGGCAACAGGTTTAGATTTAGGATCTGGATCAGCGCAGGCTTGGAGGGCCGAAGGGCCTGTTCCTGTGCTGTAATTTTCTTTTCTTTTCTTTCTAGCACCATACTGTCCAGGTTAGGTTGATCAGCCATAGGAAATGCAGGGTTACAGAGATGGGCTGGGTCTGGAAGGGATGCTCTTCGAAGGGTCAGTGCAAATTCAATGGGCTGAATGGCTTCTTTCCTTACTGTAGGCTTGATTCTATTAGGTATTATTTCCATAAGACTGTTGAAAACGGAGGGTTGGATTTTACTGAGTACTGTGTTCCTCACTGCCAATTACATTGTTGCTCAACAGCCCAGTCACCAAAAAGCCAGCTGCCCGATATCCTTTTGTCAGGCATTAATTGGCTGAGTGAAACATCCCCCACCAACCCCCCGTCTCGTTTCATGGAATAAAATCATTGAATCCGGCCATTCGGCCTATCAAGTCCACTCTGACCCTCCGAAGAGCATCTCATCCAGACCCACTGCCATGCCCTATCCATGTAAACCTCCAATTCACGTGGCTAACCCAACTGGCCAGCACATCCATAACTGGACTCTATGGGGCAATTTAGCATGGCCAATGCACCTAACCTGCACATCTTTGGATTGTGGAAGGAAACCAGAGCACCCAGAGGAAACCCACACAAACACAGGGAGAACGTACAAACTCCACACAGTCAGTCGCCTGAGGGTGGAACCAAATCCACATCCCTGGCACTGTGAGGCAGCAGTGCTGACCACTGAGCCACTGTGCCACCTGTCCAGGGAGGTAGTCCCAGTTTGGAGAGCTGCCAGCCAATCTAATTGCCCTGTAGCTCTGTAGCTTCAACAGTGGCAGGTTTGAGAGACAAGCAATGCAGGGGCTAATGTCAGACCCCAAAAAAGGGGAGGTGAGGCCAGCCCAACCAGAGGCAAGATCGGGGTGTCAGTGAGGGTCAAATGTCAGGTTCCAACTGAAAGTATAAAGAAGCTGGTTGGGGTGGGGTTTGGTGATGATTAAAAGGGGGTATGACTTGTGTGGTGGGGTGGCAGGGGGTTACTTAAACCTTTCCATTGTGACCAACACCTGCCTAGTAAATGCTGTCAGGCTGCATGATTGGCATGGACCAAACCAGTGCCACAAGTAACATAATGGCATGAGCAGGGTTGCACACTTCAGTATGCCATCAAATAACATATCAAGGGCAATAAGGAATACAATGTGCTGCATTTTATGAGCCTTTTGCCTTTAAAACCAACTGTAGGTAAATGCAACATCTAGGTCAGACATTCAGAGAAATACGCACAGATTACAAATCACTGACATGAACACAGCTTGAGGATTTTTTTTTAAAAGTGCATTGTCAAGAAAGTGAATAATGTGACTTGTGAAATTAATTGGAAAATAGTAACATTTAGCAGCTCAGAGTTTTCTTTTTTTAAAACTTTAAGGAACAAACAATTCTTATGTTCTGAACAAAGAAAATGTTGCACATGGTTATGATTGACTTTATGAAGGCCGAAGGATGTCAGTCATATAACTTAGATTTACATTACATATAACAAGTCAAAAATTATCTCAAATGGTGAGTTTAACCTGGTGGGAAACTAATTTTGAAAGTAAAACTTTAATTATCACTTATCAGTAGTGCAGTGTTCACCACTATATCACAAAGTAGAGTAAAAGCAAATAGCACAAAACCAGAGGTCCTCATTTCTGGTCCAGTGACACTTCTTCAAAATGGTTCTGAAGAAGGGTCACAGGACCCAAAATTTTAAATCTGCTTTCTCTCCAGATGCTGCCTGACCTGCTGAGTTTCTCCTGCAATTTCTGTCCATGTTTCAGATTTCCAGCATCTGCTGTTCTTTTTTTTTAAAACCAGAGTTACTTGTATACTTCGACATTTTATGGTGAACAGGAAATCCAATGCTGAAGGAACCACCTCCCTCATAGGAGTGGAACATCACTGTTTAAACCTTATGGAGATTTCCAGTAAGGAAATCAACACTGGAAATCAGATATGCTGTTTCACATGGTAACAGGGGCAGAGGTTTAAAATTCTTTGAGAATCCCACTTACCAAACTATCCTTTCCAAAACATTCTGAAGTCTTTTTCCATGCCAAGGGGCGAACTCGATACAATGATCTAACTAATTTGATGCAGGAATTTATAATTTTTATCATAATTAAAATTAAACTTAAATGGAAATGTAATAGTTGATGGGTATCTGGGCAAATCAAGTTTGTTACTGGCACAAACTGATGTAAAAGAATTGTAAATTTCATTTCTTTCAGTTTCATTACACCACAATGTATTTAAAATCAAATAGGATATTTGCATTCTAGCTTGATTGACTTCATTTAAACTGTAGTCACAAATGAAAGGCCAAGCTTGCAACAAATTCATAGCATTTTAAGAAGTTCACTAAGAGAATGCAGAACCACTGTTTTGTTCCACCTGGTGATATATTGCATTACAATTTTATCAGATATGCTTCTTGTTTTATTGAGCACAAGGATTATTCTTTCTCAAAAATATTAACTGAACAGTCATGGAGTGACGGTACCAACTAACCGCATAATGAGTTCTCGGTTTAATTGCAAACAGTCTCATAACTTGGAATGACAAACAAATGGTGAACAAAGACAATCAAAAATAAGTTTGTGACATTTTAATTCACATTTAATGGGGAACATTTGAAAGGATATGTCAAATCTATATATTAAACAAAATGGCATCCAAGCCCTAAATGGAGGAATCAATCAAGACTTTTTGGATAGTGCTGGCATTGAACATTTATGTTTACATGAATGGGATCTCAGCAAGATTTTTAACCCCAGATATTCCAGGAATAGCACAATTGCAACGAATAGAGCAAAGGATGCCTTTTCAAACTCCAATCATCCTGCTGAGAACGCCAAAATTCCTGTAAGTTATTTGCATATGTGCATTAAATATAATTACACATTAAAGTTCTTAGGAGAACAATGGCTGACTGCATTTGTGGCAACAAACTGGTGCTACAAAATAATATTGGTATGATCCATTTGACAGAATGTTTCACTATAACAAACTTGGTCACTTAGAGAAATTTGTGTCATTGGCACTTTCAGCAGCTATGCTCAGTTTCAGGAATTTACAGTCAGAGTCTTCAAACCATTTAATTAAATTGCAATATTAGTAAATTAAGTTTTCAACATCTTGCATACTCTTATATCAAAGTTAACAAAAACCGTGAAAGCATTTGCATTGTATGTCATAACTTAAGTATCAAGGAAGGATAGAGATTTTAATTTCCTATAATCAATTATTTTAAAAATTTGAGTACATCCACAGTTCAAATAAATTGATTTAATGATTTAGTGCTTACCTTGAAAGCCCTATTTCAAAATTAACACAATGTAAACTTATTTTTGATTGTAGAACATCCAAGCCTATATACACATAAAATCTATTCAGATGATTGCAGACTGCAGAGATGAAACTCCACATCTTTTATGACTGAGAATCACAAGAGTCATAAATCAAACAGATACCAGGTGATCAAGGACCCACCTGAGACATTACTTTTCAGCCTAAGTGGCTACAGTGAGAAAACTGGCAGAAATCTATTACACTCTTAAGTCAACTCACTTAAAGACAGCAGAACTAATCAAAACTTCTATGGTTTTGGTGAGGGTATCAGTGGAACGGTGCAAATATTCCAGGAAATCAAGGTGCAGTGCCTGGCACATAGAAGTATAGTAATGGCATTCGGGTCTAAGAAAATCTGGAAAGAGATGGGAGAAGGGAGAGAAAACATTAATATACTATACATATAATATACATTCTATCCAAAGATAAAGGGAAAGGTGATTTATATTTTACATATACTCTGGTTTGACTCTTGACCCTGAACCTATGAAGAGATAGAGTTAATTTAGACTTAGAGATCTTTGCAGCACAGGAGAACACCATTTGGCTCCTTGTATCTGGGCTGCTCAACAATGATCTGACTACGTTAATCCCAATTTCTTGCTTTTGGCTCATAGTCCTGGAGGCTATGATGCTAGTAAATATGTTTAAATATTATGAACTGCATAAAATAACCCAGATTATTTTCTTGGGGCTATTTAAAATGTACCTTAGTGGTTGCTTCACATAGAAAATGTATCAGACCTTCTTCAGTATTGCAATTTATGTAATGAATGCTTCAGTGGTAAATAATGCTATTTTTCCAAACACACCCAATAATAGCTGGGTTTAATTTTGCATATTGTAATCATTTTTCCACTATCCACCAAATACACCAATAGTTTGTTCACATAATTACATCAGCTAAACGAAAATTCTTCTGGAATACCAAGACTATGATATAAAATTATTGAAATTGATGCCGTTGACACAGTTGACTACAGCACCTCACCGCTAAAATTCAACATGGGTGGACTAAATTTACCTAGTATTATTCTCACTTATCAGGTCACAGCCAGAGGGTCACTTCAATGGCTACTCTTCCTGGACTTGCCTCTGGTATCATCCAAGGATTTATCCCTTTGCCCCTTTCTAGTGCTCAACTACATGCTGTCTGTCAGTGACACCATCTGAAAACACAGGGCTGGATTTTATGGAGGGTTTTGCATCCTGCCATCAACACAGCTGCATCTCTGCTCCCCTGGCCCAAGCGAATGATCAATAGTGTATTATGCTTCAAGTGAACCAAGACAAATGGAGTGTGAAATTTTTCTATTCACAATTCACTCTATGATAAAGTAGTGAGATCTTGTGCATATCTCCAAAAATGTCTCGTTGTAAAAAGATGAAAACTTATCCCAAACAGATATATCTTGTTATATACAGGTATGTGTCAATGAGACAATTATGCAAACAGGCAAAACAGCAATTTCATGTTGAGCATTGAAAACTTTAATATAATGCTTTGGAAGTTTGACAAATCACCCTGATCTGGTAATCATGTTCTCATCTGGAGAGGTATGCACTGTTCTTGTTGCACTTGTTTGATAACCTGCTTATGTTGCTGCTGGTTGCTGTCACTCAGCATCACCACACAGTCATCATCAATGAAATGTTTTTTCTCACTTTCTTCATACATGATTGGTGTGTTGTACATTGGTCTGAATTGAATTCCTTTCTTTTGCAATGTATTGGTCATGATTTCATATGATTTAGACTGCTTTCAAAGCCTTTGATGGCATCCAAGTATTAGAATTTGGATTTCTAAATTGCACTCTGCCCTATCTGCCCTGCCTGTTAGCTCATTGTGTGCTTCTTTGCTTCTCTTCAGTTCCTGCAGAAGAATGTACCCTGTCTTGGAATACTTAGACAGTTGGTTGCTGGGCAAAGTTGTTCATACTTGGCTTGTTCATTGCAATTGCACGAAAATGGAGCCATGCAATGTGAAAATCTTGCTTTGCTGCTTAACAGTAAATGATAAGGAGCAAAAAGTCAGGTCCATTTCACATTTTCCTATGTCCCTAGATTTCGATAGCTGACATATGCTCCAGGTTAAGTAATAACATGGTTTTCACACTCTCATTCTTCTTTTGAACGCTCCTTTGCTTTGGGTCATTGTATCTTTGATAGTTTCTATAGTCTTACAGTCCCCTAACCAAAATCTTTGCTCATCTGAGATCTCAAAGATCCTCCAATTGTTGCCTCTTAAGCATGCTCAACTTTCCAATAGTGGAAATGTCTTCAGCTATCTGGGCCAGATATTCTGGAATCCCCTCCCTGAGACTTTCAGTCTATACATCTTTTTTCCTCCTTTAGGACTCTACGTAAAATGTATCTCTTTGACCAAACTTTCAGTCATCTGCCCTAAGATCTCCTTATTTGTTTAGGAGCCAATTTTTTGTTAGATAACACATTTTAAAAAAAACTTGGGATATTTTTATATGCTCATTTAACTCACTTCCTGCTTCCCCAAAGCCTGTCCACCATCTCCAAGGCACAAGTCAAGAGTGTTTGGGAATACTCCCCACTTGCCTGGATGGGTGCAGCTCCAACAACACTCAAGAAGCTTGACACCATCCAGGACCAAGCAGCCCGCTTGATTGGCACCACATCCACAAACATCCACTCCCTCCACCACCGATGCTTAGTAGCAGCAGTATGTGCCATCTGCAAGACATACTGCAGAACTTCACCAAAGATCCATAGACAGAACCTTTCAAACCCCTGACCACTTCCATCTAGAAGAACAAGGGCAGCAGATACATGGGAACACCAACACATGCAAGTTCCCCTCCAAGTTACTCACCATCCTGATTTGAAAGTCTATCATTGTTCCTTCACTGTCGTTGGGTCGAGGTTTTGGAATTCCCTCCCTTTGTGGGTCTGCCTATAGCACATGGACTGCAGTGGTTCAAGAAGGAAACTCATCATCCTTTTCAAGGGAAATTAGGGACTGATAATAAATGCTGGCCCAGCCAGCAACAACCACATCCCGTGAGTAGATGAAGAAAAGTACCTTAACATATAAATAAAAGATGTGGTTGTTTATGTTAAAGACAAAGTTGCATGATTACACAGATCAGACTGACAGTCCATATTTGTATTTTTGCTTCAATTATATTCAACACAAGACAGCATGACCAGATTAAGTGATCCGCAAAACTCAGAGACTGACAGAATAAATTCAGTGCTCCATGGTTATATTACTCATTTCTGTTTTCAGTTTTAAACCTGACAGGTATTTCATTTGATGATCATTTCTGTTGTTCTAAATTCTGTTTCAAAAACTGGAATTTATTTAATAATGTAAAGTGTTTCTATTCAATTATGTATAGGATACTTTGAATGGCCAGGTTTCATAGTCCAACACTCAAAGATTGAGCAGGGTTGTATCGCAATGATCAAGGAGGCTCCATGACCATTTTATGCTGCAAGATGCATGAATTGGCTGTAAGTGGGACTCCACCCAGAAATCCCACTTGAGACAGCTGCTAGCAAAACTGAATGACCAACAGCTATGTAGTGCCAGCAGTAGTAGTGGACAGGACTGTTCCCCAGTTCTAAGTCCCATAGTGCATGGCCAGGAAAGTGCAATGGGGTCTCAGAATGAGACAGGAGGTGACACCCTGGGAGGTTAGTGGGGAGTTGGGGGGAGGGATGTGCAGAGTTGGTGGTGAGGTGGTTGAGAAAGGGGTGGGAAACTTGATGGTGAGGCAATGTGAGGAGCAAGGGAGCACTCATTGTGGGCAATGTGTTCATCCAGCTCTACACCTTGTTATCTCAGATCTCCAGCATCTACAGTTCCTACTATCTCTGAAACTCATTGTGGGCAGACTGGTCTGCAGCCAAAATGAAAAGGGGGCTCTTGAGAGAGGAACCCACTCCTCTTCATTGTCTCTCAACAGCCTCTGTACTTTTGTTATACATCTCACATAAGCGATACAATAGGAACCCTGCAGATATCTCACGTATACTTTTAACCATTGATACATGGTGGCAAGGTATGAGAAAAACCTGCAGTTTCTAATTGTCTAACATAATAAAATGTTTAATTTGTCTGCTAATAACACTTTCTTTATAATAGTGAATCATATGTTGCTATTAACAGATTTATAACCTCAACTGAGTCAAGTATTGGCTCTATTCAAGTGGAGAACAATGAAATAATTTCTCCGTTTTTTACAAAATCCTTTTTTGCTTTATACTATCAGTTGCCGTCGCCTGCCATCAATTTCTTCTCTTCACTTTGGGAATGCAGTAAGGTTTCCATCTTTAAAGATCCATAAATTTTTTTTAAAAAATCATTCGCAATATGTTGGTCTCACTGCCTGCGCCAACATTAATTGGCCATTCCAAACTATGCTCAAGTAAGTGCTGGTGAGCTGACTCCTTGAACTGCTGCAGTTAATTTAGTGTAGGCAGACCCACAATGCTGTTAGGGAGGGAATTCTAGCATTTGACCCAGTAACAGTGAAGGAACGGTGATATATATCCAAGTCAGGATGGTGAGTGACTTGGAGGGGAACTTGCAGACGGTGGTGTTCCCATGTATCTGCTGCTCTTGTCCTTCTAGATGGCAGTGTTGTGGGTTCAGAAAGTCCTGTCTAATGACTCTTGGTGACTTTCTCCAGAGCACCTTGTACACACTGCTGCCACTGTACATCAGTGTTGAAGGGAGTGGACACTTGTTGATCTGGAGCCACATGAGTTATTAGCTGCAGGATTCCCAGCTGCTGATCTGCCCTTATGGCCAAATATTTATACGTCTATTCCAGTGCAACTTGAGATCACTTGTCAGTCCAAACCTAGAAATTGTCCAGGGGTTACTGCGTTTGCACAGCGACTGAAGATATGGTCACAAATGGTGCTGAATCATTAGCGAACATCCCCAACTTCTGACCTTATGAATGGAGAGAAGGTGATTGATGAAGCAGCTGAGGATGGTTGGGCCTGGGACGCTAACCTGAGGAACTCCTGCAGAGATATCCTGGAACTGAGATGACTGACCTCCAATAACCACAGCTATTTTAATTTATATCAGGTATGCCTCCAACCAGCAGAAGGTATTCCCTCTGATTTCCATTGACTCTAGTTTTGCTCGGGTTCCCTGCTGCCACACTTAGTCAAATGCCGCCTTAATATCAAGAGCAGTCACTCCTATCTCATCTCTGGAGATCAGACATTTGTCCAAATTGGGACCACATTGTGATGAGTCAGGAGCTCAGTGGTCCTGGTAAAAACCAGATTGAGTGATGATGATCAGATTATGGCTAAGTAAATATTGTTTGACTGCACTGTTGATAATTCCTTCACCACTTTACTAATTTTCAAGAGTAGACTGATGGGGAAGTAATTAGCTGAGATGAACTTGTTCTGCTTTTTTGTATACAGGACATAGCAGGGCAAACCTACACATTGCTGATTAGATGCCAGTGTTGTGACTGTCCTGGAACAGCATGGTAAACTCTGGAGCACAAAACTCTATTCCTATTGCCAAAATGTTGTCAGGGTTCAGAGCCTTTGCAGTATCCAAAGCTACCAACTATTTCTTGATATCATGTGCAGTGAATTGAATTGTGTGTAGACTGGTATCTGTAATGTTGAGGATCACCAGAAGTGCCTATAGTGGATCATCTACTTGTCACCACTGAAAATGTTTGCAAATGCTTCAGTTTTTTGGAGTTGTTTTTGACACGAGGCCTAGCCAGATTTCTTTCATACTTTACCATACGTTGTTCATTAATTACCTAGTTTAGCCTGATGGCACCCTCTCAATCTGATTCTCTCTCTCCATTTTACCTCATGCAATTCCTGGAACAACTCCCCACCTAACAATATCCTCCAAAGGACCAGCATCCTTTGCACCCATCCATCTTTAACAATCTACAGTACACTCGGACAACAAATGGCAATCCCACATTTACCTTCACCAGCAACTTAATGGCACAACAGCCACAAAGCCATGCTGCTCAAAGCACATAAAAGGCATGGCTGACACGCCTTGGCATTTTCAACTTCATTCTCAACTCTAATCACTGTTTCACCATCAATTTCCCTGGCCTTAGCTACACTCCATCTTGACATTCAACTCTAAATCATCGCGAGACTGTCCCCAGTGCCTACTATCATTGTCTTGAAGGGGATCTTCACATGCAGACAAGCAATCAGACAATTCCCAACATGAGGTTTTAATTACAGCCAGCAAAAGTGAAGACGAAATGAATAGAGGCTGCAATTCTCCCCCAATGTGCAAATCAAATAACAAGTGACTATTTGGCTGCCTGTTATATCCAGGTCTCCTCCACTGGAGTGTTAACTGGGTGTTAATCAGATCCTGTCTGTCTTGTAATGCTTGACACTGCTGAGTTCCACCAAACATGAGGAGACTCCCTTCTCACCAATGTCCTTATTCTCGGAAGACTGTTCCCAATTCCCAGTCCCTCGGCATCTTTCACATCACCTCGCTGGTTGCTACAATTCTGTAAAGCATAGTACACCAGGATGATATCTCACACTCCGCTCAGACTCTACGGGATGCCTAATATTCACCACAAACCTCTGAACAACTTTGATAAATAGCCCCTACATGACTGACCAGATCCTTAACTCCTTTCTTTGCAAATACCAACAGATAATATGCGATTCTCCTGTTGCTAATGACCCTGCATGATCGGCTGTTGTCCATCCCAGAATGTATTTGGACAAGTCCCCTGAGTATGAACATCCCAAATGGATGAATGATTGTGGCCAAGTCCCTCGACTGTGTGTAGATTTTGCCCATGACTGACAATACCAGGAACACCTGATGGACAGTGCCCTCCCCGCCCATCTGGTCAAATAAATATGTAGTATGTTTGTCATGCAGGCAGCTAGCACGTGCTGTAGATGGTAGATTGAGGTCTCAGTGTATGCCATCCAGAAAGGTGTCGGACCTTACCCTGATAGATTCGTACTAAAAAGCAGCCCATCTGTGTTTCTCTGCAAAAAAGCACCTCAATACGGCATTACAGAAAGCTTTTAAGTATGGTTGAAGTGCCAACATATTAATAAGCATGGCACACCAAAACAAGGAAAGTGAAGGCATGACCCTGACATGCAGCCTGGTCCAATATGTGAATATAATTTGTGAATGGGTGTCTGGGTGTGCAGTGCCCTCACAACAGCATGTCAGCGCTAGTAGCTTGTAGTAGCAATACAAGTCTGTGCTTCCCAAGCATCCTACAAGTGTATCAGAGAGGTGCCATGATGGTCGTGAGGCTCTCGCAAATGTGAGATACCAATGTCCATGGACAGGGGATGCGTGTGTCTGGACCTTGCCCTGAGATGCTGTTTGGTACTGAGCAACATGCAGACTCAACACAGCAAGTGACAAAGTGAAGGTACCAGGTACCTGCTCTGACATGTCAAAAATTCTCAGTGTCTAGTTTGCTCAGCACATTTGGTAAGTAAGGAAGTTACTTATTCAAGTTGCACTGTTAATAAGGTGTTTAACAGGCTTTAATTCCCCTTCACTAGTATCTTGCTGTTCAGCAGATACAGAGAAGATGCAGCAAATTCCACCGATGCTCAGACAGATTTTCCAGGACTTCCTGCATAATTCTGCTACAAGTTCCATCATTCCCCACATCGTTTGGCCCGAAAAAGATTCCACCCAGTGTTTCTCACTTTGCATCTCTCTTAGTGGTAATTACTTATGCCTGTACAATATGCTCCATTTGGGAAAAAGCTGCCTACTAAAAGGTATCTATTTTGAAATGTGTGAAAAGAATTTAATATTCAAGAATGAGAGCTCAGAGCTCATTGATCTCCAAACAAGCATTACTTAAAGCTACCACCCATTTCAAAAATGGAAACTGAACTTATTTGAGGGACTAGTGAGTTCAAATGTAACAGTAAGTAGCACATATTTGGCTGGTATCTCCACCTCTACGCTCTTTCGTGTTTGCAATTATTTGCCTCATGACAGACAGAGAAAGCAAACTGTTGGGGACTGAGTGTAATAAACTAATAAACTAACGGGAACTCCAAGCAAACTGATCTGTAGAAAATACGAATTGATAGCCACAAGGTGTCAATGCAAACAAATAGGAGGATGGATGGAGAAGAAAGAGATCTTTCTCTATGTGAATGGAGCAGCACTACCACTCTTAAAGGAGCCAATAATCTTTTTGAGGTGGCTTATTATAGCCCCACGAGGTATAACCATTCCTCTGTCAGCTGTTAACAGCTGCAACACCAACAGTAAAACAACTTGAAAAGCAATTAAGCTGGTGTGTGAAGATCACCAAATAGATCATCCTAACAGCAGACCTGATGGAGCCATGGAGAATGTGGTGTTGCTTGGAAGGCAAAGAATGCGAAAAAAATTACAAAAAAATCAAGTGCATAATTAAAGGAATGAAAGAAAGTTAACATTTGCTAAAATATAAAGATTAATTATTTCTAACATGAAATATTTATCCGTTTGACTTTAATGTATTGGTGCCTTCTGTATTTATATCACTACAAGTATTTCCATGAAAAAGAGCTGGCACATACTATGCACAGTAGTTGCAACACTTAATAACTGAAAAATATAGAAAATAGAATTATGTTTAGAATACATCTTATACAGTTCCTTATATTGAGAAGTTTTAATGCAAGTTATCAAACTGAAGAATGCTTCAATCAAAGATCTACAAATTAGTTAGCTTAAAATTAATGTTCATATTTATCAGTGTCTTGAAACGCAGCTCTTAATCATCACCTCATGACAAAGGGTTTTCATAAATCTGAATATCATTGTGGTTTCTACCAAAATTTAGAAATAACACCAGGAAAGGATTCAAACTATCAATATGTTCTTCATTCAACTCGCCTAAACGTTAGCAAATTATAATCACATCTTATGGTATTGCCTTTCAGACAACTAACCAATTGCAGTGCAGGCATTTTAATGTTTAATTGGATAAAGTGTTGAAACTTCAGCAACATTATTAAACATAAAGGAAAATTCTGAGTCATTATTGAACTTTAACTATAAAATACAGAATATATTTATATTGACAAATGTATGCTACAATGAAAAATACAATCAAGTCCTGCATTCATATAATTTTCTACAAAATTTCAAAAAAGTTTGGAATTCTGATTTTTAATTAATAGCTTCTAATATGATCAATAATATTTTTAAGAATGTTTTGAACAAATTTAGATAATAATATCACTGTCTTACTCAAGTACAATTTTTTCCAGCTCTGGCAAAATTAAAGAAATAATATGTTTGGATCTGCCAATTAATTACAAATGCAAAGATGAAAGATGACACAGTTTAACATCAACTGTAGTCTTATTGTAGATTGGCTGCATGAAAATGATGCCACTTTAATTTTGTTTCTTTTTCTGAGACACTTTTTTTTCTAAGTTGTCCAGGCATTTTTTAATTAACTCACCAAGCATTTACTCTAAGCATGATTCACCCTTTTTTTGTCACATAAAGGCAAAGTGCATGCCACAACGACCCTGAACAATCATGTAATCAATTTTAAAAATATTCACAAGTGCCTTTTAGGCACTGTGGATGGATAATAATATGCAATTCCACTAATGCTCAAAGGATAGATCCGTGAGAATAAAATGAAATTAGGGAAAATGTGGTGTTATTGGAGCGCTGTTCACATCTAGACCAGGGATTGGGATAAGGACGAAGTTAATTGCATTTCCAGATGACAAACCACTCACCTCGGAACTGAATGGCTCTTTATGAAAGCTATCAGTAATAAACTGTAAATCTCGGCTATGATTGCAAATAAAGGTCATGCCCCTTGTGCTGCTGATGTCCCCTGTCTTATTATATTCCCCGGATCCTTTTCAGTCCTTAAGGTGCCTAAGCTCAAAAAAGCAATCAATACCGAAAATACCTTTTTTCGTTTTTTTTTTCCCCACTGTGACACCCATCCCTGTACTTTGATAATCATAAATATCTCATTTACAAATCAACAGGAATTTTGATGCTTGGGAGAAAATCCCTGTCAAGATGTTTAACTCTCAAATGCCAAGTAGCTAGAAGGTTCTGTTAAAAGTAGTTTCACAGTTAAATAAAAATGCACATAGTATTGTGCCTCATGGCTCTTGTAGCTGATTTCAAAGATGTATTCAGCTCTCCAATCGCAACTGCATAACACATATGGAATAAAGATATGCCTATATTGTATTCAACATGCATTTTTGCCCAGCAAGTTACAGAATAAGTTACAGGTTGTTTCATAGGAATGTAATTTTATTACACTGTAAATCTGATGGACTTTTGGGGTCTTAAAGCTCGTGATTGATGTGTTGCCTTCTTCTGGAACCACAACAACAAGCAACTTAGTAATGGACCTTCCCACAACTGCTTCATACAGACGACTGCTATAAATTACGAGAGAAATGTCCAACATTGTGCCTGTGATGAATTTTGGCAGGATAGTTATAAAAACTTCATACATCAAAAGAGAGGGGATAGCAATCAAATAAGAGTGTTGGGGGTTGGGAGGAGGTGAGAGGTGGCAGAGGGGGTTGGGTGAGTAGATCGACATGGTAAACCCAGTTGTGCACAGTGTTGCAAATGTCCAATTGACTGGAAAACATTAATACCTGTGAATCGGAGCAACTCATTCAGTGTTTCGTTTCTTTTTTCTTTGATGTCCCAAGCCCCATGATAATAATAAGGATTTTTCAGAATTATCGTGTAAATCAAAATGATGTGTACAATGCAATTTCTATCAACTGATTGCAAATTCTGTTGCAGCTCTTTTCTTGGTCCTACCCTCACAAATCAAAAGGTTAATTACTTATTTGGATAGTGAATTATTATTTAAATTAGAAGGATGTGCGTTACTACATATACTAATGGAAAATAAATGTAAGGGCCTATAGTATTCTTTTAACAATACAAATCAAAGGATGCAATACTACTTTTTCCTTCCTAGTTTTAAAACTGTACACCCAAATCAATGTAATGTTACTACAAAAACCAACAGTTTTCAAAAAATAATCTCTCCATTAACAAAACAATTTTGTGCTTGACTTTGTGATTTCCACATTGAAATTGTTTTTTAACAGAGGTTGCTATCTTCATAATAGACCCTCTGTAATAGCTAATGAAGGTAATGAAATATGACATGCAGTTTGGCCCCTGACCATGGAATGCTCCCCCCTCCCTCAGTATCTTGAACAAAGCCGAAACAGATGTAGCTACTTTGTGGTTTAGCGCTGACGTATGCTACTAGGCCAGGTCATTAAGTTCCTAGATATTAAAATCTGCACAGTGCAAATGTGCAATTCTCTGACAAGAGACTGTCCCAATAGTTTCTCAATACAGAGGAAAATCAAGTTAATAACATGTCATGGCCAAATCAAGAGGCCTATAATGACGCACAATTCTGGGGGTTTGTTATTAACACAGCTGTGTTGGTAGTCTCAAAATGGCTTGAGCATATGCTGTATCTACATTAAAAGATACCATTAAGACATGATATAGATATTCAATTGATAAGGTTCATGATACATGAAAAATACAACAAAACAGTGTTTTAAGGCACTACCTTTTAATTTCATTCAGTACTGCAACACATATATACTTTTGTGCACTGGAATAAAATAGGTTCTAAATCTTTAATGTTACACACCATGCTTCAGCTCAACGGTTCTGGAGGAGGATAAAAAATATCATACCTCTAATCACAACATACATGCAGTATTGCTCACGTACCTATGTGGGTTTCTGCATGCACTTGTTCTTCTGCAATGTACATGACACATCTCATAAATAAATTATGATAAGACATTGCATGGTAAACCATCAATTTACATTTTTGCTAATTTAAACTGTACTTTAAAGTACGATGGATACTCGCTGAAAGAATTGAATGCTGCACAGTGGATGACCACAAAGCAGGATATAAAACAGTTAGAAGACTGTACATAAATTATTTCATGTTTCTGTCACCTCCTCAGCTCCTGGAGCACAAGGCCACATTAAATTTATTCTTTCAAGTGCTTTTTGGGCCCCAGAAAGGCCTGCTATGAAATAATCAATCTATTAAATAAATCATTCCATGTGTTAGTGATTGACATTATTGCAAGAACATTAGAAAATCTCAGGATTTATTCTTTTTTGAAACTGTTTATAGCCAAAGAGATGATTTACTGATCCTAAAATGATGCATTATGAATGAAATCATAAACAGGTTGAAAGGCAAGATAGTCTGTGCAAGCATTTTTAAGTTGCTTTGATATATTTTTGCAGAAATGTGTATCAGTACCAATGAAATAATAGCTAAATGACTATGCAAGTAATATGCCAACTTTATTCCATTCCCACTAACAGTTTATTTTTAAATTCTTCACTTTAATTGTGGTCATTTAAGGCTCACATTTTAAAGGCTCTTTAACCTGCAGCAACAAACACTGTAAAGATATGATACTGAAATATCAGCCCTAGAACTGCAAAACATTTTTCAGTTCAGTCAATTTTACTTAATGGAATAGTTGAATGTTGCAACTGTATTACTAGAAGTGCAAGTTCCAACCAAAATTACATATTTTACTCTTTGACTAGATCGTATTAATCATAACCACACAAAACATCATGCACCCTGTGGCTGTTGTGGTAGTTTTAACTTTCGCACAAGAGAATCAGCCATCAACAGTATTTTAAGTTTATATTTTGTGAAGTGAGCCAAGAACTTCATTACCATCAAGATACCAATGTATATCCTTTTTCATAAATATATATCCTGTGGAAAAAAAGCTCCTCTAATTGGACGAGATTTGATTGCTTGATGAAACAAAATCACAGTTATTAAATTGAGGTTTTCTGCACGGTTTTCAAATCCTAGATGCTGTAAATAACAAAAGGGTTGCTATTTTGCTATGAATGCTGTCTGAGGCTATTGCAGCATCAGATCTGTAATAATATAAAACCAAGAACCCCCCACCAACCCCTTAATGTGAGCAGGCCCCAGTCTTCCTGAATTAACCGTATTTTTGGCTGTTCACATGAGTGTCACATCATTCGTAAGATGTACCAAAAAGTCAGGTTACATTTCAATACAGGATTTTTTTCATATCTTCTTGCCATTTCTACAGTTTGATTTTTCTTGCTAGAATTTTATGTTTATTTTGAATCATTCTTTGCCTGAATAATTACAACCTGATTTTACAGTAAAGTAAATTTGTTTTTCTTCAGATACATCTGAAGTATCTGGATATTTTTTGATTTTTCATTCATATTAGAATGTACTAATCTTGTAACTTTGATATATAAAATGAAAAAAATGCATCTTCGCAAAGCCTAAAGGATAAATCTCCATCATATCAAAATATTAATTTTGTGGTATTTGGTCTATAAAATGTTCAAACACAGAACATTATAATTCAGCATGCTGAGAGTAAGACAGCAGTTTTGTGCATTGTGATCTTAACGCATGCATATTTGATGTACGCTTGTATCCAACAGCTATCCTTTCCATTTTTGGTTGTGCACTAATATTAAACAGAAACAACCAGAAATGTGACAGCCAATGTTTTTCAGAGAGAAATTTATTCCATCCTGATGCTGGTACTTTTACACATTTAAGCTGTGGTTTACTGCATTTCTGAGTAGAAAATTGCTTGGTATTTAAAGCCTCTGACCTATAACCTGCACAGTATACAATCTCGCATCCAGACTAATACAAGAGTACATGATATTCAGCGAAGATATTGCTTGCAAGCTTAAAAAAAGTAAAAGCATATACAAACCTGTAATAGCTTCACATCAGAAAGGAAACTGCTAACAATGTAATACATAGCTGGATAATGAACAGGCAAAGGAGATAAATATCTTAACAAAATGCTGGCATTAAAAAAAAGCGGTTCAATTGTACAATTTAAATCAGCACTCCTTAGTTTGCATTCTATTTGTTTAAACTCTGCATGTGATAATTTATTTACAGTAATCTAGTTTCGTAAATTTATAAAAAAAAACTATTGTTTTGCTTGTGAATATAAAAGAATTACTCAGGGAAATGAGGATATCTTTTATAATAAGGTCAGTCTTCACCATAATTCCTGCATGTATACACTAATGATAGTGCAAATATGCATGAACGGAGGGGTCACATTTTTTAAAAATGTGATAAGCTTATTCAGAAGAAATAGTTTTGTTTATTCAACTAATACATGCATATATTTACACACATATAAAATACATCTATCTAAAATGTGTGTTTGTGTATATTAGTTGCTTCTGCACACCAGTTCTATTTTGCATAATAACGAACAAGAGTACGAAAAGGGTTTGGAAATCAAATCATGAAAATGGCCCTAAGGGTGGCACAAACTATTTCTAATTGTTTGCTTATTGACACCAATTTATCACAGGGCACTTACTGAATAAAGGTTTCTGCAATACATGACACTTCGTTATGTCAGTTTTTACCTCCTGTTACAGCCCACATTCGAAAGAAGTGCTGAAAACTCTCAGACCAGAAATGAGCAGCCTATTAAGATTTGAAAAGCTGTCATCCAAACAGAAAAGACTTGCGTCAGCCACAGAGGATATATTTTAACTGCCTGTCCACAAAACTTTAATAATGCTGTCTTGCTCTAATCTGTGCGAGAAAGACAATTTTACTTCTTCTATTAACCTGAAGTGATTACAATGACTTGATGGTGTTGCCTTATTTCATGGAATATTAAGTTCAAATTCTGCTCACTGTAAGAATGATATAAGTAACTAGTACTATATGTACACTGTCCCCCTTCCCAAGAAAAGAATAGCCCCAAGTGACAGAAATATTTTATTCTCATTGCAAGTATGATGTAATCTATCCAAGGAATGGCTTTGTCAAATTAGCTTTAATGAATTAGGAGAAGTACATCTGGTTACTGTATACTTTAACATCAGATACAATATTTAATGCTTTGTTTGGAAATCCACATTCAAATGGAAAGGAGTCATTTCAATGCTGCAAATTTCATGCATCGCATTAAGACACTGCTTCAAATAAAAGGACATATAGTAAAATTGACCACTAGTGTCACTACTGCTTGGATTCACACTTACTTTACAGAACTATAGGCTTGTAGTGTAATGCATTTGCATTTTATTGGTGTTGTTTTTGTGAAATGTACTTTAATGGCTTTTTTCATAGAAGAAGCTGGCACCTATAATAAACAAACAAAATGAAGCTACATGTTAATTATCGCATGAAAGAGTAATACCTTAATATATAAAATCAAGGCAATATTATTTTGGTGATAATATGCATATTAAACTGATGATTCGATATTTCTTAATCATTTACAAAGCTAGTTTCTCTTATTGACCAAATAGACAATTGGTGCCTACTGTAAATAGGTGCATTCTTTGAATGCAATAATGTTCAGGACTCAACTGCAGTTACATTTCTGAGGCAACCTCCAACCAATTACAGCATTTATTTTAAGAAATATATCAATGTGCAACATAAAAAAGCAGGGTACTTTTAGGCAAACACATTAAGCAACCCACATTCGATATAGCATCCTACATTCTACTGGTTGTGCTTCATATTGAACAAAATAATTCATAAACTGTATTTCAATTACTAAACAAAATGAATTGGAGAAAAATTAAGGCCAGAATCTGACAAATATAAGATTAATATAGAATTATAAAAACGACTGAATGAAAGAGATAGATTGAGTGTTGGAATTCTTTGATGTCTGGATTCCAATTATACCCCTGACTGAGTTCAAAGAAATATGAAGAAGGTATATTTTAGAAGGCACTATACGCATGTTTGGTCTCAGCACTAGTCCTTTTTACCCTCATTTCTTTATGATTCCTAGGGCTGGCACTTCTTCCTCCAAATACTCTAATTTGATTCACTCTTTGAAAAAAAACAAATGCTTTTTCAGCTGTCATATTTTCTTCACAAGCCATTCACTAGATCCATGAAAAAAAATGGGATGAATGAGACCACTGTATACAAACTTCATAATTTTCAGACTAATTAGAACAAGCGCAACAAATGTGAGCCATTAAATACAGTGCAATCTATTCCATCCACAATGAAATTTTTTGTAGCTTCAGTCCTGAAATGAAGTACATAAATTAAAATGTAAAAAATTACTTTGATTAAAATATATTTTTTCTATTTAGAGTGCACATTGCATTAATAAAAAATCAAACTAAATCGATGAATGATTAAATAGTCTCACAAAATATAAAACTGAAGAACTAAAATGTTGTATCAAATATCCATGTTATAAATATGTCACATTACAGCACAATACACAAAGCTTTTAACAGAAATGTTTTATCTAGTGATTTGCACTTTAATTTTTACATATTATAACTTAGCAAAAATTATTCTTTAAATATATTTTATTTAAAAATAAATACTATACAACACCAATTCTAAAGTGAATCTGTAGTTGTCAGATAATAAACCACCTTTTTGCTGCAAAGACACTATTGTACTTCTTTTCCTAAAATTGCTAAATTAATTTATTTTTGCCAGTCGATGTCTAGTATAACAAACAGTTTAATACAAGTAAAAATATGAATATTCTTAAATGATACAGATGCACTATAACCATTTAGGAACAAATGTCAGTGCCTCCATTTTGTAAGGTGCCTCTCTATTGCAAGTTAAATAAAGGAAACATTATTTTATATTCATTGTTAAAGGTAGCCTTTCCTCAAATATTTATTAGGATTTGCCTGATTGTTTACAAAAAAAACCCTGCCAACTAGAATAAAACCTCATGCAGGTAGTGAGAAATATATCAGATAGGCATTAAACACAAAAGGATGATTGCAGCAGCCAAGTTTATTAAGCAAGAGAAGTAGAAAAAAGCACTGCAGAGTAGATAACAAGGACATGCGTTTTCTTTGAGAATAAAGCACGCCATGCAGAAGCAAGTGATGAAATTATTGCTAGCTGAATAGGACAATTCCTACTCATACCAAAGACATCCAGTGTATATCACAAAATGCTAACTGACCGTTTATCGAGAATTTCTGATTTAATGATGGAAAAACTTCGACTGAAAAACCTATCACATAAAAATTACTTTAACTTAACGAATGGGAAAGGTAGATGTGTTTTTGACCTCATCCCATAATCCAGTAACACATTCTGTACATACATTGTTTGAAATCGTATACATACCAAAATAAAATTAACAGCAACCTCAACTATGATAGAATTCTTTATTTTCATTCCATATATCAGATATTTTTAGTACTTTCATTTAGAAATAAATCAACACATTAGGTGAATGTGAAAAATGTTAATCTAAATTCTACAAACCTAAGTGTCACGACAAGCATATATGCTGCATTGAGCATAACAAGACGAAAGGGGTTATTGACACTCTGTTGTCTCAAACCACTCTGAATACATTTCACATTTCATCAGTTTTGTCTTTCCTGCCACGGGTGAAGGCGATCAGAGCAGACACCCATTAGATTTTTCATACAATTTTTTCATGACACGTTGGCAGGATGATGGCAATTTTGAAATCTTACCAAATGAGAAAATGTCAAGAATTGAACTGACATCAATAGTTGTCAAGGAGACAGGCAATATAAAAATAAAGCTTACTTAATTCATAAGTAATCAACATTTCTTTTATAGCAGTAAAAAAAATTAGAGATTATTTTGGAAAAAAAAATCTATCTTCATTTACCAAAATGCAGCACATTAACTGAGCTATTCTTTGTTTCATTTACATCTAATGTAAATATGATTCTTCAGGGACTCTATAACCAAATGTAATGCTAACAAAAATGCATAATATAGGACATTTGACAAAAATGCATTGCTTTTCTAGGTTAAGCAAATCTAAATTTGTGATTCTGTTTAAAAAAATCTGAAAAGAATTAAAAGTAATGCCTACACATTACCATAAAAACCATTAAATAAAAAGGCTGTAACAGCAAGAAAAAAGGCACAAATTTTGAACACAAACACAATTAGCTGGACCCTGGGAAAAAAATAAACCTCATAAAAATGTATTGGAGAAACAGTTAATTTCTGAAAAAGTCAAAGGCACTATGAAGCTGTCTCTGTATTTGAAATAATAGTCTAATGTATGTATCATACATATGCATTGATACATTCAACTACAAAATCTTTCAAGGATAATAGTCAGAATGCTCCTTTGTTTGCATGAGTCAAATACAATATCCTTCTGTATTTATTGCTGTTTTAGGATTAAAACTATAAACAAAGAACATTTACAATAGAGCAAATATGCCACTGCCTTCTCCAGGTTTTAAAAACTAAGAAAATTACCAATACATCACTAGATTCCAATAAAAAAATCCTTTGTCTAAAAAGCTCTCATTTTACACAATAGTGAGATACGCAAAGCCTTAAAATCAGATTTGACAAAGCAGAGAAGATAGACTGCAATGCCATCTACAGGCATTAATTTGCAAAAGCAGCCATTTAAAATCATGAACTCAGGTCTTTGAAAATTTAATATTATTTGCTCACAAAACAAAAGTGTGGGATGTAGTTATTTATAATTATATGGTAAAGACATCCATTAATTATATGCAATTTAGTAGTTCCTTATATTGTATTTCTTACTTCTCGGAAATGTGAATAGAATGGTATCAATGGGAGTGTAGTTGTTAGTTGAACACTGTTTATGTTGGAAATACAAAGCATGGTATATATCAATGTTTGATAAATAAATTGCTTTTGCATTTAACAGTCCGCTGAAATTTATTATTTAGCACAAAATATTACGAGCCTAAATCAAGCTCATTGATTCAACTGAAGGAACAGGATTTTGTGCATTCGTTTTCAACATTGCTGGTGCTCTTCAGCTTTGAAACAATCATTAAATACGAATTTCCAAAGGCATACAAATACCTTACAAATATATGTTAATGTTCACTGACAAAACTCGGGGTCAAAAGAGTTAAGTCATTATACTGTAACTGAGGAAGGCAAAGAGGTTGCAGGAAGAAAAATCTGGAAGGTATTCAGTTGGGGTTGGCTGAGCCAGACTAGTAGTCAGTATTAATTTCCTTTCAGTTATTTTTTACGTAGTACCATTTTTGTAGTCAAGAACAGGCTTATCCTATGTTATTTCATGGTAATATAGTAATCATGGTCATGGAAACACAAGTGACTACTAGTGTGCAAGATGCACTGAGTTTAATAAAACTCAAAAGCTATGAGAAACATTAATGATCCAGGAGGCCACTTCTGCTACATCCATCATTGACACAGAAAAATGAAGACTTTGACAGCATTATGGAATTACTTCTGATCTTGTCAGTAATTTATAAGTTATAATTAATATTATAAAAATCTATGAAAACTGCATAGTTGATTTTTTATACAGCCATATTAAAAAGAAAATTACTATATACTCCATGAATTGTTCATGGCTAAAGCATGCATGAACATGTACTAAACATGCAAAACAATGGAATAAAATTTGAAACTAGTCTAGGAATATATTTTAGTTGACAACTGTGCTCCAATATACAACTGAATGACATTGCAAGGTTTGTTCGTTTAAATGTTAATGATTACAGGTGATTAGATTTAGAAACAAGCTTTTGAAAGGGGAAAAGAATAGGTTTACATGTGCATATGTGGTATATGTAAACAAAGAGGCATCAGGTTTATTAAAGTTGCCTCTGTTTTTCTAGAAATTATTCCTCCTGCTATTTTTGTGCATCTGTTTACATTAATGATCTTACAGACCATTTTTTTGTCATTAAACTGAATTGTTTAGTCAAGATGTGACTTTAAACTTTCTGCAGTAGCATGTTTTCAGTTCAGCCCAATTTTACAGTAAAAATGGTCTACCCCATGGGTGATCAACAATAAATGTGTGGAACTTCCAATCTTATTGACAAAGAGTAAAAATTAGAAACAAAACAGCAATTTGTGTTACGCAGCTTAACTTCAAAAATATTCATTGAAGATTGTGAAGAAGACAAACCTTTGGAAAGCAAATAAGGATCTTTGAGTCTGACCAAAACCAACAAAATCTAGTGTTATAATTATTGAAAAAAACTTACCAAAACATAGCAACTACATATCTATGCTGGATAGTCTGAAATACTATTTTTCTGTGCGCACGATGCATAGAGCTGCTGAAAATTATCAAGCCATTCTGTCAGTTGAAAATGTCACAAACATAAGTAATAAATTTAATAACGATGTACAGGTGAATTACAACATTGTCTTAATACAAGTCAGTGACTTGATTAGCCATTAAAGATAATAGACAACAGAAACACTTTTTGATTTTCTGTTTATGCTCAAATCAATGCTTCATGCATTTCAGTCAGAAACAAACATTAAGCAAAATTGTAAATATCTATATTATTATATTGAATTAATTCAGGTTTCTGATCTGCTTTTCCAATTATAAATAATTCTTCCCAAAATCCTTGTTACCAAAGTCTTTTGGAAATGTAATTAAAAATATTCAATGTCATAAATTGTCCACAATAGGTTAAAAAAGTATAAATTGCGCAGTTTATGCTACTTGCAACAATTGTTCAAGAATAATCATTCATCACATAATATATTTTGCTAAATATTAAAGCCTGCACTTGTGTGAAAATAAACTAGTTAATCAGTAATAGGCCTCAATTAACTCACTGCAGTCAATTCATTTATCGCAACAATGTCTTAATTTAATTTTAGCCATTTAATGTTTTACAGTGATGACACCATGAACGCGATCATCTGTGCCATGATAAACAATAACAACTTTACTGAAATTTCCTAATATTTAAATGTTGTATTTTGTATAATAGCAGCTCCATTGCTTAATTGTTTAAAACAAGTTGCCACTAACAGCCAACTACTAAATCTGTAAATAATTTGAAAAAGCCCAAATGATCATGTGGAGTTTTAAACAGATAGGGATTATACAGAACAATTGCTATCACCTTTATAGTAAAGTAACTATAGATTCATTCTAAAGAAAATGTCTTCACTGCATGGCAACTGAAAAAGACATAACCAGTCATGTTTTTAATAGTGAACATACATGAATATAAGAATTATGTCAAGTTCATGTAGAGACAAACATTAAATCAATATATCACAATAAGGTCTTTAAATGAATAAAATACATGGTGGAAAGTATTTTACTACACTGCATCTGAGGCATCCAAATTGCTTATGATCGAAACCTGAAAGTACGGGAGTACTCAGAAATAACCACCATGGATTTATGATTACGGAAGATCAATATCAGTTATTGATTTGTAAATTACTAATGAAATCAGATTAGTACTTCCTTATATATAGTATATATCCCTCAATTGATGTAACATGTTTTTCACTTTTTTATCTCATAACAGTGTGATGTTTGCTTTTGGTAGCAGGGGAATTACTGATGAATTTTATAGTTAACCAATAATAAACCACACAGTTAAAAACATCTACTGCTATTAAGAACAACAGTTGGGGTGGGGGGGGTGGTGGTGGAGTTCATGAAAGATCATACTGCAATGCATGCATTAATCCAATGTCACTTTTTAAGGCTAAAGTATTGCATTTTCACATACTGATATGGCTAGTGAAATTCCTAAGAAATCTAAAATTACTATCTGAAGTTCTGATAAAGACACACTCTCATCATCGACACCTCCGGGCAAGGCCATCTAATAGGGACAAATTGCCAATGACTGCCCAAGCAACTACCACAGACTGCTGATTTGTGGATTGATACTGATGTTTAATGATCCCCTTGGGTGGATCAATAGTAATAATCCTCTTTTCTGCCTTTCTTTGATGTGGAGGTGGCACTACAGACTAGGGTTTCGGTGGGAGCTCTGTCACAATTGTAAGCTTACAGTGTGTTGCAAAGCAAACATTCTACAAGTTAAAACACGAGGCAAGGAAGAAACAGAGTTTCATTCTTCACACAAAAACTTATTTTCCTTGATTTATGACATATAAAAATGAATAAATATCTGACATTATATCTGTGTAAAACAAGGAATTTCTCTTGTTTTTGTAAATTTTGCTTTTTTCAGTGGTAGGCTATATTTTATCTTTTAAAATTATTTTTATTAGAAAAAACAGGTAAGAATTTGAATTTGGGAATTTTTTTAATTCAACAAAAATAACAATAATTTTGACATTTAAATTAAATTCTGCCAACTCTGGACAAATATGTATATAGGGAGCTAGGTAGAACCTTTGAACAATCCAGACTTTAATTGCAAACACACGTCTGTTTTAGTCACTCGTGGCAGTATTGTTATAACTTAGCTTTGGATTTGTTAAATATAAACTCTATAGATTTATCCATATTAATAAATTTTAAAAAAGCAACAATAATAGAAGTAGAAATATTTCTGTGTTATTTACTTAATTCAGCATCTTTTGTTCACATAAACACAGTTGTAGCTTCTATAAAATTCAGCAATAAATGTCTGATTGTCAAGCTAAGCTTCGTGTTTAATGAAACTCCACGTAAATAGAATCAGGTTTTAAAATTATGATGAAGTAAAGTGCAAACAAATAAAACTGAAAAGTACTATCAATGTTTTTTTAAAAAAAATTCAGCCTTAATAAAGAATGCATTCCGACAGCCCCTGGCACTAATCAACCTTATACAGTAAATCAAAAATCCTCTCCTGCTTACTTGCATAAGCGATCACATTCAATTCATTACATCATTATGTCATATCCATACTAATCTCTGCCCTCACACCTCCGTCGCTTTGACATGCAAATGAGCTAGAAAAGCGCACATTAAAAAACAGTGCAATCATGTCATGATTCTGAGCTTCAAGCCCCCCTCTGCACACAGGGCTTGTGATCAGAAGAAACAACAGCAATCTGTTGAGGATCAGACGCTGAGGCAAGGAGGTGGGGAGATGGATACACACATACACGTGTCACAAACGCAGCCTCTGTGCCTACTTTGCATATTCACATGATTTCCATGCTCATCTCTTTTGGCAGTGAAGTACAAGTTTTTTAAAGTATCTCACTCTGAAGACATAAATAAAACGAGGTAAGGGATAGAACTGCCTTACCGCAGCTTGTTTGCCTTGTGTTCTTGCCTTGGAATTCCCTGTGGCTGCTTTGAATTTTGAGCTCCATCCTTCAAGGTTTTGCTTTCCCCTCCTCTCCCTGAGTTGTGACTGGTATATAAAAAATAAAAAGACAACTACATGTTAAGCCAGCAGGCAAGACATCATGAAGCCTTGGATAGGGGGAGGGAAGAGAGGAGGGGTGGGTCACAGTTAAACGCTTTACAAAGGAAAACCTGAAGGCTTTCACAACTTGTAAGAGTCACTTTTCCAGACGGTGCTCTGAGGAGTTGGTGGTTTGGGGCTAGAACCACAATGCAAACATAAGCCTGGGGTTAGAAAAACTAAAAGCAAAAATCACATACATACGTACATATATATATGTTCAAAACTGGGTTCTCTCGGTACAAGAATAACCAGTAAATAAATAGTCTACGGCACAAATTCAGACCAAAATGTCACGTAAGGGGGTAGACTTTGGATTGATTGAACATGCTGTAAGTGAAAGGGTTTAATCACATGTCTAGAGACTCTCTTCAGTGCAACTGAATTTGATGAAAACATTTATGACAGTGGCAATAGCTACAACCGAAAACCATAGCTTAAAAAATTCTCATATTTTAAAGAGAAACTAAATTTTATTTTTGATTAAAATGTAATTCCAAAATAAGATATCCAAGGGATGTTAAGTTACTCATTTTTAAAAGAAGTCAACCATATTGAGAGTAAACCAAATTTTAAAACAAAAAAAATTGTTCATTTTAAGAAATATGTAAGCAGGGGAAAAACTTGGCTTAATTTGCCCAAAATGTACATGCAAATGCGTAATTTCATCCAAATCAAAGAGGCAATGTGGAGAAAGATAAAGCAAGATGCAAGCTACTGTCCCTTATTTCTTTTTTCTGTTGATGTACTTCTTTTTATCTACTATGCCCAGAACAGCATCACATGGTGCTGCAGATAGTGAGCAAGGACTGTGGGTTGCTGTGTTGAGGGGGTGGGTGGGGGGAGGGGGGATTGCAGTTGGAGTTTAGAGTAGAGAATGAGGAAAAAAACATACATGCACAGGCAAAAACACACATGCACTTAGAGACACAAAGGGGGGAAAAAAAGACTAAATTTGCATGCTGGACTGATCTGACAGAATCTTCAGCTTGCTTTCCCCTGGTTTTAGCCTGAAGACGCATGACCCTGCTGTGGCAAGCAGCAGTTGTGGAGGTGACCTCATGCTAACCAGCCTGTTAGAACTAATAAGGTACACCCATAAGCGACACCACTGACATTATGCTCTCCTGCAGAATTTGTCTATTTATTCACTAGCAGGATCTAAATTCGCTCTTTCTTGCAGCATTATATATCATTATACTCCAAGACAGTTTTGGCCACAATACACTTCTGTAAGCTAATTATCAACAGCATCAAACAGAGATTGCAAATGGCTGGTTCAAATGGAGGACAGTCCAAAGACGCTCTGAGATAATTTTAATTCTTCTAATTTCAACACGAGTAGTTTCAACGATAGCTATTTTTCCGCTGACAGCATGTCAGCAAACATTTACATTATTTTTGTTTCTTCCTCTCCCTCGCTCTACTGAAATCCTCCATTTTGTGATCATCGCAGCTTCCTATTTGCATGCTCTGAGATGGTGGCAAGCAGGGGAAAGAAAAAGACAGTATGAGGAGTGAATGTCAAAGCCCACTTCTGGCATTTGCTCATTTAAATTCAATCATGCAACCTTGCAGGAGCTGAAAAATAGATGGCCTGCATTATGAATTTCTGATCAGCAGACTGATAGGTTATGAGAGAGGACAGTAATCCTATTGAACAGCCTTTCTCCAAGCTAGGGCGTGAGACAGCTGCCCTTCAGAGATTGTTATTTTTCCTTACCCTCCTATTATTTTAGCATTTTAGCCCATATTTTACTGAATGTGACATGAATTATAGCTGCTTATATTTGCATGTGAAGCTTCATTGATGTGCCGACATTCATCACGAACACTATTTTAAAATTAACTACATGCCTTTTTTTGTTTACACTTTAAAAGCTCAATATATTTCAAACTCAACTATTCTTTATGGTTTTTATTGCTAAAGATAGGAAAATAAATGTTAGTAACTGCTAATGTATATTTGAAGATTCATTTAATTTGAATCATAATTTTTTTCTCACACAAGCCAATGACATAAATTCATAAAAAAGTGATCAAAATACATATTATTTTCAACAAACTCAGCAGAATACATAAAATTGAGAAGAGAAAAAGAAAAAAATAAAAACAAGTTAGAAAATATTTCCCATGTTTAATATGTAGTACAATGTTGCAAGCCTACTCTTAAATCGAAGCGCTAAGCTTTGCCTGTTCAATGCATCTTACTTATATTCTGCTATTAGACAAAGGATTAAGGCAAATCTATAAATCCTAAAACACACAAATAAAATAGATTAAAATGCAAAAAGCTAAAGACATTAATGGAAAGCAGAAATATTTCAATCAAATAATCTTTTTTATCGCTAGGTACAAAGTAAAATGCATTAAATTAAAAATAAATGATAGTCATGGCTTAGAATATTTTTAATACAAATAATGAAATCAGTCACCATACAGTTTTCTTCATATTAAACTTGATAATGGCTCATGTTTGGGATTTTCTAGTTTACAATCTATAAAACATTTCTTTTAAAACATAATTTAAATCTCTGTCAACTCTATAGAAAATTCCACATCATGTGAATAAAATCTGGTCAAGCTAGTAATTATTTATGGCATTTGCAAGATATGAATTAAAGAACTGTTCCAAAGACATCAGCAATGTGCGTCAGCAGCATTCTATTTTGGCCATGGTGCTACCACAAATGGAGGGTTCGCACAGCCAAAATGACCACAAGATTCCCCTCCCAATGTTGCTGTGAATACAAAGCGTGAAGTCATCTGCCATCATATTCTGGACCCCTGATTCATTCTCTGCTTGATTAAAAATAAAGCTAAGAGAAAAATGAGTTTTTTTTTCACCTTTGCAAATTATTACTGAATGGATTTTTCTCGTTAAAATTAATGTGGCCTTATAAACCATTCATAGATGCAGCTGCAAATGAAAACATAAATACAACAATGCAATTTGCAAATAAATAAATATTTCTGTAATTTGATCTGGTGTTATATTTGTATTTTGAATGTTGATAGATGATGCTTTTTCTATCAATTTTCTTCACATTCCTTATGAAGAAGATTGTTGTTCGTAGGGAAATGAGTCCACAGGCCCAGAGGCCTTCCCATATCTTGCCTTTAATTCAAACGTGTGAACAGACTGGGCTATTTGGTCATGAGAAGCATCACAAACCAACCTATCACCAGACACTGCACACATGCACGCTTCCAGCCACAGTGCAAGCAGTAGAAACTCCAGCAATTTTGCCTCCCTTAACAGAGACACGCTGAAGCCAATTGTAATACCTTCCTACTGTTTCCATTGAAAGGAAAACATATGGCTTTAGATAATTCTTCTTGGGTAGTTTGAGGAAGCGTTTTTGAAAATCTCATCTTTTAATTGGACAGGGTCGTAGAATTGTGAACAACATTTTTAAAGGCATATGGCAACTTATCTTGTACTCAGACATATTGTCTGAGACTAATGAGGACATAGCTGTAAATGCAAAGCATTAAGTTCTGCACCTGTCCGATCAGCTGATTAACAAAGTGGCACAGGGAAGGGTCATGTAGAGAGAATACTATTTCTGCTATCCCATTGGGCATGCTTTACATTTGGCAAAAGGTCAATCGTTTCCAAAAACAATCTAAGTTTCTATTGACTGTTACGTTCCTGTTAGCTGAATTATTTTAGTCAACGAAGGTGGCCATTAAACAGGAAATATTGCCATAACAGAGGTAACTTATTTTAGAATATTTAATTCAACACAGTGCAACATCAAATTTAAGATAATCCGTTAAATTTGACACATCAACATAATGTTTTTGACAAGTGAAGCTAGGTGCACTAGCATCCATCAGCTGCATGTACTGTGTAGCACAGTATCCTTGTCTACACTCAATATTTCAAAATTTAAATGCTACACAAATCAGAGGACAAGCTATGAAGAACTTCCACAATCTTCAGCCCAGTGCACAAATGAAGTAATTTTGTCTCAGCTCAGCTGGGATTTTAAGTGGTCGCGGGACACTGGTGTTAACAGAGTATCATTACACTTGCAGGCACTGCACTAAACCTTACACCAGGAGACTATTTGGTAGCATGCATCTTTCTTAACAAGATGCAAAATAAGAAACACATTTGCCTGTTATTAAACCCCGCTCATAAGTGGTTGCAGGGCTCCTTTTTTCCTAAATATCGGGAGGACCCAGGGGATTGGTGTATGGTAACTAGAGATGAATTTCAGACAGGGAACCTTTTAAACCAGCAGTGAAGGAATCTGAAGCATCAGACCATGAACATCAGTTTTAAATGCTTTCTCCTTGCCAAAGGAGTAAACACTTAGTAAAAGAGGGGGGAGAAATGAGAGCGCTGACACGGATTGGATAAATACACTGGATGGATTGAGGACATTAAGCACGGTTTTAAATCTGGCAGTACATTAAAGGCTTACACTTCTTTTAAGATGGCACACAAGCCCACTTTATGCAATATGGAAAAGATTAAGGATATTAATTCATCTACCACCTAATCAATTATAGGTTATATACTGGACTTCTGTTTCTGCACAGTATTCATCATCAAATTTACACTGGGCTGTCTATGTTGTTCCACAGATTTCTTATACACTGGCACATGAGGTACACAATAGTAATATGATATATTTAAAAAGGTTTCGTATGCTGCTAAAGCACGCAAGCAGTCCATCTTATCTCAGCACTACTTAAGCACCTTTTCCTTGACATGGTTGATTACTGAAGCACTTTGGAACCACTTTGGAATCTTTGCACCAACTAAGTAAAACAAAACTAAAGATTACCAACAATGTACATGGTAATTTAACACATTTCTCACCAATTTTCTAAAATCTACTAACTGGGCATTAAATCTAGAGTGCATTGCAGTAGCAACACAAGCAATTTATTCTTTCCAGGTATAGGGCTATGTTATTTACAGCTCAGCATCTTTTCTGCCTGGGACTTTAGCATGAGAAATTCCACTTTGTAACCAGCTGCATTTGATTGTTGCAAAAGGTTACAGTGTATATTAAACTCTTTCTGTGTGACAACACAATTATTTTACTCTTGTGAGTATCCTGTACGCTGTCGATGTAAACAAAGCTGTAAACTTTATATCCTTCTGAACTTGAGGATAAAATGTTTTCCATTAGGGATCAAAATACAACCAATTCGGGGTTGTTTCAAAATTAACTAAAATTTCCTATTACACCTATATTCACCGATATGATTTGCGTGTGCCGACAATATACTAGTGAAAATGCATCAATTATTTTACCCAAAGCTGATTTTATTTTAATCATCACAGCAAGTAATGTCCCATGAATCACACTTAAACCTGCTCCTTACTTAAATACTAACAAACATAATAGTCTATTTTTGTTAAGGTAATTATTTATTTCACACTGACACACTTTAATCCAAAATTCTGTTTTATTAAATACTTCAGCCATTTCAACAATAACGTTTAGGATAGGAAACATTTGGTATCACAGTTCTTCACGGTTATGCTTTGACTGTATTCACAATATATTTGGGAGGCAATCCAGCAAAAACAACAGCTTTTTTTTCTGGCACATTTTGTTATTTATTTTTAATTTCAAATTATTCTTTTCAGTGGCTTCAGGAACATGAAGAAACTTTAAGTTAAACAATAGTTATTAAGATAATTACAATTTAATACATATTTATACTGATTCGACCTACTTACAGCATCAATTTGGGATACCTTAAAATTCCATAGACCCTAAAATGCCAATTTAAAGTGTTTTTTCTCATGTCTGGATGACACATTTACCATAGTAATCAAATGGAATAATCATTCATGGCTAACACCTTAACTGCAAGATCAAGCCTAAAAATCCTATTTTCACGCATAAATATTCCACATTAACACATAAAGTCACTAATGCCTTGTAATGTACTATTCTGTGAAATTCACATACATTTGTCTCATAAACAGTGTAGTAGTTATGTTGTTTCAATCAATGTACTTCAAAATAATGGCTACTGCATAACTATCCCTGATGGTAAGTATAAAATATTAAGGACTGCTGAAATATATGATGATGAGATTTGACCATATTCTCTAAAATACTTAGTTACTAGAAGATGGCAGCAAGCTCATTAAATTACAATATGCATGATATGAAGTTTAAACAGAAAAATACAAACAAAAATTATAGTTATTGTATTAGACAGAAAGAACAGCACTAATGTTTTTTTAATGTAATATTTAAATTACTGCTAGCTAATGCAGGGTGCTCTGTTCATTTCCATTGCTGCCAAGGGTTCAAGGGGGAAAAAAAATTAAAGTAAATTTTTTTATAATCAAGGTACAACTGCCCAATGCAGCAAGTGGCACTCATCTGAATAGCCTCTGCCCCTATTATGTCTGTCTTTTATTCTCTGGGCTATTGAATTCAATATACAAAAACTCCATCATACAGCAATATAATTTCTCTGTCTGGATAAGGAAGGATTCTGGGTAATTGGTTGGCTGCAGTTCACTCATTGTTCACAGCTGCCATCAGGAGATTCATAGAGCGTCTGGAGAGATTTCCCCCTCGTGCTTATTCCACCCTAGGAAAAAAGTCATTTGTCTGATTTATTTATGATGCAATGAAGGTATGCTGAATGGATCAGGATAACCTATCACTGGTCAAACTGTCTGTCAGTAAAGATAAAGTACACTCATACTCCAATAGGCACACCGTTTTTAACCATCTCCATGCAAAAGCCATTGCCATGTGCATTGCTGTTTCACACATAAGTGCCACCTTATAAAACAAAAACAAAATGGATTTGTACAGCTTGGTGTGCTCCTTATGTGCTGTGTTGCATTTATTTTAAATATACCTGCAGTATCTTTGACATCCAGTTCAGTTCTTTGTTGGTTTTATGATTCTGCAAACTGGTCAGCAAGTGTAGATTATTAAAGTAATTACCGGCCTCTTTCTCTGCTGCTTTAAATAGCCTTTAACATTACAGGTTAACTGCTTTCTGTCATAATGCAAACATTATTTTCATAGTCTATCAGGCACCATTCGCAAAGCGTAAGAAACAGTGATTATTTGTGGGCAAGACTAGCCCCTGCAGGCACAATTTGCTACTGCAATCACAGAGACATCAAATGCTTTGATATTCTGCTTCTGTAGGAAAAGTCCATGGAGAGGGGTTGTTTTTCAAAGCTAGTGCTTCATAAACTAGTTACACTTTCACCAAAACTGAACACACTGCATTCTAGCAGAATTTAAAACTATCATGTATTGAATGACTAAAACGTTTCATCCCTACTTGTGGTAAAGTATCAATTCAGTCCTGAGGTAGTATCCCACTCAATGTACAGTAATGGGATTAATATCAGAAATGTACACAATAATGATGTCAGAGTCACATGGTTAAATGATGAGATCTGTAAAGTATCAGATACTCCAACCTCATGTGATGATAATGTGTACAGGTTAAGCGGTAAATAGGGTTTCCTGCGGAAAGTACCATGAACTCAAACAGCATCCTTTTGGGGTGCACTAGACCCAAACACACAACAAAGCGGCAGAATAGGTAATGAGAAGCAACAATGTCATCAATTGAAGTGAACCTTGAGGTCCAGAGGAACAGGCATGACTTTTTGCCGAAGACTCAACAGGATATCGGGGACATTGTGCAGCAGCAGGAGGTTGGATATGGAGTCCTGGGGACAAGATAGCAGTGAGCAGAAATCTGAAGCAGCAAGCAGAGCCAGTCACAAGTGCAGAAACAGCTCTGCGGCTCGGGCGAAGCACGTAATCCAGCCCAGCAATCCTGTAATCTAAGGCAACAGAAGGGCAATCCCAGACCCAGGAATTGGAAAATTGGAGGAAAAGTCCAAAGATGTACAGGTTAGGTGGATTGGCCATGCCAAGTTGCCCCGTAGTGTCCAGAGGTGTGCAGGTTAGTTGGATTAGCCTAGGGATAGGGTGGATGTGCGTGGGATGCTCTTTGGAGGGGCAGTGTGGACTAGATGAGTCAAATTGCCTGTTTCCACACTGTAGGGATTACATGATTCTTTGATTCTAAGTTTAACAAGGTACAGTATGCTTCAGGATGAGATAAGGAAGGTCAGAGCAACCAGATCAATGCATTACTTTGCGCAATGCGCACAATTGTTAATGATGTATTTGCGAGACAGAGTACAGTCTCATGTGGGGAGGTATTAAAGTCATTTGACATATATTTCAGGCGTTCACCAAAATCCAACTTTTGAACTGGGCAAAACTTAACAGGCCTTTGGGAATTATGGATTTATTCATTAATGATCTTTATAGGCTGGTAGAGAATTGTGCTGAAGAAACTGCTCATGATTGATGAGCGGAAAAAGTCAAGGTTGCAGATAAGATCTTATCAGATGTATTGCTAGCCACAAAAGATTTAACTTTAGAGATTGCTAAAACAACGTAATTTTGGAAACAGAGTCAGGTTACTCATTCAATGGGACAATGTTGGTCCAAAGAAAAATTTGAGTGAGGCAATTTAGTTTGTAATCTACAAAGGAGAAAATTGACTGACGTTGCAGGAACAAGAAATACAAACATGAAGAATGTCCAGCAGGGGGAGCAAAGGGGCACAATTGTGTAGAAATTGGGCATTTTAAAGCAGTCTGTTGTTCCTCGGATGCAGATAACATGCAGTCAAAGACCATGTTCAAGAGGTTAAAAAATACCGCAGGAACAGGGAAAAATCTTCTTAGGAGAAATTAATGATAATATGAACAAATACGGAAGTGTCAAACTGGAAGTAATTGGATACCCAGAAGGACTTAAATTAGACATGGAATCACTATTCCAGTGGTATGATCAGATCAAATTAAGTGGGTAAAATAATTAAATTGCAATGATCATTTGTGAAATCTAGAGGTCCAGGAGGAACTTAATTTAAAGTAAAAGGCCAGCTCATGAAGAAGCTCAGATATAAAAAAAGAGGAATCTTGGAATCTCTGTATGTTGTTCAAAATTAAGAACATTCTCTAGTCAGGAGAAGAGCATGCTTAAAACAAAGATTAATCTGCAAGGCTGATGAGACTGATGATGCTAAACAAATAAATGAATTTCATAATGAATTCCTGAAATCATTATCAGGACTAGAGAACTGCAAACATCACAGCCTCGTTCAAGTAAAGTCATAAGGATAATTACAGACCAGTCAGTTTGATTTCAGTAAAGGGGAAGCTCCTAGAAACAATTATTTGGGATAGACGTAGTACTCACACAGATAAAGGTGGGTTAATTTGGAACAGTCATGGATTTCTAAAGGGGAGTATGCATTTACCAAATTTGCTGGAGTTTTTTGAAGACTGAATAGGAAGGTTCAATGAGGGTAACACTGTTGAAGGGATTTGCAGAAGGTGTTCAATGCAGTGCCACACAACAGACTTGTGAGGAAAGTTATAGGTTATGGTATAAAAGGGACAGTAGTAAAGTGGATACAAAATTGGCTGAGTGACAGAAAATAAAGACTAACGGGCAATGCGGTTGGTATTGGGATCCTTGCTTTTCCTGATGTTTACATTCGTGATGTGGATGTTGGTGTGCAGGGGGATCAATTTCAAAGATGGCAAATTACATGAAACTTGAAAGAATTGTATACTATGAGGATGCTGTGGAACTTCAAAGGAACATCGACAAAATGGAGGAGTGGGCAGACAGGTGGCAGATGAAGTTAAACGCAGAGAGGTGTAAGGTAGAAAGAATACTTAAAGACAATATAAAGTAGAGGGTACAATTCTAAAGACAGTGTATGAGTAGAGGGACTAGGGTGTATATATACACACAGATAATTTAAAGTGGCCGGTTAGGTGGAAAAAGTAGTTAATAAAGCATACACTATTCTCAGTATTATTAATAGGGGCATAGAATACAAGAGCAAAGAAGTGACATTGAACTTTTATATGAAAAAACTTATTGGACTTCAGCTGGAGTATTATGCACAGGGACAGCACAATGACTCAGTGGTTAGCACTGCTGACACAGCGCCAGGGATCCAGGTTCGATTCCAACCTTGGGGAACTGTCTGTAGGAGTTTGCACGTTCTCCCTGTATCTGCATGGACTTCCTTCAGTGCTCTAGTTTCTTCCAGGTTAGGTGGATTGGCCATGCTAAATTGCCATAGCATCCAGGGATGTGCAGTCTACGTGGATTAGCCTATGAAATGCAGGGTTACAGGCATAGGGTAGGGTGAGTGGATCTGGATGGGAAGCTTTTTGGAAGTTTGGTGTGGACTTGATGGGCTGAATGGCCTGGTTCCACAATGTTCTCTGATAATCTACAGTTGTAGGTACCAGTGTACGCACTGGGGAGAGTGCAGAAGTGATTTGCAAGAATGGTTCCAGGGATGAGAAACTTCAGTTATCAAGATAGATTGAAGAAATTGGGTTAAGAAGGCTAAGAGGAGATTTGATGGAGGTTTTTAAAATCATGATCAGATTGGATAGATGGGGAAAAGTTGTTCCCCTTACAAAAGGAATGAGAACAATGGAACATAGAATTTGAGTGATGTGAAAAAGAAGCAAGGGTGATGTAAGAAAAAACTTTTTCATAGAGTCAGTTGTTCGGGTGTGGAACTCTCTGCCTGGAAATTTAGTGGAGGTCGGTTCAATTGAGGAATTGGATGATTATTTAAGGTTCTTGAATAGATTTGAAGCTCGGGTTGTGGATGCTATGGTTGGTTGTTTTGCAGTTCTTGCATGCACACAAACCTACATCAACCCTACTCCAGCTGCTAACAAGAACCAAAGACCCCTTGCCCACTATGGACTGAACCAATGCATTATACAAAGTTCCATGCAAGGACTGCGACAAACATTACATTGGACAGACAGGAAGGAAACTGGCTACAAGAATACATGAACACCAACAAGCAACAAAAAGACACGACCAATACTCACTCGTCTCCATACACACGGACAAGGAGAACCACCCAGTTTGATGGGGACAACGTCAGGATCCTGGGAGAAGCGAAACAGAGACAAGCACGGGCATTTCTAGTGGCCTGGTTCTCCATCGAGAAGGCCATCAATAAACACAGAATTAGATCCTATATACACAGCACTGCAAAGAAAAACCAGAAGAAATGAGGTAATCAACTCCAATGGACCTCAGAGTTTAAATACCAGGCGGGAAAACACAACAGCGCTTCATCGGAGGCTGCACTGATGATGGTACCTAGCAGGGTAATGAAACGGCTGCAAACTAATGAACCAGCTCAGTGAACAAACCAACCATGGATGTTTATTTGGATAGTAGTGGTCTGCAAAGGTATGGGAAAAAGCATTAGATTGGCACTAGATAGCAGTGCTTGCTTGAAGAGCTAGCACAGGCACAATGGGTCAACTGGTCTCTTTTTGCACTGTAAACATTCCGGTGATTCTGACTGGGGAAATTAAAGATTAAATATCATAATGTCTTCCAAGATGATGCTGAACTAATTTGCTTATTCACTCTGAGAAAGATCCTCCAATCATCCTTGATAACAGATAGAGAAAGTATGCTACAAAAAGGAATTCTCTCACCAGTCACCATTGTCAAACAACATGGTGTTCACGATATCATTACAAAACCAAACAGTTCTGTGAGAATTGGTGTGGATTCAACAAAGCTGTGCAACATCAGATCTGCTCAATGATCTCAGAAGATGAAAGTCTAGAGCACCCTGTTCATCAAACTGAATGCTAACAGTGGATTTTGTAAATTATTCCAGAATGAAGACTTTAGAAAGTTGAATACAATCATCACTTCTTCTTCGTGGCATTTTTTTAAAAGGCTACATTTTGGAATTGTGTTTCCTCCAGAATTTCGCAGTGAATGGTGTCTAACACATTGAAAAGCACGGATGGTGTATTTTGCCACATGGATGATAGTTTGATGCACAGACCCATAAAAGAGGAATGTGACCAAAGTGTCAGAACAATAATGAAAATGCTACAAAGTACAGGTCTAACACTTAATGAAAAGTGTGTTTTTTCAAACCTTAAGCTGAAATTTCTTGAACACGGCATTCAATCAAATGGAATGACAGTTCATTAAAAGAGAAATAGGAAAAATTTCCACCAGCTAAGAATGCCAGAACTTCAAAAATGCCTCAGTATTGTCAAGCAAGAGGGCAAATCTTGACTGAACTTGGCAAAGTCCTTGAGATAAATTTTAAGGTGGGGCAACAATGGTATTGGAGCTTTGACCAGGAAAATGTTTTTGAAAAAAATCACACAACTCCAGGTGTCTTCAGAAAGTTTTGGGCAGATGCTCCATCCAAAGGATTGAGGATATTTGGATTAGGTACTCCTTCAGGTGCAGAAAGATGGAAAGCATAGACTAGCCTGCAGTGCTTCTAGATTGTGACAGAACTTAAACAGCAATTAGTAGTTGATTAGGTGTTATGAAAGGTTTTCAGATTATGTGACAGAATTACTTTTATAATCATACAGCACAGAAACAGATCCTTCAGTCCAACTCATCCATGCTGACCAAGTTTCCCAAACTAAATTAGTCCCACTTGGCTGTATTCACATACCTGCCCAAATGTCTTTTAAATGTTGTAACTGCATCCCACCACTTCCTCTGGCAGTTTATTCCACCCTGTGTGAAAAAGTTTCCCCTCAGGTCCCTTTTAAATCTTTCTCTTCTCACCTTAAAAATGCCCCCTAGTTTTGAACTCACCTACCCTTGGGAAAAGACCTTTGCTATTCAGCTTATCTGTGCCCCTCATGATTTTATAAACCTCTGTAAGGTCACCCCTCAACCTCCCACGCTCCAGTGAAAAAAGTCCCAGTTATCCAGCCTAATAACTCAAAACCTCCAGTCCCGGCAATATCCTGGTAAATCTTTTCTGAGCCTTCCTCAATTTAATAATATCCTTCCTATAGCAAGGCGACCAAAAATATACACAGTACTCCAAAAGTAGACTCAGCAATGTCCTGTACAACCTCAACATGATGTCCTAACTCATGTACTCAATGGTCTGACCAATGAAGGCAAGCATCTTAAATGCCTTCTTAACCACCCTGTCTACCTGTGACACAACTTTCAAAGAAATATATACTTGAACCCCTTGGTCTCTCTGTGTCACAACACTGCCCAGTGACCAAAGATTATTCGGATGCTCTTCTGAGCTCAAAATAAATCATTAAGATGTTACATGTGATTCAGTAATTTATATTAAGACTCATAACGCAAGATTACAAGATAAGTACGAAACAACAGCAGACTCTCAAGGATACTATCAAACTGAAGAAAACAAGAGTATTTAGATATTATCAAGGAGTTTGGAGACCACATATCAAAAATTACTAAGCACTGACCAGCTAGTGAAAGAAAATTGCAAAGAAAATGCTAGGGATAAGAGAAGCACAAGAACAGGATGAAGAATTTCCTCAAATCTAGAAAATTATCCAGAACGATGGATATACAGTAATCTGTACCCACAATCCAATGTTGTACTACAACTTTTAACAGCATAAACATCTCACCGTCATTGATTAGTCATTGCTAGTTTTTAATGAGAAATTAGTAATACAAAGAACTCCATGACTTGACATTCTCAAAAGAATTCCAAAACAATATTTGGGGATCCCAAAGTGTTGTACGAAAGTGCAACAATCAGTCTGGTGACCAGGTATCACTCTCTGATTTGGTAACTGCATTCCTTGTTTTGTAAATAGCCAAGACAGAAATAAACCACTATTACCTTCAGTTTTTATGTCAAGGATGTAGGAGCACCAGCAAATGGATTTATTTGCATTCAGAGGAAAAAATCATCATTGATGTGATTGATTAGTTTTCATGATGGATTGAAGTCAACATATTGCAGTGTCTCACAGTAGAAGCAGCAATACAGTCACTCAAAATAATTTACTTAACGCATGGGGTTTCCAGACATTGTAGCAATAAATAATGGTCCACAGTTTAAATTGTAGCAGTTTAAGAGATTTACATACGAATACAACTTCATTCATGTTACCAATTCACCTGAATATTCTCAAGCAAATGGAGAAGCTGAGACAGGAATGCAAAAAATAAAAAAGTGTTACTGGAGATAAATTAAGTCCTAAATCTTGCTGTATTGAATTACCAATCCCTACCACTGCAGAATTGCTTATCACCAGAGTTACTGATGGCGAGGAGATTGAGAATGTAACTTCCATCTGTAGTTCATATGTTAAAACTTAACAGCACTGAGAATGACCATTATAGTTTGAAACAGTAAGAAGCATTGCAAAGAGTCAAACAAGCTTTAAAGACTCTATAAAAGGTACAGAGTGCAAGAATTCCCAGTGCAGAAACCTTGCAAAGAGTATTGGTAAAAGATCCAACAGAGAGAATGTGTAATGGTGGAAAAGAAAACACCACAACCAAGATCATCTATGAATGAATCAGACCATAAAGAGAAACTGCAATGCACTGACATCATTAAACAAGAAACCAATAGAAATGTGTGGACTTATTACTCTGAAGAAAGGTAAAAAGAAAGCTCTACAACTCAACAAGAAAATGCCCACACTAACTGATGGACGAACACAGAATATCTGCAACTTCAAAAGGAAAACCAAACCAAGGAGATTGGTTAAAGTAGAATAAAACTAACCCTGTGAAGTCTGAGACTTTGCAGGGAGACCATAAAGCATAAAAATAATGAGGATTAAAAACTTGCGGGAGATGTAGAGTAAGGGAATTAGTACGGACGTATACATGGTGATGTCAGAATGGCATGTTTAAGCAGAAAGAGCTGGAAAGCTCTAACATCATGTAAAGAGAATGTGTGTGGAGAACAAACTGCCAACGACCAGATTGCAGAAAGTACCACGGATTCAAGCAGCATATTTTTGTGACAATTGCTAGCCCCAAATATACAACATGGGATACAACTATATTTCACTGCCACTGATGTATTAGTTTGATTTAGGTCAAAAGTAATATTTGAAATCAATTTACAAATTGTAAAAAAAATATGGATTTGTGAAAAGAGAGCAATGAACGTTATAGGTATGAGCAGGAATTTTCATCCAGGGATGAAAACTGGAAGTTGGGACAGTTTCCATGTCCCCTGACATTGCCACAGATGTCACACCAGCTTCCCCCCACTGCACCACCTCCCCCCCCGCCGACCCCAACACACACACACACCCACACACACCACACACACCACGCACACCACACACACCACGCACACCACGCACACCACGCACACCACGCACACCACACACTTCATTGGCCTCAACAGACATTCAGCTGCAGGGACATGAACAAAGGAAGGATCACTCCAGTGGAGGTCAATTTCAACAGAACATGACTGTGGCTGCTGGGTGCCTGCTGTATTGTCCCTTTGTTGAATCATACTTTCAGAGAAACGTGGAATGTGTCAGGAGAGCCCAACAGCTGAAATACAGCTTAGGCAAACACCTCAATTTGCTGGATACCCGCCTGGATGCAAGGGGGAGAAGACGGATCCTTCTCCCTGTGGGAGGTAGGAGTAGGCAGGCATGTGTGGTAGAGAAAGCACCATGCGTAAGATTTAGGTAACTGACAATTAACAGGAATGTGGTGTAAACAAACTGGTTTCTAAGTCAGATAAGGCTTAAAGACCTGAATAACTCGGAGTGCAACCCTAGCCGTCAGGACCAATCTCAAGATGCAGGTTGTTTGCGAGCGTGGGAGGAGTACGTGTCCAGCTCACTTACTGACCAGTCAGAATGGCTCACAGCTTTAGCGCTGCTGAGGAGCTACCAGCACTGAAGCATGCAGGTTCTAATTAATACAAGAAGCTGGCATTGGCCACGAACACCAGCAATACCATGTCACACACTCTTTAATCCTCGCAGGAGAAATGGACACATAATGCCTGAGAGGGCCCAGACTGATGGAGGAATTTCCTATCTTGGAGTGATCAGAGCCATGGAGAAGGAAGGCATGAACATCACTAGGACTGTGGACAATGAGGAATATATATTGGCGAAATGGGTATCCATCGTGGTGATGGTGATTAGAGAATTAAATGCATTTATTATTGGCATTGTACTCTACCCACCCAAAGGTTTACCAAAAAGAGTTATATTTGGAAGATTCACCACTGCATTTGCTCTCCAAGGCTGGTTCTCATGGTCTCTTTTGGTGCCTCCCACAGGTGCTGAAGTTCAGGCAATAAGACTAACTCCCTAAACATCACTGGGCCAAGCAGAATAGCAGCAGACCTCAGAAGAAACACTGACACACCTTACAAGCTTACCCTCCATTAGCACAGACATGGGTACCTTGGCAGTCCCCACATGCAGTTAACAATGGTGGGTGACCATCATCAAATTACTGTGCAAGAGAAGGTGCCAGAGGCAGAGGCAGTGATTAGATAATTCGATAGCGATCAACAGTGCATAAAATTTTCCAATTAATCAACCAGACCTCAGAACTTTTAACTCAAAAGTTATCTTGACTGAAGCAGTGGGCGAATTTCAAGCTTTGTATATTGCTATTGTACAAAATTACCCTTGTGTTAGTGTGAAATAGAGTTCACCTTTTTAGCAATTAGGTAAATTACTTATGATTCATCTTAGATTTTTTCCACATTTACTTAATCATTTGCTACTTGGCAGAAATAATAATCTGGCAAACACATTGTCTAAATTAGCTGCATCTTTTAATCACAATACTGTCATAACTCACTTTCTTGAACGCAGATGAAATCATTGCCATACCATTTCAGGATGAAGTGTAAAGAAGGCACAACTATTTCAACTTCTGAAGAAGGGTCCAGACCCAAACTGTCAGCTTTCCTGCTCCTCTGATGCTGCTTGGTCTGCTGTGTTCATCCAGCTTTATACCTTGTTATCTCACAACTAATTTACATACTTCTTAACCTATTTCTGCCTCCAATGCATGGTACAGGACTCCATCTAGCTGGTGTAAACCCTCCCAGAAGGGAAAAAAACAGTAAAACCTTCTGGTCAAGCATAACTTGCATAGTTCAAAATGGCACTCCAGTATGTTCATTTCCGAGTGTCACTGGGTTTTTGCTGGTTTTCCTTCTGGGCTAACAGCTGCTAAGTCTAGTCACCTCCCTGAAAAGTAAAACTCTTATCTTAGACAGGCTGCAATGGACTTGGCATTGCCAGATGAATGCTTCATACAAACAGATATGTTCTAGGACCTGCTTCCTCCACTGCCCTTATGAAACTGGCTAAAGGGAGGAACTGATGCAGGACTTCTTGATGTCCTGCTTGATAGCTTTCTTTTGTCTTGCCTGTATTTGGTGCTGATCAGATGAATGGACAACCATCACTTTAAGCAGTATCCCTTATACATTCGAATCTGTCATTAGGGTTTGGAGGATGAGGGGGAAGGGAGAGAAAAGAGCTCCAGTAGCCTGCTGTGGTAAAAGGTGAAGCTGTCCTGGTAGTTATACACACACGTGGAAGGAGGTCATCTTGTGATTGCAGCCCAGCTGAAAGTTAAGAAAGTGGCAGGCCTTCTTGTGAATGAACCTCATCGGCAAGTAAGTCAGTCTTGATGGTGACATGGATACAATCAAGGATGTATTGTACTGGGGGAATCCAGTGATGGAGGTGAGGTCTATGAGGTTCCATCTGTGTGGAATTGAATGTACTGTCCAGCTCACATAACTGGAGAACTAGTGACCTATGAGATGCAGTGGGAATGCCCTGTTTGCAATATGCCACCAAGGTCCACAGCTCAGCCAAAAGCAAGGCATTTAATGACCACAGTAATGTTGACATAGGAAAACAAGAGGTGTAATGGATGGGTAGCACCATCCACAAATGTAGTCTTTGGACTGGTTCATTCTGCTTTGGTGCTCATGTTTACCAAGCTCTCAACTGTAACTCCAAGTTGTTGTTCATATGTAACAGCAACTGCACCCTTATACACCACTTCAATGGATAGACTAAACTGAGAAATTATGGCTCTTGGGACCTCTCCTTGGAGAGTTAGTGATTAGCCTATCCTGGTATGCCATGACTAATTCCAGTGGACTGGGCAAGTGAGATGAGTCTAAACTCCTGGTTACCCATTGCGTTTGAATCTATCTCCAGCTGTCCCCACTTGTGTTGCTATTGGATCAAGACAGATCCGAACAAGAGGGACTGAAAATGCACAACTTATCCTCCCTGCAATCCAATTCATACACAAATCATCTTCATCAGCTTTCTATCGTGTCAATTTTCATCTATCTGTCACAAGTCCTGCGGCAATGAGTAAGTGACTGAACTGAGCTGTCGCTGTGATTCTGCTTTTTGGCTTCTCAGGCCATGAAGTCTTTTTCACAGAATGCAGCAGAAGTAGAACTTTGAACTCCATCAGTGACTGAGCAGTTTTCTGCACCATGTTGTTCATTTCCCCAGTTTTAGGAAGGGGCTAGAAAAAGTACCCAGAACATTTCTGCTTCACCTCCAGTAGAGCCACAGCTAACAGGAATCCCACCAATGTGGCCATAAATAAGTCAGTCACAAAAAAGAAAGTAAAGTTGGTAACAGTGACCATTGATGCTTCTTATGGAGAACGGACTTGATTTTGTCTGTAGGAGGACGGTTAGTTACAAGGTTCAGGTCACCACCTTCAGTAACATTCACTTACCTGAAAAATGTCAGTTCAAAATCGATGCAAACTACACATTGTATTGGAGTGACTGTGGATGGGTAGACTGGCACAAAGCTGGCATAGGCTTTGCATCACGAACATCTTACCAGTTACTTGACTTGCCTTGCCAAGGATATTATAGATGATCTAATAGTGCTGAAACCACCCCCCTACACAGAAACAAGTAAGCAAATTTCATAAGTATGTACGCACCTACCAGGATCGACCATGATGAAATCAAGGCTGACGTCTCATGATCCCTCGTACTTAATCGTTCCTATGTCAAAGGCAAATAGGCTAATGATTCTTGGTGACTTCAACAAAAGAGATGGTGCAGATCAAACAGTGGTGAAAAGGGATCATCAAACAAAAATATGATTTGCAATTTTAACATCACTGGTCTTTTCTTGATGTGTGTTGAGCTGAGCTCTTAATATCCAACAGTTTTCTGCCACCCAGATAGCAATAACATACCCAGAATACTGCCTCATTGCTACAGTGCCACCTAATCAAATACTACATTATGAGACAGAGGGACAAGCAGTACATGCATATAATTAAAACCAAATGCAGCAATAACTACCAGACTTGTAATTTCAAAACTAAACGTCAAGATCTATCCCCCCTGCCTCTCCCAGGGCATGAAGGACCAGAGACAGCCCAAAGTGCCAATGCTCAAACAGAAATATCTTTCAGAAAAGCTCAAGAGTTGGCCATGCATGGCAAATGCGGACACATACTGCACTGAGGATGTCTGGGTGACTCTCAGGGATCTTGTGTATGTTATGCAAATAAAAATATTCTAACAATGACTCTTCAGGGATTCATTAACACTGTGGCTTTGTTTCTTTAAAACAACAAAGCACATTCAAAGTTAAAAAACTGATATTGTAACAAAGCAACTGATTTCTTTATGTGCAACTTGCCCACACCAGGCAGACTGGTGGAGGTAAAACAATATATGTATACTGGAGTTCTTCAACTGTGTAGTCTCTTTGAGTCAAGGTTTATACAGTAGTGCTTTCCACTGACCTAGAAGCGCCTAGTTGTATACCTTGTAAGTATCAAGATTGATTTGATGAAATAAGGTACTGCAAAAACTACTGGAGGACAATCATTACCTCTATAGGGTTTACCTCAATGATGAGTAATCACTACCTAATCATGATGCCTCCTGAAACATTCATCGCAATACAAGTTCAGAGAAATGCAGACACTTGGCTGAATCAGAAAGCAAACAAAGTTCGGCCATAAGCAGACACCAAAACTATAAGAGGTTTTATTTTTGTTTGAATCTGTTTACAGCTCCAATCTACTGGTTCACCACCAATCCTCAATGCTGACAGATCAACACCACTGCCAGAAAAAAGCCCAAATTCACAACATTTAAACTTATCCTCAAGCAGCGGCAGTCCAGCAAATCCTGCTGCCAAAGGCTGCCATCAACTGCTGTCTTGATGATCCTTTCATAATGTTAGAAATCATGACTGCTGTCAACCTTCTGTCTAACAAAAATTCCCTGGAGCTGATGTTATCGCAGCTGAAGTATATGAAGCTGGAGGTCAATTCCTAGTCAAGCAGCTCATTGAACTCTTCTAATCTATCAGGGAGCAAGAATTATATCCTTCAAGAATACAAAAATGCTGTCTTTGTCAACCTTTACAGGCAGAAAGGAACTCACCAATCTGCAACAATCATAGAGTCATAAAGGTCTATAGCACAGTAAAAGGCCCTTCAGCCCATCAAGTCTATACCAGTTAAAAACAACCATCTAACTATTCTAATCCCATTTTCCAGCACTTGGCACATAGCCTTGTATGCCTTGGCATCACAAGTTCTTGTCTGAATACTTAGTAAATCTTATGAGGGTGTCTGTCTCAACCGCTCTTAATAGGCAGCAAGTTCTAGATTCTCACCATCCTTTGGATGAAAATATTTTTTCCTCATATCTCCACTTAACCTTCAGTCCCTGACTTTAAATCTATAGCCCCTGGTCATTGATTGCTCCATCAAGGGAAAATGTTTTTTCCTGTCTACCCTATCTATTCGCCTCTCTAATTTTATACTTCTCTATCACGTGCCCAATCAATCTCTTCTGCTGCAAGGAAAACAAACACAGTTTATCCAACACAAACAAAAACAGAAATTGGTGGAAAAGCTCAGCAGGTCTGGCGGCATCTGTGGAGAGAAATCAGAGTTTACATTTTGGGTCAAGTAACTCTGATTTCTCTCCACAGATGCCGCCAGACCTGCTGAGCTTTTCCACCAATTTCTGTTTTTGTTTCTGATTTACAACATCTACAGTTCTTTAAATTTTTGCCTAGTCTGTCCAATCTCTCTTCATGACTAAAACTCTCCAGCCCCAGCAACATCATGGTAAATCTTCTTTGCACTCTCTCCAGGGCAATCACATCCCTCCTATAATATGGATTGAGAGCTGCACACAACACTCTACATGTGACCAAACTAACATTTTACACCGTTACAGCATCACCTCCCTGCTCTTAAATCATAGAGGAATCTCACCATGGAGGAATTCTCTCCAATGCCAGGAAAAATCTTTGCCAGGATTTTCCTTTGAATCATTTGTCCAATATCTCAAACAGGATCTGTTGTCAGAGTCAGTGCATTTTCAGAAAAGGTCAAGGAGCCATGGGTTATGGTTTTTACAGACAGACAGCTCCAGGAAAAGTACTGAGACCATGGATCTCTACTGCATGATTGTTGACTTGATAATAGCTTTTGTCACAATTTGCCATGTGGCCCTTTGGAAGACAATGGAAACATTTGGTTGCTCAGAAAAGTTCACCGATGTGGTTCAACAGGACCATGACAGGTTCTTACACATGTCCTAGGTGATGGAAGTTCTCTGATCCATTCCCAGTTGATATTGTTGTAAATCAGTCCCTGTCCACCGTTTAAAAGGTACATGTCAGGAGAGTGATGGAATACTCCCCACTTGCCTGGGTGAGTGCAGCTCCAACAATACTCAAGAATATAACATGATCAAGGACAAAGCAGCCCACTTGATTGGCCACATCCACAAATATCCAAGCCTTCCACAACCGATGCTCATTAGCAGCAGTGTGCACTATCTACAAGATGCACTGCAGAAATTCACCAAAGATCCTTAGACAGTACCTTCCAAACCCACGAGCACTTCCATCGAGAAGGACAAGGGCAGCAGATACATGGGAATGCCACCACCTGCAAGTTCCCCTCCAATCCATTCATCATCCTGACTTGGAAATATATCACCCTTCCTTCACTGTCGCTGGGCCAAAGTCGTGGAATTTTGCTCTCTAATGGCAATGTAGGTCAACCTACAACACACAGATTGCAATGGTTCATGAAGGGAGCTCACCATCTCCTTCTCAAAGGCAAGGGATGGGTAATAAATGCTGGCCAGCCGGCGATGCCCAAATCCCATGTCCCACTACCAACAAATTCTACACTGAGGGTACAGCCTTTTTCTCCTCCTGGTGTCTTCTCCCTCCTCATCCTCTGGTATCCATACTTCTGACAGGGTATGTTTTTCCTTATTGTCTCTGATACCATTGTGAGCTGCAGCCTTCTTTGTGCTTTGACAGTCAGGAGAGATGAGATGAACTCATAGTGTTATCACTGGACTGTTAATCTAGAGACCCAGGTAATGCTCTGGGGACCTGGGTTTGAATTCTGCCACAGCAGATGGTGGAATTTGAATTCAATAATAAAAAAAAAATCTGGAATTAAGAGTCTAATGATGACCATGAATCAATTGTTGGAAAATCCCATCTGGTTCACTAAAGCCCTTGAGGGAAGGAAACTGCCATCCTTATCTGCTCTGGCCTACATGTGACTCCAGACCCACATCTGTGGTTGACCCTTTGCAATTAGGCCTGTGAATTAATTTTTTAAAAAGCCATGAACTGCTGTTTGGTGGCCTTTCCCCTGCTCATGTGCCTCCATGATGTCAGCAGGACAATGACTACACAAGTATTTTCTGCCCAAAATCCACACAACCTGTGATGATCCAATGTTACCAGTTTCCAAATGGCTAAGCCCATTATACACCACCCTTTTGTGGGCATAAACATGGTATGGACATGAATAATGTGTGCCTGCCACCATTCCAGCCAGTGAAGGTAGATATGCACCACTCTCAAAATAAGAAAATGACCCTTAAGTACCTCTCGGTGAACTCTTTAAGAATTTTTTTTTTCATAATAGAACATGGCAGGATCTCAGGGCTGCTCACCCCAACTGTGGTAAATCTTGCTGGTGTTCTGGGATTAATGTCAGGAAACAGACACACCAGTGAGTGCTGGAATTTTGTTGCCAGCCCTCATCCATTCTCACCCTTGGCTGGACCTGGGAATTGGGCGGCCATGTCTCTCCTTTCGTCAGTTGCCAGCAATTAATCCATGCTTACTGTTTTTTTTCTGCCAGAAATGCATCAGATCAAACTAAAAAGGTTGCCTGAAATATTACTTTGTCAGTCCATCACCACAATCACTATAATTGACTGGGAACATTTTGTTTCTGCTGTAAGTCAAAAATTCAAAGCAGGAAAATCATTTACAAATATAACAAAAAATTACTGAGTTGGAACATGATTTTTTTGTTAAAGTTACATTCTTTGACTGCTTAAGTACTTTTGAAAATGTGGCAAATAATTTAAGTATATCTTTACAACTTCATTAATTTTAACCCTAATTGATGATCACGTGTACAGACTGATCCACCCATCAATTTACATGAACTCAACTTTGCAGAAGTAAAATGCTCATCTGAGAAGGATTGGAATTCAAACCAAAGAAAGATGCATTTATATAAAAAAATTACATCTCACTATCAGCCAGCAGCTGAGTAGCTTGAGTCTAATGTAACTCATTGAAGTTGATCTTTCCATTAATTATCCGGTATTCATTCACTTTAAAGTATAAGAGGATGTTCTTTATATTCGTTCAAGGAATATTGATGTTGCTGGCTGAGACCGCACTTGTTACATTTCCCTAGTTGCCTTTGAATGTGTGGAGGTGAGCTGCCTTCTTGAAACACTGCAGTCTATTTGATGTAGGTGGACCCACAAAGGAGGGAGTTCCAGGATTTTGACTCAGATATCATAGATGTGGATTGTACTTGCTAGCTTCCTTGGACATATGATTGATGTACTGACCACCTAATATTGTGAGTATGGGAGGATGATTCACTGGCAGGACAGGATTTCCATAAATCTTGATTTGGACTCGAGAAGTGCGCCTGCAAAGCCTAAACAGGCTGTATTCAATTTGAATTTAGCAACAACTAATGTAGATGTTGTGACAAGGAGTCTTCTGGTGCAGTGGTGGTACTTCTAGTCCAGAAGATTTAAAGTTGTACTTCTTTGGATGGCAAAGGAATGTATGTTTATAACATGGTCAAACAGATTGTGTAGCAACTTGTAAATTCTTTCAATAAATACCATTGGCTATCTGATTCTTAAGGTGGGACATTGAAGCCACAGTTAAATTAAACAATATAGATGTGAAAGACCATCAGACATAGGAGTAGAAACAGGCCATTCAGCCCATCAAGCCAGCTCCACAATTCAATGAGAGCATGGCTAATCTGATAACCCAGAACTCCACTTCCCATTAATCTTCACTTACTAATTAATCTTAAAGCGTCCATAGTAACCTCAACTGTTGTGGGAATTAAACCTACACCATTGGTGTTACTCTGCATCACAAACCAGCCATCCAGCCAACCAAGCTAATTCTCCCTGGTGTAAGCATTGTGAAGGAATGCTGGGGATTTTATTTTACCATATGTTTCTAAATCTTTAAACTTCTGTTACATGTACAACGGAGAATTAGGTTAATGTAATGTAAGGAGGAAGAAAAGCAAAAAAAATACAATTTGGTTTATTCTATTTTATCTTCATTTCTTTTTGCATAATAAACTTGTTTTATTGTTAAGTCAATTCCCATAACAGTTGAGGTTACTATGGACGCTTTAAGATTAATTAGTTACTGAAGGTTAATGGGAAATGGAGTTCTGGGTTATCAAATTAGCCATGATCTCATTGAATTGTGGAGCTGACTTGATGGGTTGAATGGCCTGCTTTTACTCCTGTGTCTTATGGTCTTTCACATCTATATTGCTTAATTTAACTGTGGCTTCAGTGCCCTAGCTTGAGAATCTGATAGCCAATGGTATCTATTGAAAGAATTTACAAGCTGCCACTCAATCTGACCGTGTTATAAACACACATTCCTTTGCCATCAAGTCCTGGAATACAACTTTAAAGCTTCTGGGCTAGAAGTGCTACCACAGCACCAGAAGACTCCTTGTTCCAACAGTGCTAAACACTAAGCCACCATACCACCCCTTTTTTTTTGGTGAATTCCACAGGATCCTCATTCACAACTTCTCTGTAAGCAACAGAAATTCGACCTGGCCTTCAGAAAGCTTGTGCCAATTTCTCATGACTTAGCGTACATTTTGCTTGTTGATGCTTTTAGGGCATTTTGCTTGGTAGATGGTATTATACAAGTAGTTTGTTTTGAGAAAGACAGAGGGGCAGTAAGTTTTAGGGAGGAATTTTTGAAGTTCAGAATGCAGGAAGCTGTTGGCATGAAGTTCCAGTATTAGATAACAGATAAGTATCCCATAGAATCCAAGGCAATGAGTTAGCTAGGTTTTGTCAGCAGCCTTGTGAAACCCGAAGTTAAATTTATGTGATGTTATCAGACTCCCTACAGTGTAGAAGCAGGCCGTTCAGCCCATTGTGTCCACAACGAACCTCCGAGGAGCATCCCACCCAGACCCATCCCTATATTTCCCACTCTAGACACTATGGGCAATTTAGCATAGCCAATCCACCTAACCTGCACATCTTTGGACTGTGAGAGGAAACCGGAGCACCCAGGGAAAACCCACGTAAACACAGGGAGAATGTGCAAACTCCACACAGACAGTCGCCCGAAGCTGGAATCAAACCTGGGTCCTTGGCGCTGTGAGGCAGCAGTGCTAACCACTGAGCCACCATGCCACCCATGTTGCTGAAGGGCAGGATCTAGATATCAAATAGAAGGGTGTAATGGACAACATTCACTTGAAGCTGATGACTGGAAACATTAACTCTGTTTCTCTCTCCACAGATGCTGCCAGACATGTCAAGTTTCTGCGGCAATTTCTGTTTTCGTTCCTTTGATGCTGTGCAGAAGTTGTTCTGAGGGACTGAGCATGCTAACCAGATTCTCACCACCATTCCCAACATTGATTTCTGGTTTGCAAAGTCACTATCACACAGGAACATTGGAGGTCAGATCAGGAGAAAAAAATACGAGGGGACATTGGTCATGGATAGGTCCTGGAGCCTTTGAAGCAATTACATTGGAGTGAAATGATAAGCCAGGACAGGAGGTTATCTATTTATGAAGTGATGGGTGAGAATTGACAAGGCCAGCCCCAACCAAGTGGACAATGGAAAAAACATTGAGAAAGACCATATAATGAGCCATGTCAAAGTTTGCCAGCAAATTGAAGAGAAATAGTCCACAGGAGTCAAGTAAGGTGTCACTTTTGACTTTGGGAGTCTATTGCTACAGTGGTTCAGGCAGAAACCAGATTGGAAGGGTGATGTGGAACAGGGTGAAACAGATTAGAAAGGTCGCACCACTTCAGAGGAAATGGAAGTTAGAGATGGAAAGACTGAGGGGGTACAGGTGGAGTTTCTTAAGGAGAATGCATCAGATTTGAAAAGGACTTTCTTCATTGAATTAGAAAAAGATTTGAAATCATTTGGATAAATGCTTCAAAGGAAATATTTTACAGGGATGTGAGCAAAGGGCAAAAAGTGGATTTATCAATAGCTCTATCAAAGAGCTGGCACTAGCAGGATGAGCTGAATGGCCTGCTGAGTGAAATCATTTTAACTTGTGTTTTGTGTTGAGCTGTATTTTCTGCTTCTTTATTAAGCAGCAAACAGAATAACTTATTTTGCAGTATTAGGCATATCATCAGATAGATACTCACTGGACAGCTTTCATATTAAAATGCAGAAAAATAAAGATACTGCAAAGAAAATTAATGCTATATTCAGATTGTTGATAGTCTTACTCCCAGAGCAATTTAAAAAGCCAACTTTCTTTATACAGCTGTCTTGTGCAGGATGTGAACAACAAATTTAACAGTCAAAATGCAAAAAGTCAGAGAAATGTCAGCATGTACTTTTCATATAAACATCTAACTGAAAAATATTATTAAAATTTCACTGAAGAAAAATGTCCTTTTCAAAATTATTATTTTTCTGATCACTCTACTGTTTGTAGAGGTTATAATCACAATAATCTTATTCTTACGAGTGGGACTAATGATGACACACATACTGTTTAAACACCTCATTAAATGAAGTTCAGATGATAATTACTTACTGTTTTTGTAAATATAAAACTATATGCTGAGGGTCTCAAAAGATAACATGTAGCTACTCAGTTGAAACGTTCATCAGAAATGCAATTTCAGTTGCTCCAGCTTCTGCATTCATCAAGATAAAACACATTTAAATCTATACCAGTTTCAGTTATCAAACTCCTCAACTGAAAATATGAACAAAACATACATAGTTCCTTCCCTGAATGATGCTTATATGCTGCTTTGCACAAGAAATTGAAAATGGTTTTGACTGTCTTATGTGGTAAAGCTTGCTATTGCAGAATGGTTGAACAAATATCTTAGGCTGCATGAACCATCATCTCTTCCTATTCTAATGTTTAGATGGAAAGGGCCAAATATAACTCGTGCTGCAGTGGTCTTATGAACCGACTATTTATACTCACAGTGAAGGCCAGCAACAAATTTATGTACACTGAGATGCAAGTATCACACTTTTAAACAAAATATTCACTTGATTAATTGATCTCAACAAGATTACAGTTGTGTTGCTATCTGGAATTGCCCTGGGTTAGACAAAGGAAAATTGCCCATGGGTACTAATCACTACATTGTGGGCATAACTGGAGGAATGTCTTTGAGGATGTTGACTGAGGATGGTAATAAGGTCTTGCATGCATTGCCAGTTATTCAACCCTGAGAGCCATAACATTGACCCACACTAACTGCCAAATATCCCTCTCTCCAGGACACAGTCGCACATAACGAAAGGCGGCAGCAGTTAACCCATAGGGATCAGGCACACTTGTGTGTACACACCCGCTCCATGGTGGAGGTGATACTGGCCATCATTAGAGTGGCCATTGCTGACTCAATGTCAATATGTGGGCTATGACTATTGCGGACAGAAGTGTACTCATAGCTAATCTTCCTCTTCCTCACACAGAGTTCCACAATCTCTTAAATTTGCAAGCTGCAGACATGTAACCATAAACCAATTACTTTTCCCCTCTCCTCACAAACTCTCATTTGTGGTTTTCTCCAAATGCCCAAGAACTGCCACCTGGCCAGATAGTGTTGATAGCACAACAGAACAGTGAGAAAGAAATACCAGCTCCTGATTTATTTAGTCACCAGCTCAGATACTGAAGCATCACATAAATAAGACTTGCATATAGAGTCACTGGGCATTAGGCAGGCAGGCCAGAGGACAAAGATACCACAAGTGGCAGCTCACTACAAAAATGGGTCAGATGGGCAGGCCACACGAGAATGCTAAAGGGAATGCATGAAACCTGGCAGTCATCCTTCACACAATGTTAGGGAGCATAGGCAATCCAGCACCAACCTTGCACAGGGCTTTGTGCAGAATATGAAGTCCCTTGTCTTAAACCAAGTGTTGTAGGCTGGTACATTTCAAGGTCCAGGATTATGTGTTGAGGGATGCATTAAAGCTTGGGGCAGCTGCCACCAAGGCACTGTGAGGAATGATCATCATCTAAGGTCTTTCTGCCAAACTACAATGGGGGACCATTCAGATATTGGACCTTCCCGTGCCTCAAGTACATATAAATAGGACCTTGCATAATTAAGAAATGCCCTCAAGTTTGTTGTAACTATTGAGAAAATCAAACCCCAATGTTTGTTTGTTTAAACATACAAAGAATGTACAAAACTGAACTGTTTTCATAATTGTGTAAGAACATAAAGTTATTTTTATGAATAAAGTATATTTTTGGAAAAAGTAATTAGACACTTAAAACACACAAACAAGGAGCAGGAGTAGATCATTCAGTCTCTGAAGCCTGCTTCAAGATTTAGTAAGATCATTGTTGATCCTATTTAACAGCAAATCCACATTCCCACATGCCTCTGATAATGTTTTACCCCTTTGCATACTAAGAATCTAACCGCTTCAGTCTTAAAGATACACAAATACCGTTTTCACTACATTTCCAGCAAGAGAGTTACAAAAATTCATTACCTCCAAGAGAAAAGGCCTCTTCTGTGTTTTAAATTGGCAACCACTTTATTTTCTGGATTCTCCCATAAGAGGATACATCCTGGCCACATCTACCTTGTCATGTCCCCTCAGGACCTTATATGTTCCAGTCAAGTCACTATTTAGTCCTCTAAACTCCACAGATACAATCGTAGTCTATTCATTCCAAATATTAGTCTGGACCAACCTTCTCTGAACTGCTTGTAGGCAGTGGGCACAACCATGATGCAATGCCCAGTGGGCAATATCTCAGCTCCCATTATAGTAAAGGCAGAAATCACACAACATCTGAATGATGCAGCATTGATCATAGTAGAATACAACGGTGCATGTGTGAGCTCATTGTATTTGTAGCACTGCATCCTGGATGCTAGATTCTTAGCATTGATCACCAGGCTATATATTTGTATTGTCTTACAAGCATGTGGCTGAAAGTCCTGAAGAAGGGTGTAAACCTGAGACGTCGACTTTCCTGCTCCTCTGATGCTGCCTGACTTTCTGTGTTCCTCCAGTTTCACACTATATTGACTCTGACTCCAGCATCTGCAGTTCTTGCTATCACTGAATGGCTGAAAGATCTCCTGCCCCCCTCAGAAATTACGAATTGGAGCGGAAGTAGGCCATTCAGCACTTCAAGCTGCCCTGCCATTCAATAAGGTCACAGCTGATCTATTTGTGCTCAGAATTCCACAGTCCCATCTACTCCCAATAACCTTCAATTCTCTTGCCTAACAAAAACCTATCTACCTCCACCACAAAAACATTCAATGATTCAACCTCCATTTCTCCTGAGACAGGGAGTTCCAAGATTTACAAGCTTCTAAGCGAAAAAAATTCTTTTCATCTCTGTCCTGAAAAAGACAACTCCAAATTTTAAAACAGCACCCCCTGGTTCAGGACTCACACAGGGAAAAAACATCTTTTCCACAAGTGGAATATGAGTTGCTGTTCCTGGATTTCACAAGTTTCAAAATCTCCCCTCCCCCTACCGCATCCCAAAACCAGTCCAGCTTGTCCCTGCCTCCCTAACCTGTTCTTCCTCCCACCTATCCCCTCCTCCCACCTCAAGCCGCACCTCCATCTCCTACCGACCAACCTCATCCCGCCCCCTTGACCTGTCCGTCCTCCCTGGACTGACCTATCCCCTTCCTAACTCCCTACCTACACTCACCTTT
>NC_063346.1:21201133-21260774 GCF_021869965.1 Rhincodon typus | reverse complement strand
CTGATGACGGGTCTAGGCCCGAAACGTCAGCCTTTCTGCTCCTATGATGCTGCTTGGCCTGCTGTGTTCATCCAGCCCTGCACCTTGTTGTCTTTGTTCAAGAATTGGACTGTGCTGAATATATTCTAAAAGGCATTCCTAGCTTTGAACACATGCATTATTTCTATAGCAGTTCATTGTGGGATTGTTAAAACTCACACAATATTATTACCTTAGTGTTCTTCCATACCTCCCCAGTTGTCTCTGGATCTTCAGTTATTTCTGCTTCATCCACACAATGTAGTAGCACATAATGTATCCTAAAAATAGCATCATTTCTTACCCTAATGGATCTTCTTATATAATGCATCACCTGGGAAATGCTAACATTCTAATTCAGCGATACAATAATTTATCACACTGCTATCCACATTTTGTCTTATTTTCACTCTCGAAAATTTTGTAACTCGGAACATTAAATTCCCAATTCCATCCAATCTTGCTAACATCTTTAGTGACAATATCAAAACTGTCTAATCATACACATTTCACTTCATCCAGACTCCAAATTTGGTCTGGGGGTGACCCTTATTAGTTGTCCTAATTTTCTTATTTTTTTTAATATCCCTCAATGCTTATTTGTGTCTGCCATTACTTCATGATATCTTTCTTCCTTTCTGATAATATTCTCATGACTTATCTCAAACAAATTTCTTTTTATATTCCTAATTAATTTATATTATTTTGACTATTTCAAATCTTACCTTGCCATACTGACATATATGCATTTAGATCACTCCTCCCTACATCTTCTCCACGCTCTATTTAGTCTCTCCACGTGTTGTAATTTCTGTTCAGGTGAAGCTGCCTTTTCAGTGTAACATTCAATTTACTCCATTACCATAAGAATGTAAACCCTTCCTCCAATGCCAGCCTCTGACATGAACCTTTTTTATGATCTTGTGTAAAAGGCTTAAAATCCTCAACAAAAATATCGTAATGCATCTGGCACCCCTTAAACAGTCACTCCCTCCAACACCGATGCACAATGGCAGCAATGTGCAACATCTAAAAGATGCATTGCAGCACTGAAAAAGGCTTCTTCAACATCTTTCAAACCTGCAACCTCTACCACTGAGACAGATTAAGTGCAGCACAAGGATGTGAACACCGTCACTTGCTAGTCCCCCACAAGCCACACACAGTCCTGACTTGGAACTGTATTGTTGTTCCTTCAGTATCACTGGGTCAACATCTGGGAAATCCCTTCATAACTGCACTATGGGTGTACCTGCAGTAAATGGATTGCAGCATTTCAAGAGGTAGCTCATAATCACCTTCTCAAGGATAATTCGAGATAAACAATACATGCTGTCCAAACCAATGATGCCTATATCACATAAAAGAATAAGTTAAAATATCACTATCTAACCTTTTATCTGTTATCCCTTTCCAGAAGTTTGTTCATCCTCCCTTCAGCCTGACAATATCATTTTGGACTCAAAGTAATTGGAGGTAAAAAAGGCATGATAATCAAAGTGCTTTTGTGATCCTATATCTGTAGTTCATTTTTCTAGGATGCATTGGATAATTCTACTTTGAGCCCCAAATACTCTCCAACTCATACTTGGCTGTGATTAAGGGGTCTAATATTACAATTCCCTGGACCGTTCTGAGTCCTGTTACTTGTCACTGTGAATTATCACTGACTTCACTCTGTTTGCCCTATTCCTGTGTCCTGAACTGCCTTCACTGCTTCTTGTGTGAATACTGAATACTGGGTGTAATTTTCTGCTCCCTTGAGCAGCATGAGCAATGGCAAGAAGGTTGGGAAAATACTAAAAATGAAAAAAATGAGAACCTCAACATCAAGAAAATGTTTAATGATTTTCCCCTTAAGATTTAAACAGCAAGAATTGAATCTTACTAATGAGCAATGACTACTTTAATTTCATGAACTTGCATCTCATTACTGGCCCAACTCACCTCATTTCTATGGAGTTTCCAACTGCCCTATCCTACCATGAGAAACAGTCGCCATTCCCGATATGATTTTCCCAGGAGTTACCTGGTGGCGGCAGCTTGCCACTTTGCATGCATCTGCCTGGTTACTTTGTGTGCTGGGGTGGGTATGTATCTTTTGCAACTACTGAGGATGCATCTTAAAGCATTTAGCTTACTTTCTTAGCGCTTGCTACTCACTTTAAGCTTACTTGAACACTGCTAGCCTCTGTGGCTTGAATTGTGTTTTTTAGTACATAGGGAAGGGCAGGCTACTTGTCAGTTTTGAGCATTGATTAGTCACGGGGCTAGTCATTTTGCTGTTTGACATTGTGACTCCTCAATGTCACACCTACAGTACGTTTCAGCAGCTTTCACAGACTGCATGTACTTCAACTAAATGGCTATGTTTGAAACTCTATAGGGTCTGATACTCAGAGACAAAGAGGTCCTATGAGTGGTTAGGGATGCCACTTCAGTTTGTCAAGGAACTTGTTCAATTCAAGGGGCAAACTCTCTGCTGATTGGAGTCATACCTGGCACATAGGATGAACATGGTCATGGTTGTTGAAGGTCAGTCATCTCAGCTCCAGGACATCTCTACAGGAGTTCCGCAAGGTACTGTCCTCAGCCAAACCATCTTCAGCTGCTTCATCAATGACCATCATAAGCTCAGAAGTTGAAAAGTTCACCAATGATTTCACAATGTTCAGCAACATTCGCAGTTCTTCAGATACTGAATCAGTCCATATTCAAATTCAACAAGAACTGGACAATATCCAGACTTGGGCTGGCAACTGACAAATAACATTGGTGCCACACAAATGTCAAGCAATGACCATGTCCTACAAGAGACAATCTAACCACCACCCCTTGATATTAAATGGTGTTACTGTCACTGAATCCTCCACTATCAACATCCTTGGTTTTATCATTGACCAGAAACTCAATTGGACTCACCACATAAACACAGTGGCAAGAGACAGCAGGTCAGAGGCTAGGAATACTGCTTTATTTTAAAACACAAGCTTTAGAGCACTGCTCCTTCGTCAGGTAAAGTCAAAGGAACAGCGCTCCGAAAGTTTGTGATTTCAAATAAACCTGTTGGATTATAACCTGGTGCTATGTGATTTCCGATCTTGTCCACCCCGGTCCAACACCGACATCTCCACACCATAGGAATACTGTAGCAAACAATTCACCTCCTGAATCCCCAGAACCTGTCCCAGAGCCACATACAAAGCAGATGTCAGGAGGGTGATGGAATACTCCCCACTGGGGAGTAAAAAATGCCAAAATTCTGCCTCAGGGAAGAATCTTTAAACAGTCTTGGCATTGAAATGTACACTGAGTTTTTTTTTGTGGTTGAATGTATGACTAAGCATTAATGAGAGAATGGGGTAAGAGGACTGAGGCATGAATCTATGATGGTACCAGCACTAAATTGGATTGAATCAATTAAATTCTCTCTCCCTTATGCTCTGAAAACTGGATGGCCAATATTAAACTGAACTTTTCAATGTGGTCTATGAAGTTGCTTGGGCTCCCACCCAACCAGTTTTGTTGTGCTTTATTTATTGTTGTGTGATATGCTCTCCCTTGGCAAGTGGTCTTCAGATTTGACTAGGGGAGTGCAAACAGTAGTGTATCCACCAGCTTGTAGAGTCTGAATGTAAATGATAATGATTGAGCAATGTTACCTTACAATTATAGTGCATGACTATGTTTCTACTCATTTATAATTTGAGTCATAAGTTATTCTTTGTGTTATCATGGGGCTATGTGTAAGAAATACTTCATGCCAGCTTATCACAGGAAGCCAAAATACAGATTACGAAAGCATACTTTGTGGGAGTGCGTTTTTGGATCAGATACAATGAATAGAAAACTGTACTACAGCCTTGGTTTGAGAACTTTTTCCAGGTCAGCCATTTATTTCCCGACCTGAATGCAGAAGCATTGGGTCGTAGTAACAGCAGTGACTGTCAAATATTGTCAATTGCTACAGTGATTTCACACTCCTGAGAAATATGGTTAAAATTCTCTTGTGGATGCAAGTTATGTCACAAAGGCTTGTGAAGAGAGAGAAAGATCCTGCAGTATGATTTCAGAGAATCTTTAAACAAAATTGCTTTGTCAGCTTCTAGGCGTACAGTCCAATCTGCTGCTCCTTTCACAGTGAATGAGCCATGGAAATTTGGGGAAACAGAATATTGAAATTGTTTTTATTGAGACATAAGCATTTGCTTTTGTTGCAAAATGTAGTGCAAATGGAGTGGCCATAATTTAAAAATAATAGCATTTTGTCTGTATTTGTAACTTTTCTTCTGTTTCTTTGCCTTGCTGGCTCTGTTATACTATCACAAGGAATTAAAATCTCCATCCCATGCTCTTCTGAAATGTGTGCCAGATTCAATATTTTGCATCAAAACTTTACATTCATGCAGATTAATTGTTTTAAATTAAGTTTAAAATCTACCTACCCAAAAGTAATGTTAAAATGTCAACACTGTTTATTTTTAACTTCCCTGTGCAGTAAATGAAGTATTGTATAAATTGACTGTTTCTCAACTGTCAATAAAGTATGAGGTGATCAAATTCTGCTGAAAATTCTGCATCGCAAATTTTCAACATGCCTATTTATTTCCATAATTACTGTTAAATAATTTGGTCAGAACTGATATTAAATATCAGTAGCTTTGGACATACAATTCTCTTGATTACGATATGCAAATATGTTTGCTTCTGTAACAGTTTTAAAAACCTTTTTCTAACACTGACTTTTTCATGCTTGCTCTGTGAGCAATAAATAGTGCTGCATAATATCCAAAGCAGTTCAGGTAGTGCTGTCTGCAAATTCTGTACACCAGTACCACACAGACTGCAGCATATTAAAGGTAGCACACACCAATACCTTCTCAAATATAATTAGGGATGGACGATACATGCTGGCAAGATTCCATACACAAATAAAAAAAAGTGACACTATGCATTATAATTTGTTTGGATAAAACAGTTTTAACCATACAATGAGTCATTGACATATGAAAATTACTCTGGCAATTTATAACTCACATCTCAAAGCAGTTTTGAAAATAAGCTAATAAGTTAATAAAGCCCTTCAAAATATAATTCACTACTGTTTTTGCATTCAGTTCACTGGCAACTAAGCTTAATGAATTAAATGCATGCTAACTCTCTTAGGCATGCAACACTTGTGAATTTGGTACCCGAATCTTTCTCGCATTCAAAACGTTGCATTATGCCTCAGTTTTCCTTGGTGCACATAAAAATTATAGCAGGCGTGCATTTTCCACTTTAAATGTCTGTTTAGAATTTGCCGGACCTACTGTGTTATTGCATGCGTTTTAAGGCAATTTTAAGCACCATACAAATAGCTACATAACACATTTAAAACCGATCAGAATATTCTTTTATTTTGAAAATGCTTTAGATTATGGCAGATTTCCAATGTTGTTTTCTATTCCTTCGATTGTATATAAGCAGCAGGGGGCAATCTAACTCAGAAAACCTGCTGTGAGAATGTTCCAGGCTGCCAGTAATGATAACAGCCTAAACTCTATTACAACATGTCTCGAGGCGCTTTGCAACATACGTAATATTTCAAGGCACTTCTCATTGTATGCTCTTCTGAAATGTATACCGAATTCAATTTTTTGCTTGTAAATTTTCTGTTCATGCAGATTACTTATCTTGGAACAACTTTAAAGTTTATCTATGCAAAGGTAATATTAAAATATCAATATTCTGTGTTTCTTTTACTTTTCTCCGCAGTAAATTATGAGGTTCAGTGTAATATCAATGACAATCTTGTAGCGGACTTGTAAATGAAATTCCAAAAAGTGGTGAACCATGCACACTAAAACTTATGAAAGATAATAGTTCAGATTTTGCTATGATCCATCTCATGTACAGTCATCCACATTATTTTGACAGACTCTCTTTTGACATCAGCTTGAATTCAACAACCTTTACAGCACATCTACGGCATCTGTATGCAAGATAAGCAGGAGGGAATTTGTTCAACCAATGAGAATGAATGATCTTCACTGACACGTACAAATAACAGGAAATATAAATTACATTTAAATCATTACACTAGAACCAAAATATTGGGAATACAGATGGGATTATGGAAAATATATGAATGACCTGAAATGTCAAACTATCCAAAAGTTTCTTTTTAATATCTGCAAGACAGATTTTTATCTAACAGTCTGAGATTCCACTCTGCCTAACTAGTTTTTAAGGCTAGAGTGGAATTTCAGTTGTAATTATCATTTAGAAAACTGATTTTCCTGAATGACCAAACCCCAGCTTTTTCAACCATTTTAAAAAAAAGGATAATTACCTGAAATTCACTCCATGACAGTGAAATGCAGATTCTGCTGGTGAAAACTATAACAGCACCTTGTGGAAAAGCAAGGATCCCTTGCAGCAACTTTCTGCACTTAACTATGCAAGAGCCAATGCCAGATGTTGCTGTGAGTTTTACCCAGAAATAGTTATGCAGTTATTATTAGTGTAGCAAAATCAGACAATTGTTTTCAGAAAGTACACAAGTCAAAAGTGTTTGCCTAATTAATCAAACCCCTTCTATTTATAATTATTCCAGTTTATCAAGTATGAAACTAGTTGACTAAATGATGAATTATATGGAAGATTCTGGTACGTCAGCCTCACACTACTGTTGAGTGTGACTGGTCTGCTTTTCTTTCAGATCGGTGGTAATTTTCAAATAGCATGCCAACAACAGTCCATAGGGCATTTCTTAAGTTAAAATGTTTTGTTCCAGAGAGCATATATTGCATTAACTTATTAACATCCCTGGAATAGTTGCCGAGCACCAAAAAAAAGAGTTGCTTGCCTCCCATTTAACTCCACTATCTCCTCCTCCTTCACTGTGGTGCAAGTCATTGAAGGTCAAGAAACAACTGCATTGTTACAAGTCTCAACATACCCCTATACAGAAAACGGAATCTACAAGCAGTTTCTAAAAGCCAGAAATTGTTTGAAGAAAAATTGTTCGGCAGTCAGATTGGAAAATATCTTGACTTGATCTATTTTTCAATGCATTTATAAGGCTGGAGCCTGATTCAAACAGGAGCTTTCACTGTCAGGATTAATGGCCCTCAGAAAATCTGACCGACAGTGAAAGCAGAAACAAGTGGGTAGGAATACCCGATGTATTTAATTTCCATTTGCCAACACTCTCTTTTAGAAGGGCAAATGCAATCGGTAAAAAGACACCAATTACATCTGGCTACAGGACAATGAATCATAAAGGAAAATTGGAAAAGTACAGATGAGGAGTCCAAAAGCATTCTTTTTTGTATGATTACTTAATCTCTGGGGGTGCTGGGGGACTGGAGGACAGCTAATGTTGTTTCACTTTAAGAAGGATGGTAGAGTGAATTCAGGGAATTCCAGACCAGTGAACCTCACATTAGTGATAGGGAAACTATTGGAGAAAATTCCGAAGGAGTGAACAGGCAATGTGTGACCAGGGATAGTCAGCACAGCTTTGTCAGAAGGAGGGCTAGCTTATCATACTTGATTGAATTTTTTGGGGTGTTGACAAGGTGTGTAGGTGAGGGTATTGCAGTTGATGTAGCTTATATGGATTTCAGCAAAGACTTTGACAAGATCTCTCATGGCAGACGATAAAGAAGGTAAAAGCACACGGAATCCAGGGTAACTTGGCAAATTGGATCCAAAACTGGCGGAGGGTCGGGGGGGGGATGGTGGTGCGGGAGGTGGGGTAGGTGGTGGGATTGGTTGGAAGCAGAGATGACGGTAGAGGCTGTTTCTGTGACAGGAGGCTGGTGTCCTGTGGTGTACCACAAGGATCAGTGCTGGGTCCCTTATTGTTTGTAATATGTAGAAATGTATATATAAATGATATGGAAGAAAATGTTGGGGGACTAATAAGTAAGTTTGCGAATGACACGAAGATTAGCCAGTGGCTGACGGTAAGGAAGGAGGTCTTAGGTTGCAGGAGATTATAAACGGATTAGCCAGATGAGTAGCTCAGAGTTAGCTGGAATTTAAATGTGAGGTGAGGTACTTTAGAAGTAACAAGTCAAAGAAGGACTCAATGAATGGCAGAACGCTCGGAAGCTCAGAGAAACAGAGGCATCTTGGAGTGCTTGTCCACACATCCCTGAAGATGGCAGGGCAATTATAAGAGCAGGAAGGTTATGTCGAAACTGTACAAACTTTGGTTAGGCTACAGCTGGAGTAATATGTGTGGTTCTAGGCCATCACACTATTAGAGAGGATGTAATTGCACGGGAGGGGACAGAGGAGATTCACCAGGATGTTGCCTGGGATGGAACAGTAAAGCTATGAAGAGAGGCTGGATAGGCTTGGGTTGTTTTCTTTAGAGCACAGAAGGCAGAGAGGGGACCTGATTGGGCCATATAAGATTATGAAGGGCTTGGATAGGTTGAACAGAAGGCAGCTGGTCCCCCAGTTGAAGAATTGATAACAAGGGGTCATAATTTGCAGGCAAAAAGCAGGACGTTTAGAGGGAATTTGAGGAGACACATTTTACCCACAGGGTGGTGCAAATCTAGGATGCACTGCCAGGGAGGAAACTTCACAACCTTTAAAATGTACTTGGATGAGCATTTCAAATGTCATAACATTCAAAGCTATGGACCTAGTGTAGGAAAGTGGGACTAGTGTAGATTTATTAGTTTTTGTCAGTGTAGACTTGATGGGTTGAACAGTCTGTTCTGTACTGTATGATTCTATAATCATCGAACTTGGATAGAGATGACAAAATGTGATGTGAAGATCTGAAGGGTCTAGAGAATCTTTGTAAGCATATCAAGCATTTAACTTTTATAACTTTAACTGTAAAAATAGGTTTGTTTTCATTTATCTTTTTATAAATCAAAAAGAAATATTTTCCCCCTGGCCCTGTGAGAATGACTAAAAAAGAGCATCAGGACTTTCAAATGAAGGATCACTTTAGACAGAGCTGCATGATAATATATGTTGAATGATTTTGTTTGAAAAAGCAAAAATTGATAATCCCTCCTTCAACTGACAAACAAAAGACTCAATAACCAACTGCATCCTCTCCATAAATGTTTATTTCACTCATCTGTTCTCTTCTGTTTACTACTGCTTTTGGGGCTGTCTCAATCCAAGAAACACTAAAACAATCCTTTTCTTTCTTCCCCATGTGCCAAGCAACTTACAGTCAAAATTCAACTGGAAGGCAACATGCTTTTCATTTTCAAAGCAACTGTTCAGTTAGAAAAATGAAAATACCACATATAAAGATAAGCCACCACTATTGGAGAGAACTCATGTTACAGCATCTCTGATTTCCTGAAGAGTGACAGGTTTCTGTCATAGAGAATGCTCTACAAGTCCATTGGAATGCACAATGAAAGGACTTTCTGCTAAGATTCGATTTAGAACTTCAATATTGCTGAAAAGAGAGGCACGTTTCTGAACCTTCCCACGTTGCACTCACCTGAATAAACACAAGAATTTATACCATTGATGAACGGGGTGCTAATTGGTTGCCAGAATTAACTTGCCACCAATCCATACCTTGTTCTCTTGTTGTGTAAATTGAAATTTGAAATTTGGCATTCTTGAATGAGTACAAGATGGATAGCTTCAGCATCCTGTCTCTTTTCAGGAAAATTGAATTTAGTTTCTTTACTTGTTCAATTTTTACAGTTGTTCAGCTTGTAACTAACTGCCTTTCATAGTATTAAATTTATATACAAAATTGTATCGACTGCTTACTGACACTACGATGTAGGAGGGTCAAAAGTACCAATCTAACAATGCACAGACAGTTTTCTGGGGGATTCGAATTCTCCAGAATTATATGTCATATGAACTAAATTAGACTGCAACCTCTTCTTCTCCCCCTTTTTAATATTGTTGCCATTGTCTCCTTATTATATTAGTCATATTTTCCTTCCTCCAGCATTTTACATCACTGCCTCCTAAACTTATTATTTTCTCTGACTCATAAAATGCACATTCACCTGTTGTGCAGTGCGAATTTAAAAAATTATCTACTGGGCCAAAACAGCATGGATATGCTCTCCATGACCTTAACTATAAGAAACATCAGATTTCTGCTTGTGCAAGTAGTCTCCCTTCAATTTGTAGCTGTTTTCCAACTGCAACCACTGCTGACTGAGCTGTTGCTCCTCTCCTACAGAGAGGGAAAAAAATTCTGGGGTAAGTTCTGTTGGGGCGGAATGACTAAATAAATCACTTGACACCCAGACTCCACTTCTAGCATCAAAGAGTTTATTTAAGTTACACCAGCGGGAAGAAACCTATGGGGGTCATAAGGTTCTTCAATGAATAAAAGAAAGACATAAACTTTTATACGTTTGTTTTGAGCCAAACTTTGGCAATTACAGACTAATAATATTATTAATTAATTACATACACACCGAATCAAATTATTCATGTGCATGTGTAGTCAGCCTTATGGGTAACCCTCGGTCTCCTTTGATCTCATGATGTTTCCCAGACAACTTTATCTCTATCCTTGGGGCTTTCACAATGCACACTGTATTTAACCAAATTCCAAAACTGCTGACTTCTGCACCTGTAATTCAATCTTCCCTGCTAGTAGTGTGAGGCCTTCCCTTGCTGTCTAAGGCAGTCTTCTCCATAGGATTTTTAGGAGAATCTCCTTAATGCTTGTTGCGATTTTTTTGATGTTATATGTCAAAATCTATATCTAATTCAAAAATCTATAACTATAATTATCTGAAAATCTTAACTAAAGTAAATCTATTTGTGATGGATCTCAGGCCTTAACTCAATTAAGTATGGAATTCTTTTATCAGCATACTCAAGGGTGTCCTTATCCAGCTGTCTCTGTATAAGCAACTGCAACTATGTGTCTGTCACAGGACTGTTTGTGAATTATCTTAATCTTGTTACTTTGGATATATTGTGTCTGCAGAGCTACTGTTGTTCTAATCAATGATTTACTTCAATACAAACTACACCAAACAAGCTATTCTAAGTCATCTAAAAGCTACCTTTGGTCATCTTATGCTGCCATGGAAAGCCACAACAGTTCCATAGGATCTATTCTTAAAGCAACTTAATCATAGTTCATTTGGAACTTTAAAGTGGAAGCAAACTCTAAAGTTTAAAATGAAACAGAAGCTAATAACAGCAGTCTTTGAATGGCCTTGAATACTCAATAAATAGATATCCCACCATGAACCTTTTCACACGCAATACTCCACTGCTCACCTTATTAATTATGCATCCCACCTCCAAAGTGTTTTCACATAATCTTGCAGTCAGTAGGGTCAGCAGGGCTCAGCAATGCTGGGACCTTCAGGTTTTCATTCTGTAGGCACTATATTTAAACAACAGCTTTGCACCATTTCAAATGTTGCAAACCAGGAACCTGTCCATCGTATGTTTCTGAGCAATGCTAAATGACATGGCTGTGAGAGACAAGTTAGTACGCTGTGTCACAGCTGGGAAACTGGAGGTCCTGATGGATGAACTGGTGGAGAGGAGGGCACTTCTCTTTCCCCCCTAAAAGGCAAGGCACAGCAGAGATGTGGGGAGTATCCAATCAAGTACAAAGTGAGTGAGCACTGAGAAAGCAAGGTAAAAACCCCGAGGTGCTCTCTATTCTTATGTAATGGATGCGGGCTCCTACACACAAGGTGGCCTGGCAGCAACTTTGCAATGTTAGGTGTTGTTGAATTCCAAAGTGGAGTGATGAAGTGTGGAACTGTACTATAAGTTAATCTGAGATGTGCCATGATCTGCTGATTTGTTGAATTCAGTCATGGTGTATGAAGGATGCAGGTGGTAATTGCCTGTGGAGAATGCCCCAAGGCGTTGGGAAATGCTGGTCAAGATGGAGGCCGAGAGAAAATGTTGGCGAGCTGCAGTTGCCAAGTTAGCACTCTCTTTCAAGTGGTGCCATCCAATATCCCACCAGTAACTAGGAAAATAGCAACCTGTATTTCAATGAGTTGAGATGATGTAATCAGATGTTAATGCCTGCTAAATAGGGTTTTTGCCACTTCCTAACAAGATCCTCATCTTGTTGTTAAAAAGCTTAAAGAGAAAATTGGACACTTTTTCCTCTGCATTGAGAATCTCATTTTTCATTCTTACCATATTCAGCAAACTTTCTTGCTGTTGTCCAAATCTTACAGGGGCTGGAAAAATTCCACCCAGTACTGTGGTTTGATTTAAGTAGATCAGTCCATTGAAGATAGGCTTGTATTCAACAATGCAACTGAAGTTAAATAGTGAGCAAGAAGTTTGAAACAACAGGGGTACATAGACAGGTCATTATCAATGTGCACACGGAAATAAATCCACTAAACACACGCACCATATACTTGGATTCAAAACAAATTGAATAATTGCAATCTTACTAACATTTATATTCACACGCCTCAAACCAGACCATGGCAAAGAGTTAGAGATAATCTAATCCCCAAAGTTAGGAAAATATGGCATTATTTGCTCAATGAATTTCTTGCTTTCATTGTAGGGGAGCTTTGGCAACAAATTGATGTCTTTTCCACATTAGGGACCCAATATAGCAACTTAGTTTTCTTTTTTTTGTTCATTTTACACAAATAATAGATTTTAAGTACTACAATTCAGTTGATAATTTGTATTTCAAGCCTTAAATGTGAACGGTCCCATGTTCCAACTGACAACTAAACTATCAAGTTGCAATTCCTTGCCCAATTAGAGACAGTTTCTTTATGCTTAGATATTTTCTTCTAAATACAAATGAGAAGAGAAATGATTGCATTACAAATGAAGAAACGGTGATTGTCTGATAATTAAACCGTAAAAGGTGACATATAGATAGGGTGAGCGACAAGCAGAACGCTAACACTCCGTGCTCTTAAATATTTATCTGAACGTATTAATGAAATATATACTAATGCAATTTTGTTTTAAGAAAAGATTATATGTTGGATCACTTCTAAGTTATTTTCGCAAACAAACAGCATATAATCTTTATGGTTCAGCAATCATTTTCAGAAATAACTCAAATGAGAAGAGATGGTATTCTATATAGAATCCCTCGATTAGATCAACGAAGGGGGAAAATAAGGAAAGGACAAAAAAGTGATAGTGACACTTTTAATTCTACAATTGAGCTCTTACAACGAGACACTGTAACCAGTAAAATTCACATCATGACGAGAATAGTCAGAAAGAAGGTGCCATTTTTCTGAAGAGCAAGTTTAAAGTTAAATTTACTGCAGAATGCCACCTCTATTTTACATAATGTGAATAAAACAAGCTAAGTCCCCTGTCAAAGATGTCAGCACAGAAGGCAATTATGTGTCAGGATTGCATTTTTTGTTCAGTAAAATTACACCTTATTCTACTAGTAGCAAATTATACACAGTAAAGTGACAAAGTTACTCTTACCTCGTGATTCACTGATACTAGCTTCAAAGGAAATTTATTGTTTTCTTCAGCCACTTCAATAAAAAGAACATTTTATAATATGACTTTATAATCCTGATTAACAGTAAAACAAAGGCTTCACAAATTCAATTCTGATTTTAAAAATAATTTTCTCTCCAAATGCAATACCTCTGGAAAGTAATAGTGATTATTTGACTCTGGTTTCAATCCCCAATTAAATCACTTGTGTTTCAATATTAATCTTTTCTCAGAACATAAGATCAAAAGAAATAAGACCAGAAATAGGTCGTTTGGCCCCTTGAGCCTGTTTCACCATTCAATAAGATGGTTGCTGATCTGATTGTAACCTTAACTCTACAATCCTGCCTGTCCCCCATAACCCTCGGCTCCCTTTTACACAAAGAATCTCTCTAACTCAGCCTTAAATATATTCACTGACCCAGCCTTTGCTGCAATATGGGGTAGAGAATTCCAAAGATTTACAACACTTTGAGAGAATGAATTTCTCTCATCTCAGTTTTAAATGGTGACATTTCAGTATATTCAAAATAGTTAATTCCTACGAGAAAATAAAAATTCTTAAGGAATGACCCACCATCTATGGCTAATGAAGAAGTTAGGGGAAGCATCAAAATTAAGGAAAATGCATGCACCTGCACATTGGTTAGTGACAGGTTAGATGATTGGTCAGAATATAAAGAATAGTAGCAAATGACTAAATTCAGGAGGAAGAAATTACAGTTTCTGTGGAAACTAGCCAGAAAAAGTAAAAATGGATAGCAAGAATTTCTATAGATATTTAAAAAGAAAAAGTGTAAGTGAAATGAGTATTTGTCCTCTGGAAAGTAAGAATGGGGAGTTAATAATGCATAGTGAAGAAATGATGGATGAAGTGAACAAATATTTTGCCTTCACTATAGAGAATACAAAAAGATATTTCAGTAATGGCTGTAAATCAGGTGGTGGAAGGGAGAGAGAGAAACTTACCAAAACTACAATCATGAAGCAATTTGTACTCAGCAAATGATGGAACTGCAGGCTGACAAGCTTCCAGGTCCAGATGGATTTAATCCTTGAAATTTAAAAGAGGTAGTAGATATGTTGGTGTAAATTTCCCAAAAATCCCTAGATTTAGGAAAGGTTCTAGCAAATTGTAAAGTAGAAAAAAAAAACCTCCAATCAAGTAGGTTTTAAATGCTTCAGATATGATAGACGTAAAAGGGGTGGGGGAGTTACGCAACTGATTAAGGAGAATGTCACAGCTACCCTACGAGAGGATATCTTGGAGGCCTCATCCATTGAGGCCAAATGGGTAGAACTCAGGAATATGATGACAAGCCTCCCAATAGCCAGCAGGAGGTAGACAAACAGAAATGCAGACTGATTATGGAAAGATGTAAAAACAATAGGGACTCCCTTATTGACATGGGCTTAGATGGTGCAGAATTTGTTAAGTATTTCCAGGAAGATTTCTTGAAATAATATGTAGATTGTCCAACTAGGGAGAGAGGCCATATTAAGTCTTGTATTGAGGAATAAGTTTGGCCAAGTGATCAAAGTTTCAGTGGTAAAGCATTTTGGGAACGGTGATCATAATTCTGTAAGTTATAAGATTGTTATGGATAAGGATAAGACTGGTTCTCAGCTGAAAGTAATAAATTAGGTGAAAACAGTATTAGACAAGAACTGGAGAAATTAAACTTGGGATGGCTTTTTGGGGGTAAATCCACATCTAACAAGTGGGAGTCTTTTAAAGGTCGATTGATCAGAGTTCAGGACTAGCATGTTCCAATGAGGATAAAAGATAAGGATGGCAAGATTTGGGAACCCTGGATGGCTGGAGATATTGAAAGCTTCATCAAAAAGAAAAAGGAAGCATTGTAGGATTTTAAGGAAGTGATGAAGATGATTAATGAAGGAAGGGCTGTCTGCATAAAATTTATTGAAGTATGATAGGCTGGTCCAGAAGATTACGTCACATGGGATCCACAGTGAGTCAGTAAATTGGATATAAAACCGGCTTAGTCATAAAAGGCAGAGGGTAGGAGTGATGAGATTTTTTTTCTGACTGGAGGCCTGTGATCCGTGGTGTTCCTCAAGGATAAATGCTGGGACCACTGTTGTTTGTGACATATAAATATAAATGATTTAGATGAAAATGTAGATGGTCTGAATGGTAAGTTAGCAGATGATACAAAAACTGTTGGAGCTGTGGACAGTGCAGAAGGATATGGCAGTGCATAGATAAGTCGGAAAGTTGGGCCGAGACGCAGCAGATGGAGTTTAATCAGGCAAGTGTGAGTTGATGCATTTTGGGAGGTCAAATGCAAGAAGAAAGTTTACAGTAAATGGCAGGACCCTTAGGAACATTGACATACAGAGAGATCTTGGGGTGGAAGTCCTTAACTCCCCAAGAATGGCAGCACAAGTGGATAAAGTGGTAAAGAAGACATACAGCATGCTTGCCTTCATTGGTGGGGTATGGGTACAAAAGTTGGCAAGCCATGTTGCAGTTGTATAAGACTTTAGTTAGGCCACATTTGAAGTAATTTGTGCAGCTGTGGTCACCACACTATAGGAAGGATTTGGAGGCTTTGGAGACAGTGCGAAAGAGGTTTACCTGGATGTTGCCTGGACTGGAGTGTATTAGCTATATGGAGAGGTTGGACAAACTTGTATTGTTTTTGCTAGAGCATCAGAGACTGAGGGGTTACCTGATAGAAGTATATAAAATCATAAGAGACATGGATAGGGTGGATATTCAGAGTCTTTTTTCCAGGGTGGAATGTCAAATACTAGGGGTCATAGGTTGAAGGTGAAGGGTGAAAGTTTAAAGGAGATGTGTGAGGCAAGTTTTTAGGCTGATAGGTGCCTAGAATGCGCTGCCAGGGGAAGTGGTATAAGCAGATTCAATTGCAGCATTTAAGAGGCATTTGGACAGACATATTACCAGGCAGGCAATAGAGGGATATGGACCATGTGCAGGCAGATGACTGTAGTTCAGAATAGTATCATGGCCGACACAGACATGGTGGGCTGAAGGGCCTGTTCCTGTGCTGTACTGTTCTATGTTCTGATCTATGTTCTAGGAAGAGAGGGAGGCAGAAAACAGGAAACTATAGACCAGTTCATTTGATGTCTATCGGGGCAAGGTGTTATGGTCGATCAAAGAAGAAGTTATCGCTCAACACTTAGAAAATCAAAGTAATCGTGACATGTCAAAGAGAAGTCATGTTTAACCAATTGACTAGAGTTCTTTGAAAGTGTATAATACACTGTGGAGAAAGGAGAGCCTGAAGACATACCATATTTGGATTTTCAGAAAACATTCAATTAGATGCCAGATCAAAGGTTATTATGGAGAATAAAAGCTCATGGTGAAGGTTTAGCATGTTAATATGGACAGACCATTGGCTGGTTGGCAGAAAACAGAGAATATGCATTTATGAGTCTTTGTGTAATTGGCAGGATGTGATGAGTAGAGTCCCATAGCTTTCTGTGCTGGGGCCTCAACTTTTTACAATTTGCAGCAATGATTCAAATGAGGGCATTGAAGGCATTGTAGCTAAATTCACGAATGACACAAAGATAGGTTGGAAAGTATGCTGTGAAGAGAATATAACAAAGTTGCAGACAGATATAAGTAGGTTGAGTGAGTAGGCAAAATATCTGGCAGATAGAATACCATTTGGGAAAATGTAAAGTTGTCCACTTTGACAGGGACTGTAGAATTCACCAAAGATCCTTAGATAGTACCTTCCAACACACGATCATTTCAATCTAAAAACACAAGTGCAGCAGATACGTAGGAACACCACCACCTGCAAGTTTCCCTCCAAGTCATTCATCATTCTGATTTGGAAATGTAGCACCGTTCCTTCACTGTTGCTTGTCCAAAATCCTGGAATTTCCTTCCTAACGGCATTGTGGGTCTACCTACAGCACATAGACTGCAGCAGTTCAAGAAGGCAGCTCACCAACACCTTCTCAAGAGCAACCAGGGACAGGTAATAAATGCTGGCCAGCCCTCATCCTATGATTGAGAAAAAGGAATAATTTCGAGTTTCTAAAGGGTGTTCTGGTACACGAGTCACAGAGGATTAGTTTGCAAATACAGTTGTGATCAAGAAGGCTAAAAGGAAGAAATTGAAGATAAAAATAAATAAGTTACATTTCAGCTCTACAGGGCATTGATAAGACCATATCTCAAATATAGTGTGCTGTTTTGGTTTCCTTTAGTAAGGAAGGATTTAACTGCATAGTGGTAGAGGAGGAGGGCTACCACATTGATACCTATAATGAGCAGGTTGTATCATGAGGACAGGTTGAACAGGCTGGGCTTGTTTCTACTGGAGTTTTGAAGAGATGTGGGGGGGGGGGGTGGGGATGGGGGTGTGATGTGGTGTGACTTGATTGGAGTGAACAAGATCTTGAATGGCCTTAACAAGGCCGATGTGAAATATAGGTTTCCTCTTGAAAGTCAGTCAAGAACTAGGGGTCACAAATCAAACATTGGGGATGTTATTTTGTAACAGAGATGTTCTGAATTTTTTCTCTCAGAGGATGGTGCCACTTTGGAACTCTTTACATCAGAAAGCAGTGGAGGCAGGATCATTGAAATTTTCAAGACAGTGCTCAATAGGTAGGCGAATCAGAGTTACTGGTGATGGGCAGGAATGTGAATTCAAATCACAATAAGCCAAAAACTTATTCAATGACAGAGCCAGCTCAAAGAGCTGAATGGTCTACTTCTGCTTCTATTTAGATGTTCACATGTTTGTATGATCTGCCCAATTTTAAATCTATGTCCCCTTGTTCTGGAATCCATCAGGAAGGAAAAAAATCCTCTCAGCACATATCCTGTCAAAAGTCCTCAGAATCTTAAATTTGCCAATAAGAACACCACATCTGCTCCTTGTTTATAAGTTCCCAAAGTTAACCCATTTATCCACAGAATTAGTCCAATAAACCTTCTTACCACTTAATGACAAGGCAGCGTTTTAAATTGCAAATTAGAAACCTTTGTTGAAGCCATAATGAACACACAAAAATCTCTTCAGAAATACCATGCTACTGGGGTTATGCTACGTGATTCTTTCTGCCTTCAGTATACAGATCATTTTCTTTTGTCCTAGAGAATTTAAAGGCTATGTTTTTTGGCTACCACGCGTATCTACATAATAGTGTAAATACACATCCAAAGAGATAAGTTAATGGTGAAGGATAAATCATATATAACCTGTTAGTATACAAATGTATATGGTTTGCATGCGGTGTGTCATCTATGAAAAAGATACTTTCTCAGTGCCAAAATCATAGAACACAAATGTATAAGGTATAAATGCAACAAATCTTCCAACAAAAATAGATGACAGGGCTTTTGTGCTTCCCATTGTGCAATTATGATTTTATTGACTTAAATTAAATTTAACACCGTATTTAATCTATTGCACAATCACCATTTTAAAGATGTTATCTAAAAAATAATGATGGTTTTTGGCTGGACTTTGTAGTACAGCATGTTTTCCACATTGAAATCAATGTCTCGCATGAACAGAACAGGATACAATAACTCTCCATTGAGGAACATTACAGAATAACATCATTATTACATGGATAATAAGTACAGATTTATAAAATTAGTCCTAATAACATTAATTGGAACATAAAAGCACTACCCCAAGCCTGATAGTACAATTTTTAAAAAATGCTTTCTGGATGATAGCTTCTATTTATAGTTAATCAATGACAAGTCTGATATTACAGAATTCCAATACAAGCAACCGTTTCAAATCTGATGTTTCTACAAAGTCTTTCTGGCTGTTATTCAATTGTATAGGTCCTCTTACCAGATTTCAGAACAACCATCTGAATAGGATGGGCTAAAATTAATGATGATATTCAACAGCCATATGAGAAGATATATTGTATAGGAGGGGCTGAATGGCTAAAATTGTTGATGATATTCAACAAGCTGCATGACCTTGGATGACTCTTGTTGATATTCCATTATGAGCCAAAGATGGCGCCTGAAATTCATTTTTCTGTAGCTGTGTTTTGTCTTCTGTATTGGCTTTCTTTGTGCTGGCTGTTTGTTACACTCTATAAAAGAGAGAGTTTCATTCCAAGGGACTTCGCCTCGGCTCGGAAACGTGAGCAGTGCCTGAAATGAACCTAAGCCTCCAGACCAGCCATCGATCAAGGGGCCCCCAATGGGCAGAAGCGCGTGAGACTTGTTGCTTTCTCTAGAAGGGCGTGAGACTTGTTGCTGGTTCTCTTTGCTCATCCATTTATTATCACCACTATAATCATTTATTATTACCTAATAAACATTCACATTTAAGCAAATTGTTGTTGTCGAGCCTTTTCTTAATTACATTTACCCAAATCTGAAAGGAACCACTTGGATACATGCTATGATCCAAGACACCATCAGGTTCAGATATTTGTAAACAGAAACACATTATATTCATACCACATATGTATCAATAAGGTTCCATTGACTCAGGTCTGTTTACAGAATTACTGGAGTTTTTCATGCAAAAGGACTAAAGATCAGATTCACATGTAAATTTTGAATATTCCTGCTATTCATGGATAAATGCAAATGTTGCGAAATTGATTTATCCTTGAACCTATTTCTCCATCTTATGTCAGTTAAATGTAATATTTTAAGTTAATATAACCCTATTTGCAGTTAACTCACAATGTGGTGCTCGCTTAAAAGATTTAAATCCCTTTACATAATCAGAACTTCAAATATTAAACTGGTGTTGATGGTAAGAATTTAAAGTCATGGGGCTAAATTCAGTTCCTTTGCACTAATGTTCCCTCCGGTGACTTTAATATTATAAACTATTCAAATTCTTAATGTATTTAAACCAGATCTATCAATCAAATATTGGACAGTTTTGAAACCACATTTCTTTTGCATAGTCAGCAAGTTCTGTGCAAACCCCACCTGCTGAGACCATAGAGATTAAGGTGCAGCTGGATACAGATGCGCTTTTCCCAATATTAACTATAATGGTTGTTGACAATGCAAAGAGATATGTACAGTAGAACAGAAGAGTCAGAGATAGGAAACACCACTGAATCCATTAAAGTTCACTCCTACAGTACATTAACAAATGTATCATAACAATTAATTGTATTTCTAACAAAATTTGCCCCCAATGTTGTTTTTCTTTATTAATTTTCTAAGTATATTATTTCAAATATTTATCTGAATTGAAGATCTTTCTGTGGTATGTGTTCTAAATTTATTTTTCATTACCATAGCTTTAGTTCCTCAGTTTATACTTTCTAACATATCTAGAAGTAAAACTCGTATCCATAAACTGATATGGTTCAATAATGTAAATACTTTGATGAAATCACACACTTAATATTTTGCCTTTAAATTTGAGGTCAGTAGTTTTGGTCATACCATACTGCAACTAACTAACAAAGTAACAAAAAACTGACAAAGTATTCAAAATATGATATAAATCAGTGCATCATAAAGTGCCAGTGTAACATCTGAAGATTTGTAAAGGTATTTATTTTGTTACATACTTCAGGCTCCCTGAAAGCCTAATCATGTAACCTCCCTTGAAATACAAATTAGGCAGTGTCCTACATATATGCTCGTCTGAAATTTTGTCCACTGCAGTTGACTGAACCAATGAGCAATGTCAAAGTAAGAAGTTGGTATGTTCTGTAGAATGCATGCAACACAATTTACTTGTAATTTCCACATCTTTCCATCTGTAATGCTTGCTGAAGCTTGCAAGTCTATATTCCATGCAATCCTATTTGTTTTTCTGGAATGGCATCCTGTTTGGTTGATGAGTGACCCATCTAGCACCTTCAACATTTACTCTTTTGTCCACTGATAAAGCAACAGATTGTGTGTGTAAACCATCAATGTGCACTCTAACAACTGACTAAGTCTCCTTCCATACTTCAACAATATCAACTAAACCCATGTCTCAACAAAGGAGGACAAAGATAGCAGATACAAGTGAACCCCAACATCTGCACGTTCCCCTTCCAGCCACATATCATCCTAACATGGAATTCTTTTTGGTCAAAATCCTGGAATTCTATCCTTAATAGCGCTGTGTGTGTCACTATGAACCCGAAGACTGTTGTGAGTTAAGAAGGCAGCTCACCACCACATTCTCAAGGGTAACAAGGGAAGGGCAATAAATGCTGGCCCAGCCACCAATGTTCACATTCCATAAAAGATATTTTAAAAATTCTGGTCAGTATTATCTGCAAAAAGGAATTGGCCACATCTGAATTCCTAGTGCAGGTCATAAATTGTTTTTTTTTTTACCAGTCCTTATTAAAACTGGTCTCTGAATTTGTGAGGGTTTATCTTCTGTCTAGTAGAAAGTTTGAAGCTTAGTTCCTCCCTCTGGCCATGTGTTGGGCAGTAATGCTTCTAATCAAGCTTATTACTGCACCTCCCTTTTGAAGTTAGTTTCCTCCAAAGCTGAATCGCACCAAACCCAATGTTGGAAATGTTTGCGAGAAGCTACAGAGATGGGTCACTGCAGCTCCAGCATCAAGCTGTAAGATATGCCTTAACCATTTTGAACTTACCTTAATTTATAATGCAGCACTTTCACATTAATCATTTCCAAATCCTTTCCATACTAAATTGCCAAAAATCTTGAAATATAGCACCTCCTAATTTAAGTAACTATTAAGCTGTTAACCAATCTTCCACAAATGTTGTACACCAGCACTCTGTGCCTAGTAATAAATGTGATCTTGCCATTGTCAACCACACTCTGAAAAGTAGGTCACTGGACATTGCATTAATCAGCTCCTTTACTTTAGTGCTGCTATTTCACAGCTTTAAAATGGACAAAGCTACAGCTGAACCATCAGTCGTACTTCAACAGAAATTCTGCTGAACAGTGAAATACTGGTCCAGTTTTTTTTCTTTCTGAGATGTTATGACTGGCCTTTAGCCATTTCCAGAATGTTCAATTATATCATATTTTCAGCATTCATGGCTTTTATTTTGTTACAATTTTTCAATGTCAAAAAGAGCTGACTGTGTTGCAGAGTCGGCTAGTCTGATCAAGACTACTGGGACCACTAAATAGTGGGACAAATATCTGACTTCGTCTGGTCCTACAAATGACCATAGTTCACCATTGATATCAACACAGTTCCCTGTATTGCAACAAAATTTCCTCCTCCATAAGCATAATTGACTGAGAATCTGATGTAAATGCATCCTTTGAAGTTAATGCCACATTAAAGCTTGAATTTAATCATGTTTTTCTTAAAATATCAGAGGTATTAGTGCATAATAAAAGCTTTCAGTTTCATTATGAAAGAAAATTTAGTGATCATCACACACATCTTTTTCCAGTAATACACTGTTCACTAATACTAGTTATTTGAAAAGTTCATAGCATCCCCACACCACCAAGCAACATCCTGACCCTCATACTCTCTTGTCACTACCATAACCACTCATCCAGTATCCACAACATCAGATCTCAGAAACCATGTGAACATGAAAAGAACACATCTAACAAGTTAATATAAATTTCATTTCGCCACACTTGATAATGTTTTGTGGAATTTAGAGGTGAGTTATTTGCCACAGAATCTCCAGTTTCTGATCTGCTTTTGTAACCAAATTTTTCATATGGCTAGCCTGATTAACTTTCTTGTCAATGCTGACCCCACGTTATTAATGGTGAGTGAATTGTGTTATAACTCAGGAAGCCCAACTAGAAAGGAGCATTAAATAAAAACCAAAAGAACTGCGGTTGCTGTAAATCAGGAACAAAGACAGAATTTGCTGGTAAAGCTCAGCAGGTCTGGCAGCATCTGTGAAGAAAAGATCAGAATTAACATTTCGGGTCCAGTGACCCTTCCTCAGAACTTCCTCCATTCTGAAGAAGGGTCACCAGCCCCAAAACGTTAACTTTGATTGTTTCTTCACAGATGCTGCCAGACCTGCTGAGCTTTTCCAGCAACTTGTTTTAGTTCTAGAAAGGAACATTGTTTATTGTTGAACACCAAAATGGAGTCACTACTCGTAGCGTACTTATACTAGTCCCAGTTCTACAAACCCACCACCAAATCACTGTTTATTTACACAGCAACAGTCCTTGTCTATTGTGATGCCTCATACAGAGTCAGGCATCAGAATGTCAGTATCCCTGACACCCAACCTTTTTACATCAGCCAGGGCTCCCTGATTGGACCAGATTAACAGCCCCAATCAAAGGACCGATATTCTATGATTTTCAGCTGGCTGACCTTGTTACCACCACAACAACCCATGTTTCCAATTGAATAATTTACATGCAAAGCCCACTAAGGAACCATTATAGGTGAGGGAGAGGTAAATAGAGCAGGAAGGGCCAAAGTCAAAATGGAGTTGAAAGGGGTGGATCTGCTTTACATATTTTTTTTAACCCGTTCAGAGATGTTATTACACACCTCTAAAGCAGGTGGGACCTGAACCCAGGCCTCCTTGTCCAAGGCTAGGGGCACTACCATTGTGCCACAAGAACCCCTCTATCCTCTGCCATTTTTCTAACCTTTTTATCTAATCAACCTGTTCAGAGATGTTATTACAAACCTCTGGAACAGCTGGGACTTGAACTTGAGTCTTTCAGTCCAGCGGTAGGAACTCCACCTCTGCACCACAAGAGCCCCTTGAGAATCTGCTCTATAAAGGGCTCAAGTGATGAGTTCCAGCAGGGCAGGCCATTGCCTGTTACCAAGGGAACCCATGCTCAACCAGCTCCACAAGGAGATTAATTATTGCTTCCCCATGTGCCTTGAAGGAGTTATCACAGGTTCAGGGGTGATAATGTGATTGAATGCAAAGGCCATATTTGGATTCTCTCTTACTGGAGATAGTTATTGCCTGGCACTTGTGTTGTGAATGTGTCCTTTCCACATTTCACCTCAAGTCAGAACATTGTCTGTGTCTTGCTGCATGCAGGTGTGGAGAGCTCCAGTATCTCAAAATTATAAATAGTACCGAAGGCATGCAATCATCAGCAAACATCTTCACTCCAGACCTTATTTATGAGAGAAGGCCATCGGTGAAACAAAAAATGGTGGGGTTTCAAACACTGACTTGATAAACTTCTAGAGCAATATCTTGGGACTGGGCTGATGGGTATTTAACAGCATCTTCCCTTGTATTAGGTATGTCTCCAACCAGTAGAGAGTGTTCCCTCAATTTCCATTAAGTTCAAATTTGCTTATGTTTCTTGATGCCACACTCGGTCAAATGTTGCCCTTGATGAGGGCAGTCACTCTCACTTCCCTTCTTGACTTCAGCTGTTTTATCCATGTTTCAACCAAGGCTGTAATGGAGAGCACAATTTTCCTTGCGCATTTAGAAAGGTGGGAAATGGAATTGAACAGTGCAGGAGTTCAAAATTCAGATTCCTAATGTCAAGTTAAAGTTTCAGTACTAAATGACCAGAATCCTTCAGGTGGATTGGCCTTTCTGACTGTTGGGGACGACTTTTGTGTTTATTAACACACCATGAGTTCCCATTAACACCCCAGCCCACTGGACCCTCCATTAACAGGTGCAATCTTATTAGGAAAATTGGAAAAGACATGTGTTCACAAATCTGGCACTTTAAGGAAGGCATATACCTGGAATGTAGGCTTCGTTCCTGGAAGCTCTGGTGAAAACATATTTCTTCAGTAGCATGGTTCCTTCACAACCAAAATGTCGCTTTGTATGAACAGTTAATGTATCAGGAATGCCTGCCTAGTGCTCCCAGTTCATAAGAACTTACACATATGGGACCAATGTTGATGCAGTCCATCAGAAAAAGTCAACAATATTTTCTGGAGGTTTTTCATGCAATAGCAGCAGGACCAACACTCCAGGTACCACATTATATCCAAGTGACTTATTACACTAGGAAGAAAACAGGAGTAATAGATTGCAAAGAGTTTATCTCCCTGACTGCTGTTTGTTTTAGACCTTTATACATTTTGCAATCATGTTGGTTATTTCAGTGTTCCAATTATAATATGACCACAAGCCAACCAAAACTATTATCATACATTACCATTATTTGCAAAACCAGAAGGGTCTGCAGTTGATGTGTTTTACAGTGTTCGAGTTTTTAGTATTTTATTATTCACTTGTGGGAAGTGGGTGTTGCTTGCTGGCCAGAATTTATTGTCTGTCCCTAGTTGCCCTTGAGATGGTAATAGTGAGCTGCCTCCTTCAACCGCTGCAGTCCATGTGCTGTAGGTTGATCCACGATGCCATTTGGAAAGGAATTCCAAGACTTTGACCCAGTGACAGGAAAGGAACAGTGATATATTTCCAAGCCAGGATGATAAGTAGCTTGGAGGGGATCTCTTGTCCTTCTAGATGAAAGTGGTCACGGGTTTGGAAGATGCTGTCTCAGGATCTTTGGTGAATTTCAGCAGTGCATCTTGTAAAGCTGATTAATCTTTGCTTTGCACATTCCATGCAGATCATTTATTTTGTGTTTAACAAAATGTCCCACCAATGCCTGTTTACTGTGATGATTTCTTTAGAAGTTTAAATGAATTTTCATTTGAATGCTTTACAGTGATCATATCCCTATTGTGCATGTCTTGACTCCTTCGTGTATGCTTCTAGCCATGCGTCACCCCCTTCTGTATTGGTAGTAATTCATTTCCATACTTGTGCCTTTCTTCAGTCAGAAATATGGATTTCGACTTTGATCACAACCTTTGGGCCAATGGGAAAAGTGAGAGAGCCAGTCACCTGCAAGAAGCAATGGGCTAAATTATTACAATGAAGGAATAAAAATTAGTCATGCTTAATAAGAGGTGGCTTAGTAAGAAGCACAAGTTAATATGGAATCAACTTGTCATATAGAATTGAAACTCATAGCACAATATGATGTGAATGCTAAGTATTTCTGTATCTATAGTGAAACTGAACACCCAGTTCAAACATCAAAGGCCGACATACAGTATTGGAGTTTATGTTTAACCTCCACAGGTTCATGAAGAAGATTGCACTTGGGGAGAAATAAATGGACCTGATAAATTGAATATTTGGAATACGGTTAGAATACCAATAGTTACTCCAACTCAAGTTGTACCCTGAAACCAGTTCAGATCCAATCCAGAGTCAGACAGAGTTCTAATGAAGTAGAAATTTCAAGTGACAATCAAGGGCAAAATCTCCTTAGTCTCAGCACAAGATATGTCAGCGTTCTTCCCCTCATTCTGAAAGTTTGAGTCAAGTTAGGAAGTATCCTCTTAGGAATAAGAAACTGGTCATTAAGTTAGTCTCACTTTCTAACCAGGAAAAACATAACATGAAGAAATTCAGGGTCATGGTCACCTTTGTAGATCTTGACAGCACTGTCTGTTGTATACTTTATGCCTTGGAACTAAGTAGAGACAACACAACAGTTCATGACACTGTCCTCACTCTGTTTTGACACCACAGATTGGGTTCCAAAATGTGTCTCTGGCTGTGAGCAACTGTTTTTCAATCACAGAAGCCACACATGACAATATTGCTTCTGGCTTCAGAAAGGTACTCTCAGAAGACTCTGCATAACTGAAGCCTCCTCTGGAGAGCCTTTCTGTTCTTCTCCCTTCTCCTTTTACAGACAGATGGTCTCCAATTGATGCCTTTACTCCATTTGCCTTTTCTACTTAGCCTAAAGGGGACTGCCAATGTGGCATACTTGACTAAGGACATGTAGATTACTCATACTCCTTGCACTCACAACTATTAGTTCACCACATTCAGCCTTATTCTCTGTAGACTTTGATGACAGTCAACTCTTCTAAATTACCCACATTCTGCAGATTCTAACAGAACCAGCAGAAAATAATCAGCAACAAAAGTTTTTGATGATCTCTTTAAACACTAGTTGTTGATCCTTCCTGATGCTGAATACATGATCATATATACATTTAAAAGAATGCATTATTTTAAATGGCGAGGTTCAAGGTTGCAGTGCTGCCACCACGTGAGCAATACATACTGACTAACATTATCATCAGCATAATCTGCATACTTCTAACACACATTTGTAATCCCCATGCTATTGCCATAACCAATATGCAGTTTAGCGTAAACTGCATCACATGTATACAAATGTGGCATGGGTGTCACTTTTGGGCCAAAACAATCCCTGCAATGCAGATAGAGGCTGTTCAACCCATCAGGTCTACACTGATCCTCCAAAGAGCATCCCACCTAGACCCACATCATGATAGTCCCTGTAATCCAACATTTACTATGGCTAATCCACTAAGCCTGCACATCCCTGGAAACTATGAGGCAATTTACCATGGCCAATTCACCTAACCTGCACATCTTTGGACTGTGGAGGAAACTGCAGTACCCAGTGAAAACCCACACAGACACAGAGAAAATGTACAAGCTGCTCACAGACAGTCGCCCGAGGTTAGAATTGAACCTGGGTCCCTGGTGCTGTGAAGCAGCAGTGCTAACCACTACATCTGAAACACTATGTATGTACAGTACAGATTTGAATTGTACAGCAACTGCAATTCAAACATTAAACAGGAGCTGAAGAGTAGATTAAATCTTCTAGTTCACATTGTAAAGGAAATATTGTAGTCAGAAGAGAGCAGAGACTCTTTCTCCCTCCTTCCTATACCCACAAAGTTGGTCTGTTCTGAATTTAAACTCAAGTACAAAAACGTGCACTGATTGTATTTGCTTGTCAGCATGCTCCTCAGTATCCCACAGTGATCATTTATTAAAAATGATAAGGTTGACAGTAAGACTTGACAAACTTCCATTTTTATCCATAGTCATAATTTTCTCTCACACTGACAGCACTGAATAAATATCAAATTAACTAATGTCACTCTATCTCTGCATTTCACCCTGCTGACAGATTTATTCACTTTATATTACTTAGCATTTTAACTATAAAATTATGCTTTCTATATGTGCTGTGCTTTACAGCAAAAGAAGTGAGATTCTACAAAGTCAAATGAAATTCAGTATTAATGCGGTTAAGGAGAACATCTGTTGTCACTGATCTATTCTTAAAGGAGATAAATTAAATAATATTTTGTATTTTTGCAACTGATAAGTTTATTTATTTGACTCATTGTTGAAAGGCAGAAAACTGGAAAGACAAAATTGCAAAGACATAATTTGATCTTAGTAAACAGCCAGAGAAACCTTTTTGTAATAAAATATTACTAATGGTCACCTAAACCACAGGATATTTTGCTTTAATCTTTTTTTCCTCAGGTTAGAGAGTTATTAACCTGTATCCTGGGGCGAAAAAGATGCACATCAATTACATCAATCGAATGGACAAATGAACTTTGTATTAAATATTAAACAGCTTTCCCACACAGCCTTGGATGTGGTGAGACTTCTATCATTTCTTTGTTGGGGGAAAATATATAGGTCAAAAGTTGCTTCTTAGTAACTATGATCAGAAAAAATCGAAATGCGAAAGAAATGGAGCTAAAACAAGTGAAAACACTAAAGGTAAAAGCAATTCCAATCCCAAAATTGTGAACCATCCAAAAAATCTGCCTACAACATGAATAAGGAAAATTAAATACATCAATATTTTTTCCACTGTTTTTGCTGGATTTGATCTATATTCGACTCTGTCAAGTGAAAGAGTTCCTTACAATTTTCTTTTTCAAAATGATTACTCCATCAGCTTGTTTCCACAAAAATTCATTTGTGAATCCTAAGAGTTGATGAGGTAAACTCATTTCAAATTCTTAATCAATATTTATAACTTTGAAAAAGGAAGTCAATTACTTACAATATTTTAACAAACATGAAGCTACCAACGAAGCAGTGCGTGTAGATTTCAAGGACCAAGTTTATTGCTTAAGCAATTTAAATATAGGGCTCATATTTGATAAAATGAAGATAAATCCAGAACAAATTATTGCAAGCATATAACAAATCTGTAATGCAAATGAAATGTGTCATTCAGTCGAGCTTGAAATTTCTAACTACTTTTATCACTGAAGCTTATTACTTTATTTGCATTCCAGAATATTGTGGCTGATTTTTGAAATATTTAAGCAAGATTTTATATTAATAGTATAGAAATATCTTTAGACATGTTTAGGTGTCCTTTCCCTATTTTGCCCACTGTCCAGGTTTTGGCACAATATATCAACCCAGCTTCCTTTTGCTTCTGCTCCTCCAACCCTACTTTTTCTTCTTGTTTTCCCTTTTGGATCTGACTACCATGCAGAATTCCTTGTCCGGGAGGCTAAGCTTGCCTCATTCTCAGTCAGTGCTGATGTAATCTTGAGTCTGACAACTAGAAGGTGCAGAATATTAGACGTGGGTCTGAAAGAATCTGGAAGGGTTAATATCCAGGAACACCGTAAACACCATCAGTTATGATGTCATATAGACATACAGGTAGAACAAGTTAGGATCTTGAAGAACCCAGGCCGAATATCTGTTCCTGATCAAAGTCCCTAACAACGCTAAAGATAGCAATGTTTAAAAGAAGGCACCTTGGGGTGAGCAATAAATGCTGGTGCTGCCAGAAATGGCCACTTCCCATAAATGAATTGAATAATGAATATTGAATAATGAATATTGGCCTGTGTAATGAAGATTACTGTCCATCCTTTAACAATGCAGCGATCCCTTTAACGGTGCTGACAATCCCTTCAACAGCACAGCAATCCCTTCAGTAGTACAACAAACCCTTTAAATTCTATAAACTCACTACTGCTCTCACCATGTCTATGGTTCAGAAAACGAGACAATAATGAACCTGTAAGGTTCAGGTCAATCAACCTAACACCAGTGGTGGGAAAACTACGAGAGTTCATGATCAAGGGCAAAGTTAATTACATCTTGGAGAAATGAATGTTGACAAAAAACAGTCAGCATGATGAGTTAAAAGTAAACCATGTCTGACTAACTAGTTTGAGCTAACTGATGAAGTAACAAAGCAAGTTAATAATGGCCATGCAGTAGATGTGATATACAGATAGTTTCATATGGATTTAATTAATAACCAAATAACAGACTTGCTTGGAATTTAAAGAGATAGTGATAATTTGAGTGTGAAATTCGTTAAGGGATCGGACGAAGAAAGTAGTGGTGGATGGATATTTTTCTGACTGAAGAGAAATATGTAATTAGAGCCCAAGAGGTCATGAGAACATAAGAAACAGGGGCTGGAGAAAGCCATTTGCCCTTTGAACCTGTGCCACCATGCAATAAAATCATGTCTGAGCTCCTACTTCAGTTTATGATCAGGCCTAGCAAGCACAATTTTGAAATTTGCAGATGGTATAAATCTTTGTTTTGTAGTGAATAGTGCGAAAGAAGCCTTGTGGTGTAATGGATGGCATCCCCATTCCTGAACCAGACGTTTTGACTTCAAGCCCCACTTCCAGGCTTGATGGCCATTAAAAGTGTATTTATTGTTCAAATATGGCCAAGTAGGTTGATCATCAACCTGTAAATTCTTCCAAAATGTTTCTGGCAGACAATAGGGACAGGAACATTTCCTGGTCACCTATGTTTGATGAAGAGTGGCACCTCTCAAGGCATAGCCTATGGTGACAAGCTAACAACTTGTTGAAGGAAATTCTAACAATGGGAATAAACATAAGCACATGCCTACATATGTAAGAAGCAAGAATAAAACTAGTGAGAAAGTTAGCAGCAATCTTCATTAGGACTTGGACTGTTGAAATCGACAAACATATGACTGATACAATTTAATGCAGATAAAGGGAAGTTAGGGTTAGGGTTAGAGACAGTGTAATGTAAGTGGTGCTAGCTTGAGGAGTATGTAATAGCAGTGATACGTCAATATACATGTTCACAAGTCTTTGACAGGCCAAGTTGATAAGACAGAGATGAAAGTATATAGGATATTTAGGTTTGTGAATAGGAGCATTGAATAAACAAACAAGCAAGTCATGCTAACTTCTTACAAATTACAGGGTAAGCCTCAGAGGAAATGTTGAGTTCAATTTCGGCAACAATACTTTAGGAAGGATGCCAAGAGCTTGGGTACAGAGGATGTTTGAGAGAATGATACTGGGAAAGATGTTTCAATAATGTGGAAAAATGGGAAAATCTGAACTTGTTCTCCTTGGAGTACAGAAAGTAAGGTGAGATTTAATAAAGGCATTCAAAATTATAAGAGATGTTGATACCCCTGGCAAGTTGGTAACCAGAGGTTGGAGATTTTGAAATTATTAGCAAAAGAACTGGAGGGAAATTAGGAGAATTCTTTTCATGTAAGTTTCAGCAGCAGTGAGGAAAATCTCCTAAATTATTAACATAAAATTCATTACAAAAAGAAGGAGTTAAGATAACTAGTAAAGATGCATTAAAGAGGTAACTAAATAAGCATGGGAAGGGGGAGGAAATACAGGGTTACAGTATTAGAATTATAAGAGATATGATAGGGTGGGTTTCAAGTGGAATGTTTACATCCACAACTGATAGAACCTAATGATCTGTTCAGGTGTATATTCTGTGTTGAACTTGGATGAAGTAATTTTCCTGAAAAAGCGCAGGGAAGTGTAATTTGCAGAACTATCTAATAGATGAGAATATATTTTGCAGAGTCTTTCCTCAGGCAATTAATTATATGGTATAGAATATACCATGGTGTGTCAAATTATACAAAACCTGAAAATAAAAGCAGAGACATTGACAATTTCTTGAAGGACTATGATCATCTTTTATCATTTCAGTGGAAGCCAATGCCTTGCTAACCGAGATTTTGGCTGAACTTAAGGTAGATAATTAGGAAAGCCCCTAGTAAACTCTCAAGTAAAAAGGTCATTAGTTCATCAGTTATTCCACCAATTATAAAAACAAACTACTTCAATTTAGAGAAATTGATGAACTAAAACAGCAAATTGAGTTCCGTGGAACAGGAAATAAGAATATTTAAATCACAAATAAAGATAAACTTGATTAAAGCACAGTAATTTTTCTTTGAAGATGATGATGTAGCAGTAATGGAAAATAACATCCTAACAAGTGTAGACTAAGAATTATCAATGCTGTACTAACAGAAAATGTGACGAGTAACCTATCTATTATTGACTGATAAACAGCAAGATAGTTGAAATACTTCACTGTTTTCTAATATCCTATCTAGCAGGGAAGCAACGTTTTATCCACTTGTACATTTTGATGATTCTTTGATGTCTAAATAGAATGGTACTGCACAATACAGCTAAATATTAATATCAATCATTTTGTGCTAAAACAAACATTTAAAAAATGATCAAGAGTAGGTTTAGGTATATGGATGAATTTGTGGGTCATCGTTTGACCTTAATCATGTATTATTAAAAAGATTAATACACGTACCAAAAGCCTTTCACTGAGTAACGAGGCAATATCTCCACTACTTGTACATTATATGTAAGTTTTTATTGCCCTTCTCAAGGCTGGTTAGGTGACAGAAACAAATGATGACCTTGCTAACAATGCTCATATTCCATGAAAGAATAAGTAAAATTAAGATTTTGCATTTTACCCTTATAAACAATTTAGCCATTTTCTGATAATCCCTTCCAGGTGAGTGATCATATCTTATACTTATAGTATCCAGTTGGAAACTGTATTTCCAAAAGGGCTTCAGTCAAATCAGTTGAAGACAGGAAATTTACCACTAAAAATTTAACATTTCTTATTAGCGTAAAATTATACCATATGTTAATTTCATCTATGCCATAGTTTCAACAGGAAGCTGAGATTGAAGATGATATAGAATACAAACAATGATGTTACCCGATGGCACCAGAGGAGTGACAGAAAGACAATATACAGATATGTAAATAGCACTTTTGTAGAAGTAACCATTGCTGATTAAAAGTTTACTGATAATAGTTCCTTTAAAAGCTTCAAATAAACAATTGGAATCATGCATGCATAAACTTCACAATATTAAAATTCAGTCATTGAATTTCTGATTATCTCCCATAACACAGCCTCTGTAAATCAATTGACATTCAACATCTATACTGACTTACTGATTTAAAGTATAAACTCTCCTCAGCACGGGACAACGGGTGTGATATTCTTGAGAAGTTCCAAATAATATTCTCAGCAATGCAATTATTTAACTGACAAAAATGTCTTTGTTCTATATAAATGCAATTTGTTCAAAACACAATTTTCTAAGATGTACTTTCGTATAACTTGACATCACTATTATAAAGACAAGAATAAAGGCATACCCAGAACTTTCCAGAATAACTGTTCCCTGCATAAAACTTCTAATCATGTTAAATTTACTGATGTACAACACAATTCCTGCCATATAGTCCTTAAAGGTTTGATGTTTCTTTTGTATTTTATAAACCTTTTATCTTTAAGTGAAGCTTAGTGGAAGGAAAGGCAAAAGGCACTGTGTTATTATAACCATCAAACTATCTTTTGTAAATAATTCAAATGTAGCATTAGTATAATTACAACACAGTTCTGACACAGTAAAATTATAACACATTTCATTCCATAAATTATTAACTCATGTAACTGAAGAATGAGTCAGATAATACAGTATGGACTGATTAGCATCTGAAAAGACCATTTATTTTAAACCATGAAACAATCATTGTCACCTCTATATAATGAATTGTAATGTGGTGTTCTATGGTACAGGGGTAGCTCTTCCAGATAATTGTAGGGCTTGTACGCATTTTCAAAAAGGAACAATAATACAATTATAATGTAAAATGAATTCATTTTTTCCTCTTTACTAAAAAAGACCTTCTACAAATGATGCATTGAATTCTGATAAAGAATTCATCTTCAAATTTGACTTTAAAATCTAAACAAAGTCAACAAATGACTAGATGGATTTAAAATAAATGAATTCTAATTAGAAGGTTATTGAGTAATGCATCATTCTATATTTTATTGTTATTATCGGAATCCTTTGCATTAGAATTACAAAAAAAATTCCAAACAAACTTTCCAGTATTGGGCACTTGTACAGCTTAGCACCGTCCTAAGAAGAAAGCAGGAATTATAACCAGCATGCCAGTGTTGTTACACCAATGTCAAACTTTTCCATGTGAATTCAACCTAGTGCTGAATTTGTGTCATTAATTACAATTGGACAGGGTTTGATATAAGAATCCTTTCTTTTGTATAGTAAACAGAATTTTCTGACAGCCTTTCTGCTAAAGTGCCATGGGACTTCTTATCACATGAAAAGAGTTATGACCAGCACAGTCCAGTGCCTTTATTTGCAGCAACTCCAGCAGAGATGATGGGCTCCTGAGACACAATGTGCAATGCTTAACATAGTTGACCACTAAGTTGTAAACTATCAAGATAGGAGAGTGTCAATGAAAGAAAATGAATATTAAAATTAAAAATGCTGTTGCTATCGTTCACAGGTTACTGATGAATGACGATGTCCCATTCGGTAATATGAATTGTTTGAGAAAAATTACATATTTGAATTGCCCGACGATTGTTTAATCAAACGTTCAGTACGTATAACACTGTAGCATTTGTACCTCTTTACAGAAAATTCAAAGCTGTGTCTCTATACGGCACAATGACAGATCATAAGCTTTTCCAATTTCCAGCCTGTGTGTCTTTGTAACCATATGACATAAAATTCCTAGTATTATGGACAAATTAAGATCTTTGCATTTATTTCTTCAAATGTATTTTGTGCAAATATTGATGGCATGATTTGCACAAACAATTGCTGTTGATGATTGCAAAATGTTTGAGACAGATAACATCTAATCTATCACTATTTATCTGTTATTTCCACTGAATGGAAAATTGAGTATGTGTGAAAGTAAATTGGCGACAAGTTTCACAGTCAATCTACTGTAATCCTGGTAGTACTAAGCCTGCAAATACACTCCAATGGACTTGCATTCATGTCAATCACATCCAGTACGTTTGTGGCTTCTTGGCTGTCCTGTCTGACAGGCAGAAACATCTTCATTCTCTTGATGACCCCTGGACCAATCAGCCCCACAACCTCGCCCTGACCACCACAGATATTCATGTGTTGCTTAGCACTTACCCAATATGCCCACTACATTGTTTAAGCACAGGGCTTTGTACAGCTATGATAGCCCTGACTTAAACCCCCATCCCAAGCCCCAAGAAGACTTTCCACATCAAGCAGATGTTCACCTGCACATCTGCTAATGTGGTATACTGCATCCACTGTTCCCGTTGTGGCCTCCTCTACATCGGGGAAACCAAACAGAGGCTTGGGGACTGCTTTGCAGAACACCTACGCTCGGTTCGCACTAAACAACTGCACCTCCCAGTCGCGAACCATTTCAACTCCCCCTCCCATTCCTCAGATGACATGTCCATCTTGGGCCTCCTGCAGTGCCACAACGATGCCACCCGAAGGTTACAGGAACAGTAACTCATGTTCCGCTTGGGAACCCTGCAGCCCAATGGTATCAATGTAGACTTCACAAGCTTCAAAATCTCCCCTCCCCCTACCGCATCCCAAAACCAGCCCAGCTCGTCCCCGCCTCCCTAACCTGTCCTTCCTCCCACCTATCCCCTCCTCCCACCAAAGCCCTACCCCCATCTCCTACCTACTGACCTCATCCCGCCCCCTTGACCTGTCCGTCCTCCCTGGACTGACCTATCTCCTCCCTAACTCCCCACTTACACTCACCTTTACTGGTTCCATCCCCACCTCTTTGACCTGTCTGTCTCCTCTCCACCTACCTTCTCCTCTATCCATCTTCTATCCACCTCCCCCTCTCTCCATATTTATTTCAGAACCTCCTTCCCCTCCCCCATTTCTGAAGAAGTGTCTAGGCCCGAAATATCAGCCTTCCTGCTCCTCTGATGCTGCTTGGCCTGCTGTGTTCATCCAGCTCTACACCTTGTTATCTCAGATTCTCCAGCATCTGCAGTTCCTACTATCTCTTACACTAGGCTAAATCCAGTTTCCCTGTTTGTAGGGATTAATCAAATAACCATGTGGTAGTGGGATAATTCAGTAGTGGGGTAAAGCCCTTAAATGCCAAGTTAAGGGCTTCAGCTGCCCTAAGAGAAGGAAAGCTGACTTTGATAGATCCCGTCCCAGATTTCATTGGAAGATGGATCAGGCTGGGCCCAGACTCACCACTCAGTCCTTTGCTACCCCATAAAATGTACTCCCTGCCCCCAATTCTGCTCCCACAGGGGCCACTATATTACACCTTAAACTAGCAAAATATGGACATTTAATGTGGAATCTAAAGTAACCATGTGAACATTAATGAGAAATGTGGCCATTGTAGCCAATACTACCGAGGTTCCAGGAGATATGTGTTTTTGTTCTGTATAGTGTGGTGTTTCACTTGAAGCTCGTGTGCTTGGCGACTGCCTTTGTCCTCTCCAACACGGCATACTTGACTAGCTCCCTGGGCAGCAGCAGGCACATGGTGGTCTGGATCTCCTGGACGCTGATGGTGCTATCTGATTGTAGTACACCAGGCAGGAAGCCTCCCCTGCAACGTGCTAGAAAATATCATTGAAGAGCGAGTTCATGATGCTGATGGCCTGAGAGGAGATGCCAGTATCTGGGTGAACCTGCTTCATCACTTTGTAGATATAGATTGGTACCTTTCTTTCCTGGACTTTCTCTTCTTCTTGCTGCTCTTCGTTGGTACCTTCCTGATAATTTTCTTTGTGCCCTTCTTCGAGATTTTCTAGTCACCAGCTGGAATGACCAGCAATTTCAAACACAGGATTGTCCTGTGCTCCACAGCAGACAACCAGTAATCCAATCATTTGCTAAACAGGCAGCATGGTGGCACAGTGGTTGACACTACTGGCTCACAGCCAGGGACCCAGTCTCGATTTCGGCCTTGGGTGACTGGCTGTGTGGGGTTTGCACATCCTCCCTCTGTGTACATGGGTTTCCAACGTATGCTCTGGTTTCATCCCACAGTCCAAAGATTTGCAGTTTAGATAGATTAGTTATGATTAATGCGGGGTTAGTTGGATAAGGTGGGTGTTGGATCTGGGCGGGGATGCTCTTTGGAGGGTTAGTGCAGACTCAATGGGCCAAATGGCCTCTAGCTGCACTGTCAAGATTCTATGATTTAAAGTGTTCTTACGAGGGTTTAAAGGTGTGAAATGAATGCCGTCAGTGGAGAAATTTCTAATGTCTGTGCCAGACCTGAATGGAAATTCTGCTCATGCAACAAAAGTAAATACCACAAGAGTCACATCGTTCTCCTGATATGATTTTACCTGATGGTGGCTGTCCTGCATACATGGGCTAGAAACAATCAGGGATATCAATCTATGTTCATTATGAGTGACCTTCCTTAGATTGTCATTTGCTGCCAAAGGCTGGTGTCAAATCTCAACATCAAAGTGACTGAGGGAGAAGAGGAGGAAATCCTACATGGAAATATTTTTAAGAGGCCTAACACCATTTTAGGTGACCATTGGAGCTACTTGGAAAATGGCCTCATCTAATTTCTGGTTGAATATTTATCAGACACAATGCGGGTGAAGGACCCCTAATTGTTGCATTTATTCTTTAATGGCATGGGGACATTACTGACATGGCCATTGAAAAGCTGGTGGTAAGCCGTCTTCTGGGATCACTGCAGTCCATGTGGTGTAGGAGTTTCAGGATTTTGACCCAGAGCCAGGGAAATGTTTGTTTCAAATACACGATGGTGAGAAACCCCAAAAGCAACTTGTTTTTTCCTTGTACCTGCTGACCTTGTCGGGGTTATAAGTTTGAAAGGTGCTGTCAAAGAAGCCTTGGTGGGTTGATGCAGAGCATCTTGCAGATGATACACTGCCCTTGTCATATGGTGTGAATATTTCAGTATTGGCTGGATGACAGTCAAATGGGCTGTTTTATCCTGGATGGTATCGAATTCCTTAAGTGTTATCGGAGCAGTCCCTGACAAATCAGGTTTACTGCATCATGCTCTTGACTTGTGCCATCTGATGATGCAGAATGATTTGTGAAGTCAGCAGGCGAGTCACTCACCCACTGCACGATTAGTTTCTAATCTGTTCATGGAGTACAGTACTTATGTGGTAGGTGAAATTAATTTTCTGGTTAAAGGTCCCCCAGTATAATCAAATCAACATGTTATGAATGCTGGAAATCTGAAACAAATGCAGAGAATGCTGGAAAAACTCAGCAAGTCTGGCAGCATCTGTGCAGGGAGAAACAGAGTTAACATTTTGAGTTTGGTCTGACTCGTAATCAGAACCCTTCCCCAGGATGTTGATGGCAAAGAAATTTGATGATAACAATGCCACTGGATCTAAACAGCTGAAGACTCAACTCTCCAATGTTGAAGATGATGAATAACTTGCTGATGTGGCACATATAAATCTTACTTGCCATTATTAGCTGAAGCCTATGTTCTTGCTATATATAGAATGGGTTATTTTGTCATCTGAGGAGTGACGAATATAACAACAGTGTGCACTCATCAATGAATACGCCTATCTCCGACCTTATGTAGAGGGGCTGATCATATGAACAAACAAATAAATTAATCAAGGGAAGGTGAGACCCCTTGAGCCTGCTCTACCATCAATAAGATTGTGGCTGATTTGGTTAGTCTACATTTTCACCTCTCACCAATAACCTTTCACCCTGCTGTGTATTAAGAATATATCTACCTCTACATTAAACAGATTCAAAGACTTGGCTACACTGCCTTTTCAGGAAGCGGGTCTCAAAGACATGCCATCCACTGTGAAAAAAACAAAACTCCTCCTCTCCTTAAATGACCAACTCCTTATTTTTAATAAATGCCCCCCTAGTTCTGGACTCTGGAGGAAACATCTTCATCACAGCCATCCTCACGCTAATACCTTTCAGAATGTTATATGTTCCAATCAAGTCATTTCTTACTCTTCTAAACAGAGATGCTACAAGCCAAGCGAGTGCAACATTTCCTCACAAGACAATCTGCCAATTTTAGGCTTTAGTCCAGTAAAGTTTCTCTAAACTGTTCCCAACACATTTATATCCTTCTATAAATTAGGAAACCAATACCATACACAACAGTCCAGATGCAGTCTCACCAATGCCCTGTATAACTGAAGCATAACTTTCCAATTTTTGTGTTCAATAGTGCTCTCAATAAACAATAACATTCTATTAGCTTTCTGAATTACTAGCTTTAACTGCATGCTAACTTTCTGCAATTCACACATGAGGATGCTCAAATCACTCTGCATCTTGCAGCTCTAAAATCTTTCATCTTTTAGATAATATGCTTTTTCTTTATTCTTCCTGTCAGAATCAACAATTTCACATTTTTGTACATTTTACTGAACTCCATTTGTCAGCCCTTTGTCCACTCACTTCAGTTATCTATATCCCTTTGGAGCATACTTAAGTCCTCTTCACAACTTACTTTCCTAGCTATTGAAGTGGCTGAAGGTGATTGGGCTTAGATCAGTTCTCTGAGCAACTGCTACAGCAATGTACTGGTGCTGAGATAATTGGCTTTTGACAATCATAACCATCTTCCTTTGTGCTCAATGTGACTCCAACTACTAATGAGTTTTCCACCCACTTCTGAAATATTTTCAAAAGCATCATTTCCCATTCATCTTTTATCCTGCATAGGTACACAGATAAAAACAAGTACATTCAACTAGTGCCAACAAATGTTTCCACTGCCTCATTGAAGTGAGCAATTTCTGTTAGTTTTCACAAATGATTACTGGCGAAAACATTTGATTACCTAATAACACTGTAAATTATAATGATAGAAAAATTAGCACTAACTTTTCGTCAGGGCCTATCGTATATGATTAGAAGCCATCTGGATAAAATGCTCATCATGCAGTCCAGAGGTGAATTCAGAACAAATTTTGTTACTTAAGGAGTGGCAAGAATGTACTACTTAATATCAGAGGGATTACCACCATGGTTGATGAGAATAATATCTGGGCATTTAAGGAGAAGCTAGACAAGCATTTGAGAGTGAAGGGAATAGATGGTTATGATGATAGCTTTAAATCAGACACGTAGCAATAATATGTTGTTTCTCAAGGACACTGCAAAATGAACCATGGCTCAGGTAGTAACACATTTCGTTCAGAATCATGGCTGACATTCCAGTGCAATGGTGAGGCAGCATTGTAGGTGAGGTGGTGCTTTCTTTCGCTTGAGACTAATGTCTGTCTGCCTGCTTGGGTGGATGTATAAGATTCCATAGCTCTGTATCGAAGAAGAAGAGCAAAGCAATTATCCCCGTGTCCTCGTCAATACTGACTCTCTAATAAACATCACAAAAAAGAATAGATTATCACATTGCTGTTAGTGGGAGATTACTGAGAGCAAATTAGCTGACACATTTCCTGCATGATGACAGGGACTGCACTTCAAACATACTTATATGTTTATAAATTAAATGAAGATGCAGGAAATCTGAAATAAAATCAGATATGCTGGAGAAAGCAGAGTCAACGTTTTGACTCCAGTGACCCTTTTCCAAAAGTCCTTAATTGTCTGGAAAGCACCTTGAAATAGTTGGTACTCGCGAGAGAGGGAAAGAGCAGTCACTGGAGAAAACAAAGTGAGAGATAGAAAAAGAGAGACATCAGACACCTGATAAAACAACACATGACAGAGAGAGAGAGATAGCAGATATCAGATAAAACAGTGCAAGGACAGAGAGAGAGAGAGACAAAGCAAGCAAATTCCAGACAGAACAGTGCAGGTGAGAGAGCAGGAATACTGGAGAACAGCACAAAGAGAGAGAGAGAGAGAGCAAACAGAGACCAGATAAAAGAGCGTGCATGTGAGAGAGAGTGGGCAGACCAGATAAACAGCACAAGAGACAGACAGATCATCAAACAAAACTGTGTATGTTTGTGTGCATCCGTGTGCGAGTGAGAGAGAGGGAGAGAGAGAAACAGAAAGCGAGAGGACACCAGATAAAACAGTAGTGAAAGAGAGGATATCAAATAGAACAACATGAATGAGTGACTGAGCGAGAGAGAGTGAGAGAGAGGGGAGATCAGATAGAACAGTGTGAGTGAGATAGACAGCAGACACCAGATGAAGCAGTGTGAGTATAATTGAAACAGGAAGTGTGTGAGAGAGAGGAGACAGGACATCAAATAGTACAACGTGAATGAGAAAAAGACAGGACATCAGATAGAGCTGAAAGATTGAGTGGCAGAGAGACAGGGAGAGAGGACTTCAGGCAGGACTGTGTGAGTGAGTAAGTGAGGAAATAATGCCAGGGTGCACAAAATACTGGGAGAGGCAGCTATCACCAAAATAGAAAACAGTAAGGTAATAGAGTCAGAACAAGGGATAACATAATTAAATCTAAATCAGGGTTACACTACAATGCTATGAACAAATGGAGAATTGTAAATAAGATTAGGGAGTTACAGGCACAAATTTTCAAATGATTTGATAATAGCGATCTGGCTCAAGGTAGGGCAGGCCTAGGTGTTAAATATTCCTAATTACAATGTGTTCAGAAGGATAATGAAAAAAAATAGAGGAGAAGAGACGGGGTTTTTAATTAAGTAGAGCATTTCAGTACTGGAGAAGAAAGTTGCTCAGAGGGTTTAGAATCAATTTGGCTGGAGCTAAGAAATAAGAAAGATGAAATTGCATTGCATGATGTAATCTATAGACCACCAACTAGTGAGAAGGACTTTGAAGAAACCAATCTGCATAGAAATTACAGAGAGGTGTAAACATCATAGAGTAATTAAAATGGGGAATTTTAATACCAGGTATAGACTGGAATAGTGGTAGTGTTAGAGACAGAAAGGGCAGACTTTCCTCGATTGTGTTCAGGAGAATTTCCTGCTGTAGTATGTGTCTAGTCCACCAAGAATGCAGGCACCTCTAGACCTAGCTCTTGGGAATAAGGTGGACAAATAGATCAAGTAACAGTGGAGGAAAATTTATGGAGATCAATGCAACATAAAGGTTAGAATGACAGAGGAAAATGGCACAGTTCAATTCTGAGTACGAATATTCAACTGGCAGAAAGCCAACTTGAATGGGGCAGAAATGGAGCTGGTCCAGATAAATTAGAATCAAAAGTCAGTGGAATAAAGAGCAGCTGCATGAAGCTACATTCAAAGAGGAGATCATTATGGCGCAGTCAAGACATATCCTCTCAAAGGGGAAAAGTAGCACAATGAAATTCCAAGCTTGATGGATGACAAAGGAGATAGAAATTAAGTTAAAACAGACAGGTGGCAGGTAGGAAATGCAAATGAGAACTGCAAACATAATGCAGAAGATTCAAAAGGGAGATAAGAAGTAAACACATGAAACAAAGAGGGATGATGAAAAAAAATTGGCAGCTAACATAAAAGGAAATCCCAAAGTCTTCTATAAGCACATCAATAGTGAAAGGATGGTAAAAGGAATATAACTGATTAGAGAACCAGAAAGGAGATCTATACTTAGACGCAAGAAGGATGACTGATGTGTCAAATAAATCCATGGCATCTAGCTTTACATACGAGGAAGATGTTGCCCAGCTCATGGTGACAGAAGAGGAAACTCACAAATTTTTTTGGTCAGTGCATTGAATATAGGAGTTGGGATGTCATGTCACAGCTGAACGGGACATTGGTTAGACCACTTTTTGAATATTGCATTCACTTCTGGTCTTTCTCCTATGGGAAGGATGTTGTGAAACTTGAAAGGGTTCACAAAAGATTTGCAATGATTTTGCCAGGATTGGATGGTTTGAGCTATAGGGAGAGGCTAAATAGGCTGGAGCTACTTTTCCCTGAAACGTTGAAGGCTGAGGGGAGCTTGTAGAAGTTATAAAATCATGTGGGGCATGGATAGGGTGAATAGTCAAGGTCTTTTCCCTAGGGTAGGGGAGTCCAAAACTAGATGGCATAGCTTTAAGGTGAGAGAGGAAAGATTTAAACGGGACCTAAAAAGCAACTTTTTCACGCAGAGGGTGGTGCCTATATGGGGTGAGCTGCTAGAGGAAGTGGTAGAGGCTGGCACAATTATAACATTTAAAAGGCATCTGGATGGTACATGAATAGAAAGTGTTTAGAGGTATATGAGCCAAATGCTAGCAAATGGGACTAGATTAATTTAGGATATCCGCTTGGCATGGATGAGTTGGACCAAAGGGTTTAGATTAACAAAGATAGGTGGAGGGTCAGGTAGTATTGAGGAGGCGGGGAGGCTGCAGAAGGATTTGGACAGGTTAGGGGAGTGGGCAAAGAAGTGGCAGATGGAGTACAACGTGGGAAAGTGTGAGGTCATGCACTTTGGTAAGAAGAATAAAAACATGGTCTATTTTCTAAATGGAGAGAAAATTCAGAAGTCTGAAGTGCAAAGAGACTTGGGAGTTCTAGTCCAGGATTCTCTCAAGGTAAACTTGCAGGTTGAGTCAGTAGTCAGAAAGGCAAATGCAATGTTAGCATTTATTTTGAAAGGACTTAAATATAAAAGCAGGGATGTACTCCTGAGGCTTTATAAGGCTCTGGTCAGGCCACATCTGGAGTGTTGTGTGCAGTTTTGGGCCCCATATCTCAGGAAGGATGTACTGGCCCTGGAGCGGGTTCAGAGGAGAGTCATGAGAATGGTCCCAGGAATGGAAAGCTTAACGTATGAGGAATGTTTGAGGACTCTGGGACTATACCAATTGGAGTTTAGAAGGATGACTGAGTAATCTAATTGAAACTTACAGAATACTGAATGGCCTGGACAGAGTGGATGTTGGGAAGATGCTTCCATTGGTAGGAGAGACTAGGACCCAAGGGCACAGCCTTAGAGTAAAGGAAAGACCTTTTAGAACAGAGATAAGGAGAAACTTCTTCAGCCAGAAAGTGGAATTCACTGCCACAGAAGGCTGTGGAGGCCAGGTCATTGAGTACATTTAAGACAGAGATAGATAGGTTCTTGATTATCAAGGGGATCAAGGGCTACGGGGACAAAGCGGGAGAAGGGGGTTGAGGAACTTATCAGCCATGATTGAATGGTGGAGCAGACTCGATGGGCCGAATGGCCTAATTTCTGCTCCTATGTCTTATGGTCTTATGGTCCATTTCTCTGCTGTACATCTCTGTGACTCTATAACTAGAAGGATTTAAAATTTATAAATAGGAAATATTGGTTAAGCTACTGGTACTTAAAGTTCATAAGGCATGGGACCAGATGAGATGCATTCAAAGATATTGAGGAAAGGGAGAATAGAAATTGCTGAGATACTGGAAATAGCTTTTCAATCTTCCCTGAACTTCGGGGTGGTGTCAGAGGGCTGGGGAATGTAAAACATTACAAGCTTGTTCAAAAAAAGGGAAAGTTAGCTCCAGCAATGTCAGTTTAACTTTGGTTGTGGAAAGCCTCTAGAAACAGTTATTCAAGATAGAGCAATAGCCAACTTTGTTTTAACCGGCACCTTATCAACCAGCACTCTTGAAATAAAGGCAAAAATTATATATCGCGTTCTCAAATATCACAATCTACCACGTCTGAGTTCTATTGCTGTAAATACAGTATAATGGTGATGTATATACCCCCTGCATTACCTTTCTATTACTTACTGTGTGTTTTTACATTGGTTTTAGGAGGTGTGTTGATGTTTTCACATAAATTTTTTGAGGGATGTTGAAGTCTAGTTTGGTCAGAGTTTACCGCAGTTATACATAATTCTTGACTATCTGGAATATTTGATCATCCAGTACACTTCTGGTCCCATCGGTGCCGGTTAATAAAATGTTTGCTATAATAGTCATATGGAAAAATGTGCGTTGATTCAGAAAACTCAGCATGGATTTGTCTTGGGAAAATTTGGTCCAACTAACCTGCTAGAGTTTTCTGAAGAGGTAACTGAAAGGGTTGATGAGAACAAAACTGTTAATGTGAACATGGCCTTCCAAAAGCCATTCGATATACAGCTACACAACTGACCCATGAGGAAGTTTACAGGTCATGGAATAAAAGGGACAGTAGCAACATGAGTACAAAATTAGCTGAGGCATAGAAAACAGAGAGGAATGATTAATAGGCATTTGTCAGTCTGGAAGAAAGTTTATTGTGGATTTTCCCAGGAGTCAGTATTGGGACAATGGTTTTACTGATTGGTAGGGCTGCCCATTCTGCCCCAAAACTAATGTATATAAATTTCAAAGTTTGCAGATGACATAAAACTTGGAAGAATTGAAAACTGTGAGGAAGACAATATAGAACTTCTAAACAACATTGACACATTGGTGGAGTAGGCTGCTATGTGACAGATTAAGTTCAATGCACAGAAGTGTGAGGTGATCCACTTTAGCATGAAGAACATGGACAGATAATAGAAAATAAAGGGTACTATTCCAAAGGGTGCTCAGGAACAGAGACACCTAAGTAAATATGTATTTAAGTTATTAAGGGCAGCAGGGCAGATTCAGAGAGTTGTTAATAAAGATGGCAGTAATCTAAGCCTCATAAATAGGGGCATAGAGTGCAAGACCAGGGAGGTGATTATGAACTTATAAAGGACACTAGTTAGATCTCAGCTTGAGTGTTCTGCATGTTCTGGGCATTGCACAACAGGATGATGTGAATGCATTGGAGAAAGTGAAGAAGCAGTTTATAGGAATAGTTCCAGGGATGAGAAACTTCAGTTATGAGGAAAGATTGGAAAGGTTGGAACTGGTTCCTCAAAGAGGAGAAGCCAAGAGGTAATCTGATAGGGAGAAACTGTACCTGCTCATGAAAAGATTGAGAACCAGAGAGCATAGTTTTACATTTTGCAAGAGAAGTAAATACGAGGTGAGAAAATGTCTTTTCCACACAGCAAGCAGTTAGGCCTGGAAGCGTGGCAGCAGCACACTCAGCTGAGCCACTCAAGCATGCACTGGATGATTATTTAAATTGAAGCAATGTGCAGAATTATAAGGAAAAGACAGGTGATGGGCATTAAATTTAAAATTCTCAGAGTGCCAGTGCAGAAATGACAGGCTGAATGGCTTCCTTCTGCATATAATAATTCTGTGATTCTGTAATATGAATGTAGGTCTAAGTTGAAAATTATAATTTTTGATTTCTAAGTTCTCAATGCTAAACTGGCAAGTTGCTTAATCCAGTTATATGACTGAAATACTTCAGGGAAATTTGTTTGAGGAGTTAGCATGACTTTTCACAAAATTAAAAACAGTTTTCAGCAGCATTTAAGACAAAATGAAACTCAAAGAAGTTAATTGCTTATTTCAGTGTCTATTTAATTTTATTTTAAGTTATTTTCCGAGAAGAGACCTAGGGCTCAATTTGAAAGAGTTGGCTTGAGTTTTAATTATTAAGTTGTATTTGCATAACTTAGCTGAGCTTTGTTTTCTCCAACTTTTATCCAGTATTTCCACAATCCTCTTCACCCTTGGATTGCTCAGTGGTTCCATACCCTACTTCCAAAATTTCTAACTACCATTGAATTTTTTTGCCCCTTGAATTCCGTCTCCTCTAAGTTCAAACATCTCCACAAATGTTGCCATTTACTTTGTCCCACTGGTGCTCCCCAACTTCTTACGGTATTCTACAAATTCTCACATCACAAAGAAGAAATGCCAACAAACAGTAATGTCCCAATAGTTTCCCAGACCACAAACTACAGTTCCAATTGATGTTGCCATTCTTGAACATTCTTGAACTCTGTTCCCTCCTGATGACTCCAACATCTGGCTTGCCATTCCCCTCTCAGGTTAAAATCCCCCTCTCCCATGCTGAAATGTCAAATATCATGCTTCCTTCCTCTCATTCCAGACACGAACCAACACCACTAAACTAAATATGACAGCAATACTTTTCTGGCTGCCTCTCTTCACCTACATGTCCAACTGTGATATTTTTCCAACCTTTTCCTGAAATGTACTAAACCTTGGAATTAAATATATATACTAAAGCAATACACATGAGATCAACCAAGGTATTGAATTGTATTATACGGAACTCCTCAGGGACAGGTATTTCTGCCTCAGAGACCCACTGGCCAATCAAGGTCTGACATTTCTAGACATACAGATAGCACGACTATGAACAGTGGGCGCTGATGGTACTGCACTGGATCACAATTTGTGTTTGGAGGTTGCTGAGGGGTTTGTAGGCTGAGGGTTGAGAATCACGGGAAGACCTGGGGTGGGCAATTTACAACTTGTTACAACTTGGGGGAGGAGGGGCAACACAAGGGGCCGAATGATCAGTTATTGAAGGAGCCCCATGTCCACCACCAGCCCATATAAGGAAGCTTGTCAGCCTGGCCACTTGGTGTAGGCCTCTGCCATGATCAGTTAAGTGCTGCTGGTGATGAAATGAAGCCCTTCTGTGGACAATAATTGCCAAATAAGGGCCTCAATGGACCAACTAGTAGGTGGGCTGCCCAGTGATGGTGGGGAATAATTGGGTGTGTGGGCAATGGGCAGGCCCCTGCTTGGATTTACCATGCTCACTTGAATTCAAACCCAGCAGCATGTATGCATTAAATCTGGCCCTTGAGATGTACGGAGAAGAAAGGCTGAATTTTACATGCCACACCAGAGTTAGCACATGCTGGGATGGAAGAGCAGAATTTTCCTTTGGCTGTTTTGGCACTTCCCAAACAACTCTGACCTCTTCTCAATTTACAGGGCCTGGGTGAGGCTTACAGCAGCCTACTCATTTTCATCCAAATTGAGACCTTGAAGTTTTTTTTTATTTTATATTCACTCACCGGATGTGGCTTTCATTGGCTAGGCCAGTATTTATTGGCCATCCCTAAAAGTCCTGGAGAAGGGTATGGTGAGATACCTTCTTGAAGCTCTGCAGTGCATGACATGTAAGTACACCTACAGTGCTGATGGGAAGAGAGTTCAAGAATTTTAAGCTAGTGACCGTGAGAGAACAGGGGTATGTGGCTTGGAAGGGAACTTGCAGTGTTCCAGGATGTATCTGCTGTTCTTGTCCCTGTCAGTAGAGTTAGTGGATTTGGAAGATGCAGTTGAAGAAGCCTTGGTGAATTTCTGCAGTGCACCTTGTCAATGGTACACACTGCTGCCACTGTGTATCGATGGGGAAGAGAGTGCATGTTGAAGATAGCTGATAGGGTGCAAATCAAGTGGGTTGCTATAGTCTAAATGATTTTGAGCTTCTTGAGTATTGTTGGAGCCATAATCATTCAGGTAAATGGACAATATTCTATCACAATACTGACACATTACCTTGTAGATGATGGACAGGCTTTGAAATATCAGGAGGTGAGTTACTGCTGCCAGCTTCCTAGCCTGCAACCCTCTTGTAGGAAACATTTATTGTATTTATATGAACAGCCAGATTAATTTATGGTCAATGGTAACACCTAGGAGGTGAGGCAATTCAGCAAAAGTAACATCATTAAATGTCAATTGGAGATGGTTAGATTCTCTCTTGTTTTAGATGGTAGTTACACATCAGGTGTGGCCCCTCAAGATATTTTCCACTCCCATTCCCAACACTAGTCCCCTACTCATACCTCCATTCTGAGCGCAAAACTTAGATTTGTGAGACTTTCTGTAGGTCCAGCAACGCCAGCACTTCTGGATGCATCTAGGACGACTTCCTGATTGGCTGGCAGTTCTCTGAAATAGGACTTTCTCCAGAGTGAGAGACTAAGGTCTGCCTTCAGCCAATGAAGGTGCCTCAGGTGTTCATCACTTGGTGGAGTGGGAAACTCTGCCAATAGTCATGTTCTGCCTGTGGATATTGAAACAAACAGAAAATGTCAAGAGTGAGGTAGATTCCATAACAGAAAATTAATGTCAATGTAAAAGCAATGCAATGGAGACAGTTACAAGAGAGATATACTGTTCCTGTTGTGAGCAGCACCACAGGACATTAAGTATCTTGTAATTTTCGTTTCATGGCAAGATGTTAGAATCATTATGATACAAGTCCTTCCACTTCTCCAAAAGCAACACAGAGGAAAGTCTGAAACAAAAACAGAAATTGCTGGAGAAGCATAACAGGTCTGAAAGCATCTGTGGAGAGAAAACAGAGTTAACGTTTCAAGTGCAGTGGGCTTTCTTCAGAACAAAGGAAATTGGCTCACTATACGTTAAATTTACTTAGCTTTATAAATTTAGTTTGTCTTTTGTAGCCAAAGTGCAAATAAATGAAAGCACTGAGAGTTTCATTCATTGAAGGCAATGGCTTTGGAGCAGACATGTGGCAATTTACACCACCAGTAGGTGTGCCCCTCAGTCAGCATGTTCCTGCCATTCACCTATTATCATTGAGGCTGCTTCTAGGTGGTGATGGTTACCTGTCAAAGTGGTTGGCAGCTGTTAAGGTCAATTAAAATTTTTATTGAGCACACACCAACTGGACTTTTTTTGATGGCTGATGTCCCCCATCGTGGAAACTGAAGGCCAGCAGATAGATCAATGCTATCCCCCAGTAGCGGGAGGTGGGGGGGTGGTGGTGGTGGGGGGATTCTTAGGATGCCAGCAATGCCTCTTTCAATCTCTTTCCCCCAACAGGCCTCACTCAGCTCTGTGGGTGCTAGAGGGTCATATCTGTGGCCAGACGTCATCCTGTAAGAAAAATGCCCACTCCACAATTTTGGCCTAACAGCTGTGATTGTAACAGATTGCCCCTTCAATATTTCAAAAGTCTTCATTGGGTGTCTGCATTCTGAGTTATCCGTTAGTTCCTCCACATACATTGACACACCCAAGTTTCTCAGTGTTGCTGTCAGTTATACCTCGAACCTCAGACACTCTGCCTCCTAGCAGTAGAGCCTGCCCACTGCCCTTAGGTTGATGGGCATCCCGGAGGCAGCACCTTGAGAATTGCCTCCCGTTGCCTTGATCCATATTTCATCCCAATAAAGCAATCAGATTCCATGAAATATAACCTGCACATTTATCTGTCATTGCAAATGATACTGTAAAATGCAATATGGACTTTATGATCGTCAACATCAAAGTAACTTAGACACAATATTCATTTTTGACAGTAATATCTAAGGAACAATTAGAATTCAATAGTGTGACACTATAACCAATGTAGTAAGGAAGAAGAGTAATTTCCCAAGATAAACCCTTAAAAAAATGCCTGTCATATATGGAAATGAAAGTACAGGTCGTATTGGCACCTATTTTTAAGTACGCAATATGAGTTGTCTGTTTTGCTGTATTCTTCCATTTGGCGTAATCACTACATCTTATAAAATAAATGTTTAGCATATGTTATAAAAATAGATTCAATGAACTAAAGCTTCTGGTCATTTTGGGCAAAAGTTTCAAACAAAATAATGCAATGCAGCATAGGAGCAGACCCTTTGGCCCACCAAGCCTGTGCCAATTCCTAGCTCTTTATTTCAACCAGCTACTTATTGACTGTACATGGTTTGCATCCCTCTGTTTGCCTCCTATTTATGGGTGTATCAAGATATGCCTTAAATGTTGCTAACATGCCTGCTTCCACCACCTCTACTGGCAGTGCATTCCAGGCACCCACCACCCTCTGTGTGAAAAATATTCCTCGCACTTCTCTCCTAAACATTCCCCCTCTCACTTTGTAGCTGCACTCTCTTATAGTTGACCTTTCGACCCTGGGAAAAAGCTTTTGACTATCCACCCTATCTACGCCTCTCATTATTTTGTAGATATCTGTCAGGTTGAGCCTCAGCCTCTCTCTTTCCAGTGAAAACAATCCAAACTCTCCTCATAACTAAAACCCTCCAGACCAGACAACATCCTGGTAAACATTCGCCACACCCTCTCCAAAGCATCCACGTCCTTCTGGTGGTGTGCCAACCAGAAGTGCATGCAATATTCCAAATGTGGCCTAACTGAAGTTTTGTTCGGCTGTAACATATCTTGCCAAACATTATATTCAATGCCCCAGCCAATGAAGGCTAGCATGCCCTATGCCTTCTTGATCACCTTATCCACCTGTGTTGCCACTTCCAGAGATCTGTGGACCTGTACGCCCAGATCCCTCTTAATGTCAATGCTCCTAAAGGTTCTGCCATTTATTGTATAATTCACACCTGAATTTGATCTTCCAAAATGCATCACCTTGCATTAGTCTGGATTAAACTACATCTGCCATTTCTCTGTCCGTATCAGCAATCTATCTTAATTATATTGTATCTGTTGACAATCCTCCTCACCAACTGCAACTCCATCAATTCTGGCGTCATCCACAAACTTAATAATCAGACCACCTACATTTTCCTCCAGATTATTTGTATATATTACAAACACCAAAGGTCCCAGAACAGATTCCTGCAGAACACCACTAGTTACTGAGCTCCATTTCGAAAAGCACCCTTCTACCACTTGTCCCTGTCTTCTATGACCAAGCCAGTTCTGTATCCTTCCAGCCAGTTTACCCTGGATCCCATGATACTTTATCTTTTGTGCAGCCTGCCATAGATACTGAAGTCTATGTAGACAACATCCATTGCCCTTCTCTCACCAATCATTCTTGTCACCTCCTCAAAAAAACTCAGTCAAGTTGGTGAGACATGATCTTCCCTGCACAGACCTATGCTGCCTATCACTAACAAGTCTATTTGCTTCCAAATGTGAATAAATCCTGTCTCTTAGTATCTTGTCCAACATCTTCCCCACCACTGATATCAAGCTCACTGGCCTATTATTACCTGGGTTATCTCTGTTCCCCTTCTTCAGTAAAGGAACAACATTGGCCATTCTTCAGAAATCTGAAACCTGGTTTGAGGCCAAAGAGGATGCAAAGAAATCTGTTAACATCCCAAGTATTTCCGCCCTTGCCTCCCCAGTATCCTGGGATAGGTCGTGCCTGGCCCTGGGGACCTGTCTGCCTTAATGCATTTCAAGACACCCAACACTTCTTCCTTCATTTTGTTGACCTGCCTGGGGGTATTCACATACCTTTCCCTAACTTCAACATCCCTCTCTTTGATGAATACTGATGTAAAGTACTCATTAAGGATCTCACCCATTTCCACCAGCTCCACATAAAACCTCCCTCCATTATCCTTGGATGGGCCTACTCATTCCTAGCTACCTTCTTGCTCCTAATATGTGTAGGGAATGCCTTTGGATTCTCCTTAACCCTGCTGGCCAAGAACATTTTATAACTCCTTTTTGACCTCCTTACTCGCTGTTTGAGCTCCTTCCTACTTTCTCTACATTCTTCAATGACTTTGTCTGTTTTTAGTTGCCGAGACCTTAGGTATGCTTCCTTTTTTTGACTAAACTGATAATTTCCCCTCTCATCCAAGGTTCCCAAATCCTGCCATTCCAGTTCTTCATTTTCACAGGCACATGCCTGTCCTGCACTCTAATCAAGTGGTCTTTAAAAATGTCAGATGTGGATTTACCCTCAAACAGTCGCTCCCAATCCACATTCTCCAACTTTTGCCTAATTTAGTTATATTTGGCCTTCCCCCAATTTAACACCTTCATCCGAGGTCCATTTTTGTCTTTATCCATAAGTATCTAAAAACTTATGAAATTATGGTCACTATTCCCAAAATGTTCCCCAACTGAAACTGTGATCATGTGGCTGGGCTCATTTACCAATAAAAGGCCCAGTATGGCCTCCTCCCTCATTGTACTATCCACATACTGTTTCAGAAAACCCTTCTGGACAGACCTAACAAATTGCTCCCCATCCAAACCCCCAGCACTAAGTGAGTCCCAGTCAATATGCGGGAAGGTAAAATCACCCACCATAACAACCCTGTTATTTTCAAATCTTTCCAGAATCTGACTACATATCTTTTAATCTATCTCCTGCTGGCAGCTGGGAGGTCTGTAATACCTGTCAGCATTGTGATTGCACCCTTCCTATTTCTGAGCTCTACCCATAATGCCTTGCTGCAAGACCCCCTCCAGGGTATCCTCCCTTAACACGGCTGTGATATACTCCCTAACCAATAATGCTACTCCCTAACCAATAATGCAACTCCCCCACTTCTTTTGTTTCCTCTTCTGTCTCGTCTAAAACATCGATATCCCAGAAGGTTAACCTGCCAATCCTGTCCCTCTTACAACCATGTCTGCGATAGCAACAACATCATAATTGCATGCATTAATCCAGGCTCTAAGTTTATCTGCCTTACCTGTTATACTTCTTGCATTGAAGCAAATACAGTCCAAGCTTCCAGTTCTGCTGAACTCAGCAACTTCTCCGTGACTGCTTTTCCTCTTAGTTATACTTGCCTTAGTCTCAAGCTCTTCCCTAGTCTTTATACTTGCTGACCTGCTGCTCCAGTTCCCACCCTCCTGCCACACTAGTTTAAACCCTCCTAAGCTGCACTATCAAACCTCACTGCTAGGATATTGGTTTAGGTGCAATCCAGGTCCCACCTTCCCTCCATTATCTCTTCCTTTTGTATTTCTCTTTCTGTCTGAAGTTTCTCTGACATTCTACAGGTGCAACATTCTCCACAAGACTTTGTCAGTTAGATACTAAATTTATAACTGTAGTGACTCTTTGGCTAGTGCAGAACTCTTTTTAAAAAAATACACATTTAAAAGGTAACAATGTCCATGATACTTCGGGTTTGTATCCAGCTCTGTGACTCAATGTACAGTATGTCAATCCTATATTTGAACCTTTCTAGCCAACGAAAGCTGGGCAGGTACCCAAGATGTCAGGGTGGTCACCTCTCTCCATCTTTCCATCTCCCACTCATGTTTATTCCTCAGTACTTTCTAAACTTGCACAGATAAGTCAGTGTTCAAGATGCCAGGTGAATCCCTGAGATAGGTTTAGAAATATAGTGATCTTGCTACTGGGAGTGCAATCTTTATGACCTTTATCTCTACCCTGTCTTGGTCCTTGCTGTTGAGAGAGAGGGAATCAATGCTGTATCAGCTATGTTAATAAATTCTATACTGTGGAAAAAATACCAGTTTATTAAGGTGCTTATTTTAAACAAAAAAGCTAAAGAAGATAGATTATTAATGATAGTACATATAAGGAATACCAGAGGATACAATCTCAAGATAAGCCTACATACAAAGGAATAGATTGGAAGAAATGCTTTCAAAGAAAGAGTTGTTGGAATGTGGAGTACTTTGCCAAAAGTGATAACTGATGATGATGAAATTAATTATGCTAAATTGATTACAGAAATCATGAAGATACTGAATCATTCTTTAAAGAAATAACATTGACTATGGGGAAATTATTATGAAAAAATGAAACTACTGCATTGGGAAGGAATCTTAAAAGAGTGAGAAACAAGTTCAAGATATCATTGCATATATTAATGTCGCTACCTTCAGAAATAATTGATTGCATTCACTCAGAGTAAAATACACAAACCTTTACCCTTACATGCATAGTTTTCTGTTACTGTCACCTAACACAATGGATGAAGGCTAGAAATCTCCAATTAAGAACTTGTACAGTAATACAGGTGTCATTCTGGCAAATGGAATAACCTGCAAAAATGTTTTAAATTTACAAAGAAATGATTTCAATGCATACAAAATGTTCAACTCAACTAACCCAATGATAATGATGGACCTATTCAATCAGAGTTGCTTCTTTAGCAAAAAAGAAGCATTTTATCCTCCCATTTATAAGAATATTTAGCATGCAAATTAATTTCTGCATTGACAAATGTCCAAGGTGAAAAGTCTTAAACCTATTCAAACAACCTTGCAATAAATGATAAGGCAGGGTATTAAAAAGCAGTGTAGAAAATTAGCTGGACTTACAATAGCTGTCAGATAAACTGTTTTATTTTGCCTGAAGGAATTTTGTTACAGATGAACTAAATTAACATCCTGTCTATTAAATCTTCTGTCAGAATGTCTTTTTCCTCAAATGCCAGATAAACTCTCACTGATCTCATTTTATGTTTGATTACATTTTCAATGACAGTTGTGCATTTCCAGTCTAATTTCATTTCTTCTTCAATGGCAAATTAACATATTTGATAAATTGTGAAGACCTAGAAAAGTACATTACCAGTAAGCATGCAAATTACTTCAATTTTCCAAGGAAGAAATAATGCGAACATTTCTCTCTTGACTCCATTCAGATACCTGATAGGAACAACATTTTGTCAAGAAAAAATAATTTCTATAAAATATGGGTCCATCAGCTTATTACTGTACTCTATATTGTCATTAGTACCATAAAAGAAGCAATCAGTGATTACTCTTTGGAAACTGTGATTGTGCAAAGTAGGATGTAAAAATATATGCACCACACTGTTAAATAATTCTTCCTTTCTCAAACCCAAAAGAGAATGACAAACCGAACTGCTGATATCTCATTCACAATCAAACAAACCTAGCTTTACAAAATGTACATATGATTGTACAATGGACAGCATCATTTACATTAACAGTTTTGTGCTATCATTCAATATTCAAGATGATTTTTGGTAACATACTGAATCTGTCAATCAATATTACCAAATATAAAACTTGTGTGACATTGCCTGTTCTTCTTCCAGAATGTTAAGCAAAAAAATTATCTTGTATTTTTCAGTTTTTTAGTATGTGCTAAATGCAAATCAACTTTTTTAGTTTGTTCTCAGGAATGTAGAGAGGCTGGCATTCCCTTGTTGCTATTAGAAATTGGTGATGGATCTTCTTCTAGGACTATTGCAATCCCATAGTATTTTTTTGTAATGGTTTGGCATAATGCGATTATTTATTAGACCAGCATGGGTAAGGACAGTAAACTTCCTTCCAAGGGGAACCAATTGTATTTCTATGACAATCAGACTCCAATGGAATTATTTTTGCTGATATCATCCTTTTTAGCTCCTGAACTGAATTCAGACTTTCAAAATGCCACGCTAGGATTTCAAAGTCACAATCTCTGGATTACTAGTCCAAGCATCTGGTTTGCTAATCCTGCAACATCATCGTTGTACTACTGTAGCTAGGGCCCATGCTTTATATCCAAAAGCAACATTAATATTTTCAATTCTGAATAAAGAAAGCATCCTCACGCACAAATTAAACCAACAATCTGGGGAGGAGGTGCATATAAAATGTATAGGTCCCTGCTAATGATATATCGAGATAAATAAAAATCAACATGTCTCCTAACATGCTAAATTGTACACAAAAGCAATATTTAATTCTGAGAATAATTAACTTCCCATCGTGAAGGAAATCATCCAGTGCCATAGGGAGAACCTTCAGGTCTACAGTACATATCAAATTCCAGAGGTTGCTCAAAGGATTTTAAGACATTAAATAGGGTTTGAAGAAAGTTGCAAAGCCAATTTGGGTGCAAATAATAAAACGGAGATAATAGCATATACAGCTCTAATTAAACATTAAATTTGATTGTAAAGAGTTCCACACTGAATAGTTTATCTGTTGTTAAGGACCACATGACCCACTAGAATCTAAAAACTTCTGCTGCAGAATCAAGCTTCTTCTTAATGGAAAACAGGAGGCTTTCAATACTTTGGTGTTCCTTGCCATGTTTCCTGCATTTTGAACCAATTATTAGTTGGTTTTGTGTGATAATAATCTAATTTTGCTTTTTATTCCTTGACATTGGATTTACAACCGTGAAGATGGTCATTACTTAGGGGTCTCAAACACACTCAATGATAGAGATAAGAAGGTGAGTACTTGAATGGCAAATAAATGCAAGTTCAATAAAATGCGCACCCAGGTGGTCACACACGGAATCTGTACTCTAAAAAAAACCCAGCTCGCCTTTCCAAGAAAATGGTGTTGATCTTTCACCTCCAACCAGCAGGGTCCTTATTAGGTTTCCAAAGTACAGCATTCCAGATTTTTAACCCAGCATCAACGAAGGAGTGGCAATGTTTTCCCAAGTCAGCTATTTTTCCTGAGAATATACTTTCCTAATTCCACATTTCAAATAGTTGCTCAAGGGAAAGCTCACACACTTTCTTTTCGTAAAGCCAGACTTTTCTGTGACCTCAGTACAGGCAGTTCCCTCCCCTATGCATACCTGGCACTTCTACAACATTTTAAGCAGCAGGCTGTTGAATGCTTCCAGCTTCAAAATCAAGCCATTTGGAAAAACAGAACGTAGTACTCAGTTGGCAGGGTACTATCAAAATGGATCTCTTTCCAGTTGAATATGTTCACATTGCTGTATGTGAAAGGTTAAAATGATATGACCAGTAACCTATCAGTGACATACAACAGTGTAAAGTTTTGAACTACAACTGAAATATTTAATTATTATTTATACTATTCAAAAATTACTGAAAGTTGTTAACTATTTCTAGTGAACAATTTTTATGTATGCATCTTCTGTTTTACCTAAATAAATAATTTTGATGGCCTTGATTAACTAGAAAATCTCCAGCTAAAATGACAATCCCTAGTCAACAATTACAGTTTCACTTTCATGAGTGAGTGATGCTCTACAAATTGCCAGTTCCGAAAAAGTCTCAGTTTTCTGTAAAGAAAGGGAGTCGGCTTCATGTCTCCTGAATGAATGCTGGATTGATGAGTAAATTGATTTAGATTTGGTACTTAAATTTAGCCAATTATCAGCTTCATATCAATGAACTAATTTCTGCAAAAAGGGTAAACATAGACAATGTTAAGCAATTTAATCCCCATGGATTGAATCGCTTAAAAATAAATATAATTATAGTGTGATGTACCTATGAGAGAATTTGGAAGAATCAAAAGAAAGACAACATGACTGGCCATAATTAAGTTAATTTCACATGGTCTTTGCTGTCGACACAATCCTACAGAGCAAGAGTGTGAGTCAGGGAAAGAGGTTTAACATGAATGTCCTGATTCCCTCATCTCTGCTCACATTTAGCAAGGTTTGTACCAGCAGTGCAGTTTTGCAAAATTAATCTTTTAGTTTTTTGATAAGAATATATCACATTAAATGGGAACTAAAATGTATTTTTTTACCTCATTATATTGTTAATATAATTGATGGATCGCTAGAAGTGGGAAATTGCATATGTTATCTTAAAATTTGTATAATAATGAAGGTAAGATATTTTGTGTTAGCTCTCTAGGACTGAACTTCAACTGACAGAAGTATCTAGCAGTAATTTGAAAGCACAGATCAGTTTGCAGATCGGCAAACTATTGGTAAAAAGGTAAGTGGTTACATACAAAAAGCCAACGTTAAGATCATGCTTAAAAGTGTTGGGTTTTCCACTTTAGCAAAATTCCGGACCATAATGATGTAATTATGTTGAAAGCCAAGACTAATGGAGTTTTAGATATGTTTCATCAACTCATTCAAATGAGTCATTTGGAGCAGGCGAGTTAGAAAACACCATAACAGCCCCTTAATTAGCGGAAGTTTAGTTTTTTTTAATTAAACTCATCATCAAACCTCCCAGTTAGTATATTGGGACAAACAACAAATTAGAAGCACTGCACACTGAGATAGTGCAACAGTCACAAAAATTAAGGAAGCGTAAGATGAGGGGCTGGGGATGAAGTTAAAATGGAGTCAAAATGAGAGATAATGCACTCCAGGCCCCATGGCGTTCACCTCTCTCCAAAGGACTCAAGGGTGTTGGTAGAAACCGCATGTTCCTTCTCTAATGACACTTGGGCATGGGCATTGTTGTGAAAAAGGGGAACATAGTCAGAATGTATGGCCCCCTCCACAGATCGTTGCCTGGACCTATTGATTGCCCAGAAGCAAGTGCATGTGGAGACACTCCAACCTGCCTGCACTCACACACCACCAGGTGCCCAAAATTCAAGAGACTGGGGCTAAAGTAGAACCAAAACCATCACAGGTTTCTTAAAACAAAAACTAAAAAAAGGAACACAATCAACCACATCCAGCATGGACATGGCTCACAGAATCCACAGCGTCACAAAATAAGCAGTTGTGCTGAGTGGCCATGAACCAGCTTAACCAGGGGACTGCTGTGTGTAACACCCGTCCCAGGTCACCGATGGCAGGAGGCAGAACTCACACATAGAGAGCCCCACTTGCGGTGATAAAATGGAACACTGAGGCCTGTCCAGGTGGCCGATAAAGGAGTAGTAGTGGATGGTGAGCAGCAGCAGCATGCACAGGAAATCCCTCCATGCCACCTGGAAGCACATGAAGGGAGTTTCCATGAGATAGTTCTGGTTGTGGGATGTGGCGTCCTGAGGGAGATTTTGGGAGCCAGGGTCGATGTGGAATTCTGTTTCAGCAGGGGCCACACACAGATGGGATACTACCACGCACCTGAATACCCTCCACAATATTGTATCCAAGCAATAGATGTGGAGCTGGATGAACACAGCAGGCCAGGCAGCATCAGAGGAGCAGGGAAGCTGACGTTTAGGGTC
>NC_063346.1:21162161-21200733 GCF_021869965.1 Rhincodon typus | reverse complement strand
TGCTGCCTGGCCTGCTGTGTTTATCCAGCTCCACACCTTGTTATCTCAGACTCCAGCATCGGCAGTTCCTACTATCTTCTTATCCAAGCAGTGCTGTTTTCAAGCGACAGATGACATTGGCCACCCACTGACCATCTACCACCACTTCACCCAGCAACTGCTGCAATAATATCTTGCTCAGAATATCTCCGCCACCCAAGACATCCATGATTCTGGTCATTCCCATGGCCTTGGCCCTCCCTTACACCAGCTGCTTGAAACCACAATGGTGGAGGTGCAAAACCCTTGAATACCACATGTCCCTCTAAGGCAGCACTCACAACATTCCTGTCCAGCACCCGAGGTGAGTGGTGATTATGGCCTTCAGCTCCTGCCAGGATTTCTCAGCCAGGCTAATGGAGATGCTGACAAATCAGGAGTCAACATAGGTGAGGGAGCACTGGAAACATGAATGGAACCTAACCATCGATTTTTCTAAATCAAACTGCCAGGAGATGCTATGGACGCATCTCTAGAGCAGGTGGGATTTGAACCTGGAACTCCTAATTCAGAGATCGAGACACTACGTCTATGTCATTAAAGCCCGTTAGCTAATGGGAGTTTTATGATCAGATGAAGTTCAATATCCTGATGAGTTCTTGATGTGATGTAAACCTCTAATTGGACATTTACTATATGGTGGAGAAAAGGTGGGGTTAGAAGTTTGTGATGCTGTAGGATTTAAAGTTTTGCGGAAGAGGAGATAACACCATAACCATTGTATTTTCATGACAGCCCTAACTTTTTGTTCCTGAAGAATATCTCTGAGAGGGGTGAAGTCTGCAGAAAGCCCTAACTCATGAATGAAGCAGGAAAAGTGCTTCTCTATGAGTAAGGAGACACTGTCTAGACCAGTTTGATCCCCTTCACCATACCCCCAGGGAGAAAAGCAGCAAAACACCAGTGATCTGAAGAATCTACGCACCAGTGCCAACCCTTTGCAATGTAAATTCAGGCTGGAAAAACATTAATGACATAACTGCAGTAGACAATTACTAAACACATCAATCATAACTCCTGAGACTGAAAGGTTCTGAGCATCTCAGACCTCCCCTCACACATGTATTAAGCTGCTTGATTATTTTATCATCAATCCCATGAGATTGGCAGGGATACAGCCCATCTTCAATTACAGTATCCTTCACACATCTTTCTATACAATTACCCCTAATAAAAGACCCCTTAAAAAGACTTTTAAGCCTAATTATGCCCTTCATACACACCCATCTCCTGCACTTACTCGTCCCTCAGTTATAGGCTATGTGCAGACACCTACAGCAGAATGAATTTTAATGCCCTCCTCTATGGTATGTGACAGTTAGGGTTAGGTTTTAATCTATGTGGAGGGATCAGTGGGAATGCTATTGTTTCCAGCCCGATCGACCGCATGGGCCGTTTCCACCCCACCCAACAATTAATGGCCATTTAAAGGCCTCATCCCTACTATCGCTAGAAGTAATCCAGTGGCAGGGAAGTGGGCCTCACATGTGGTATACATGACAAGCAAACTACAACATGTATCCGCCTGAGCTGCCAAGAAGCCACGATGCGAGTGGCTCCCTTGTTCAAAGTCATTCAGTGCCTGTTTGAGAGACATGTCATCACAAAAAGGGGGAAGCCACTGAGAGGCACCTCTGCCCTTGCTGTAATCTCCGCCCCACCTCCGTCTTGTGATCCCACTCCTGCCATCACTTTCCCATGGGCTGGGATCAAAGGATAATGCTCGGCTTCAGGTGGATATTATACATGCAGTGACCACCACTCCCAGGTGGCGCTGCTGTGCATCTGAGTTGTCAGCCTCTGATTGGATGGAAGCTCTCGGCTGGGGGGTGTGGTGAGCGGTAGGATCTCCATTCCTGGGATCCCTGGTCCTGAGAAAGTATGCCACTGTCCAGATAAGTTTCTAAGGTTAACTGAAAGTAATAATCCATGGTTTAAACTATTCTTTAAGGAAAGGCCAAGGCCTCAGAGCTGGGAGAGCTTGAGATATCAGCTAGAGGGCTGTTAAACTGAAGAACACTCACACCAGTTGTGAGGAAGGGACATTGCAAATCCTGCGGACAGGGTGCTTAGAAGCATTTGGTTTCAGCTGTAACGGATTACACAGATACCAGCTATAGCTTCATGATAACATTGTCTCATTCTACTCTATCCTACATTACCTGCCAACACAGGATGAGATTGGAACAAAGCAAAGGGAAAATTCAATCTCAGGTGCAACTTCTCCCACAGTGAGTTAGTGTGAACTTCCCATAGCTGTCCAAGACAGCTTCATATCACCCACGTGCTGAGAGAAGGCAGCTGATTAGGAACAGGGTCTCATGTCCAGCAGTAGTTCCAGTGTGAAATGTGAAAGCTGTCAGCAGAATCAAAATGCTTTCCTGTTGGTAAAATTTGTGCAAAATAAAATTTGTGCTTTGCGAGGGAGGCAACAGTAGGAGGATGTATGATGAGATTAAGGAGAGATGATAGAGTGACCTCTGCTGGAAGTGAACATATGTAACGAGAATCGGAAATGGCTGCATCCTGTGGACAGGCAGTTTGCCAATGCTCTATATAAACGCGTATGTTAAAATAAATTGTCAATGTTCAACAGGAATCAGTTAATGCTTTTAAGAGAAAAGCAGACAAACAAAGAGAGCAAAACAAAAATTAAATGCAGATGAATCTCCTGTTTCATAATTTTGTAATTGACATTGAGTTGACAAATACAAATTTGCAGCGTTTGAGGTGCTAAGCGTTATGATTTCTACAACGATCAAGGTCAAGACTTCTGCCATTGCCAAAGACCCTCTCCACCCAAGGAAAACAAATAGAAGGTGACATTTAATCAATCAGCTGCCTCCACTCAAACTACATTTTGGATTCCCTGACGTCTAGAACCCACACAGAGACGATTAAACCAGATAATATCAGGTCATCTTTGGTATATTTATCTGGACAGCCAGCATACTCCTTTGGAGACATCAGGTATTCCTGTGAATACATCCAAGGATACCTCAAGATTAGAGATCAGGGATCCTTTGGGCAGCGGGGGTGGGAGGGTGTCAGATATTCTTTGGCTGGTGTCAGGCCTGAACACTGCCCTGAGGAGCTCCTGCAAAGGTGTCCTGGACCTGAGATGACTGACCTCCAACAACCACAACCATCTTCCTATGTGCCAGGTATGACTCCAACCAGCGGAGAGTTTGCCCCTAATACCCATTGATTCCAGTTTTGCCAGGGGTCCTTGATGCCAAACTTGGTCAAATGCAGCCTTGATATCAAGGGCTGTCACTCTCACCTCACCTCTGGAATTCAGCTTTCTTGTCCATGTTTGAACCAAGGCTGTATGAGGTCAGGGGCTGAGTGGCCCTGGCAGAACCCAAACTGAGCGACACTGAGCAGAATATTGTTGAGCAGGGGCTGCTAGATAGCACTGTTGATGACACCTTCCGTCGCTTTCCTGATGATCGAGAGTGGACTGATGGTTCTGTAATTGACCAGATTGGATTTGTCCTTCTTTTTACATACAGGGCATATCTGGGCAAATTTCCACATTGGGTAGATGCCAGTATTGTAACTGTACTGGAACAGTTTGGCTAGGAGAGCAGCAAGTTCTGGAGCACAACTCTTCACTACTATTGTCAGAATGTTTTCAGGGTCTAGAGCCCTTGCAGTAGTCACTGATTCTATCCCTTTCTTGTTATCATCTAGAATGAACTGAGTTGGCTGAAGATTGGTATCTGTGATGTTGGGGACCACTGGAAGAGACCAAGAGGAATCATCCACTTGGCACTTCTGGCTGTAGAGTGCTGCGAATGCTTCAGCCTTATATTTAGCACTAATATGGTGGGTTCTTCTACATTTGAGGATGGGGATATTTGTGGAGCCTTCACCTCCAGTGAGTTGTTCAACAGTCCACCGCCATTCATGACTGGATGCGCCAGGAGAGCAGAGCTTCGATCTGATCTGTTGGTTATGGGATGCCTAGCTCTGTCTATCACTTACCGCTCTTTGGCATGCAAGTAGTCCTGTTTGGTAGCTTCACTCAGGTTGACTCTTCATATTTAGGTATGTCTGGTGATGCTCCGAGCATGCCCTACTGCACTCTCCATTGAACTAGAGTTGATCCCCTGGCTTGATGACAATGGGGGTTATGCCAGGCCATGAGGTTGCAGATTGTGCTGCAGTACAGTTCAGCAGCTGTTGATGACCCACAGCACCTCATGAATGTCCAGTCTTGAGTTGCTAGATCTGTTTAAAGTCTGACCTATTAAACACGGTAAATACAAGTTTTAAGCATTCACTATGCTGATTCCTGGAATTTCTGGAATAATTCTTTCTGAAGAAAGATTGAGCAGGTTGTGCCTATGCTCATTGGGGTTTAGCAGAATGAGAATTGATCTTATTGAAATATAAAATTCTGAGGGGGGGACTTCACAGGGTAGGTGCTGAGGGGATTATTTGCATTTGTGAGAGAATCTAGAACTAGAGGGGGCAGTTTTTTTTTACAGTCCCATTTAAGATGGAGACGAGGAGGAATTTCCTGTCATAGAGGGTCATCAGTCTTTGAATTCTCTTCCATGGAAGATGGAAGAGGCTGGGACGTGGCATATGTTGAAGACTGAGTTAGATTTTGATTGATTAACAGTCAAGCATTCAGCAGGGTATGAGAGAAAATGGAGTTAAAGCCACAGTCAAATCAGCTATTATTTTATTGGATAGCAGACCCACTGCTGTTCCTATTTCATATTATCTTATATCCATAACATGTCTCAAAGCACCATCTCATTTTGTGGAAGAAGATTACATCCATTATTTTTTGAAATACCATCTTGCAAATTTTGCTCATGCATGTGGAAACTCAGTTGAAAACCATGAGGGAACAGTTTCACCATGTGACATATCTTGATTCCTATCACTGGATGGTGCTAGAGTGACCTTTCATGTTGCAGAGTGTTGTACTGAGACTAACAACTGGGTGGCACCATCAAGTAGCAGAACTATACAAATTGCATGGCCTTTCTGTACTCTGACCACCTGGATGTAATCGAACACAAAGTATAATACATTGCAGTGTCAATGCTTACTGCAGTACCCAGCAGCAATAATCAAAGAAAGTTCTGCACAGACGTAATGAAATTTGCTACCCTTCTGGGCTTTCTTGGACATTTCTTTTCACAGGTACAAACATTAAATGAGATGAATGAAAGAAAGAATTGTAGTTTAAAAAGGAAACAAATGCAATCAATAAGAAACGTAACTTAGGAAGGATAATATTCAACATGAAAGAGCAATTCCAAAAGAAAAACAATTGTGACCACATTTAATTCATGTTAAGTTTGGAAAATATACCAGCTGAATTTCTTCAAAGGATAAATCCTGCAGTACAGGAAAGATATGTAACTGTCAGTCACACCTGTCATCTTCAAGAACCTGAAAGCAAAGTTTCGTAGCTAACATGTGGATGTACACTTAAACAGATTTATCTGCAGCACCTCCTGAAAATCATACTAAGGGGAAAAGGAATTTTTCTCTCTATCAGAATATTCTTTCCTCGAATATGGGGTCAAATATCTCTCTATTCTCTCTAAAGAGGGATGCAAACAGTTGGATGCGTGTTCTTTTTTCTGTGATTAATTGAACAACGGAAACAGAAGGACAAAACAAATAGTTCCTCTGGCACTATGGTTGAAAAATGTCATTGCCATTTAGTTCTTATATCGGGTATGTGGACGTCAGAGAAGATAAGGAACGATTTGGAATATTATAAGTAGTTCCAGGTGGCTGATATTGCAGGATTATTCCTAAAATGATGAGCACTGCTTCCTTTGTTGTTCCTCACAGAAGAATTCCCATCAGTTCACAATACAGAAAAAAAAAAGGATTGGCGCAGCAAAAATACTGCCCTTGTTTAAAAAAATGTATAAATCTTATGACAGAAATTATATCGGCAACATTTAACAGGAAGCATGACATTTATCAAAGTCATCCAAATCCTGGACTGGTGGTATTGTTATCTGTTATAGTTAACTCGTGGTAAAATCATCTGATAATGCTGCTGTTAGTAAGGTGAAAGCAGCACGACTGCCAAGAGTTCCAAGATGACAAGATGGTAAAATGATGTGAAATCATAAAATTAGTGGAACAGTAAAGGGACAACATGATTGTTTATATTTTGACATTAACTGTTAAACGCTTTCCTGTTTGAGCTTATAATCTGTCCATAATGTTTATGTAAATGAAATGTGGGAATTACAGGAACAAAATGGGGATGGTGATGTAGTAATAATAACAATGGATTTGGAATGCAGAGTCCCAGGCTAATACTCTGGGTACATGGCATCAAATCTCACTGTTTAGCTGGGATTTAAATTCAATTAATAAACTTGCAACTAAAAGCTTGTTTCACTGGTAGTGGCCATGAAGCTATCATCAATTTTGTAAAAGAAATTGATTCACTAATGTCCTGTGGAGTGGAAATTTGTTATCATTACCTGGTCTAGCCTACAAGCAACTCCAGATGCATTGTAATGGGGATGACTTTTACCTGACATTCTGTTCAAAGGCAATTAAACATAGGCAACAAATGTTGGCCTTGCCAGCAATGCCCACATCCCACAAAAGAATGAAAAAACAGAACTGAGGATAACTGTACAATGTTGATACCAAAGGCATTTGCTATAGATTAACCACAACTAAGCAGTGACTTGCTAAACCTTTAGTTCCACCTTTCTGTCTAAAGTTTGGGACAGTCATTATTGAGGTGCATTTTGGTTCTGTGGTGAAAAGGTTTGAAGGGTTCCGACCCCAAACGTCAGCTTTCCTGTTCCTCTGATGCTTCCTGGCCTGCTGTGTTCCTCCAGCTCCACACTGTGTTATCTATTGAAAACTATTAACATTGTTTTAGTCTCAATTGTGACACTAGTTTAGCTTATTTGTGTATTTAGTATTATGATCAGTTGTGGATTTTTGCTTTCTGTCAGTAAATTCTACATTTAGTTGATATGCTCAAAATATGCTCAAGTTATTAGTACCAAATTGCATGTAAGTATGTTGTAATGAAAGAAAAGATGTTATTGCGTCAACAGACATAGCTTAGTTACTTCAGTACAATCGATGATGGTGGGGGAGATCACATCAATTTCCTTTCCTGAGACAGAGAGGCCTAGGTGAATGATTTGAGCAAAGCCCCTGAGTCCTAGAGGCCTCAAGTAGAGAAAAATCCTCTTTGTGTCTAGTGGAGAAGGTAATCTGTGTTTCAGATTCACAGGAAGTTAAGAGGAGGTGAACCTTTGGGTATCAAGTTGTCACCCAGCTGATCAGAGATTAGGATTAAATGCTACAACAATACCTCTACAGATCAGCAATATTGGGTGAATGTTCATTGTAAGTGGTTAATTCCTCAAGGCTAATGTTTTTCCATTAATGTTTCTGGAGATTCATTGCTAGTAAAATAAAGAATTGGTCTTTTATCATTTTTGTGCAATGCATGTATTTGAATTGCCTGTTATTTAAAGAAACAGCACTCCCTCAACATTTCTTCATTGCTGCCCCATTTGTTCCTGTGCATGACCACCCTTTGCCCACTTATTGTAGAGTTCAATGGAAGGCAGGTCAATGTGATCAATTGACTTTGAAATGACAGTCTTTAGATTACATTCTATTAAAAACTTGTCACTCCTTGTGAATGTGACCTGAAATTTCAAGACTTAAGGGAAGAGTTGCAGCTTTCAACCCAATATCAAGACAGTACTTTAGAATGTAGCCCAGATAATTGCCCTGTGGTATATCTGATAGTATGTGCTGGGAATGTCAATTTTTCAGTGAAAAGTGTGCAGTAAATAAAACCACATTACCCAATTAATGCTCACCACAGAATCTTTTAGAATAAGTGTTTAGGTAGGTGCTCGTCTCAGACTCCAGACTCAACTCTTGTTTCACATATATATAATGACCTATTACTACCCCTTTTATGCAGATAATTTTCATAAAGCAGTAAAATATATATATGTATACATATACCACTTATGGCGCAAAAATTTACAACAAAATATACAACTGTTAAGGTAAAGTAATTCCTGCATCATTGAAATGTGCTGATTTTAGGTGGTTCATCCAAAGGCTAGCCAGATGCAGCAAATCTAAAAAGATAAAAGTAGTTTAGTACTACATTTACATGAATTATAGAAATGGTCACATTTTTCTATCCATATTCCAATATTCCTTCTATCAATCTTAGAACGGGCAAGCAAAAATTCAAGCTATAGAACACTGAAATGTGCGAGGAGTGCACAACCAAACGTGTTCCCTCTCAATGCTTTTGGTGATCAGAAAACATAAAACATTGAAATACTGGATTCCAGTTTCTCAGCGAAAGAAAAGCATGATGTCACACGTGGGAAGTGCGGAAGTTTACAGAGTTAGTTAACTAGACAGATGCAATTACCAGGTCATGTTTATGTAGCTTTAATTGGCTTGTTTTTCAAACTGATACCCAAAAATATTTTGGAATATTTAAATTTAAGCATTAGTTTTCAAATTGGCGAACATATGAAAGACTTAAGATACAATGGAGGTAAATAAGAACAATTGAAAAATACAGGAAAAATTTGGAGTTGCAAGGAAGATTGAGATAGCTTTTTTATTCATTTGTGGGATTGTGAAAGAATAAGCTTTATGAATGCAGTAACAACAAATTGCATTTAAATATCACCCTTAACATAATAAAACATTCCACGGTGCTTCACAGGAGCATTACAAAATAAAATTTGGAAGGAGCAGGTGACAGGTAAACTAAAATAATTTGTAACTTCATTAAAGATATGTTACATTTGAATGAAAACTGTATTCATACTGTATTCATCTGTTTAACATTCAAGTCTTAAACCATCCAAGATATACAAATCACATGGCAGCAAAGCAGAGAACAGATTGTTCATGGTCTCTACAGAGAAGTTGGGCAGTTCCTGAACTGTGTCATTCTATTAATTAGCCTGTCATCTAATTAAAGTAGTTGTACATCTTGTTTAACATGTTACGGAGGCAATTAATATTGATGTCTGTATTTGTTATCTTGTTAAATAGACCACAGAAATTAACTTTATAATGCACTCTGACTCTCTGTTGTTTGTCACAGCTAGTGTTGTGTCACAGCAGCTCAAGAATTTGAGATTATGGTTCTGTGTTGATTACCAGCAACATGCCCATTTTGCAATTTTATTACTGTCTTCTTGTAGCTCATTGCAGTCTTCCTCATTATTGCAATATAGCCATCCCATTGCCATTTTGGTGTTGTCTACAAATTATCAAATTGCACTTCTGAGTTCTGAGTCAAAATCATTAAAGTAAATAGTGAACAACAGTGGTCCCAGAACTTGGCAATCTGGAACACCAAAGTCCCATCTTTTGGTTGGCTGAATAAATTTAGATCATCAATATTGTACCCTGGTAATTTTACAGATTTATAGGGGATCAAATTAATCATGCATTGTAAAATAAAAAGTTCTGGAATCTAGCTCTGAGACTTAACCTACTTCAATCCATAGTGTCATTTCCCGATCATGGTAGAATCACAGAATCATAGAGTTATATAGCACCGAAACAGACCTTTCAGTCCAACTCGCCCTTGCCATCCAGATATCCTAAATTAATCTAGGCCAATTTGCCAGCATTTGGCCCATATCTCTCTAAACCTTCCTATACATGTATCTATCCAGATGCCTTTTAAATGTTGTAATTGTACCTGCCTTTACCACTTCCTCTGGCAGCTCATTCCATACGCACACCACCCTCTACATGAAAAATTTGCCCCTTACTTCCCTTTTATATCTTTCCCCTCTCACCTTAAATATATGCCCTCTAGTTTTAGACTCCCCTCCCTTGGGAAAAAGACTTTGGCTATTCATCCTACCCATGCCCCTCATGATTTTATAAACCTCTATAAGTTCACCCCTCAATATCCAAAGCTCCAGGGAAAATAGCCCCAGCCTCTAAGGTTTTTGAGTAGATTTGCAGCTTGGGTTGTGGATGCTGTAGTTGGTTGGCTCTCTGAGCTGGTTTGTTGTTTTGCAGACGTTTTGTAACCAGCTCGGCGAGCCAACCAACTACAAACAGGCCCAGCCTCTTCAGCCTTTTCCTGTAGCTAAAACCGTTCAACACCGGAAACATCCTGGTAAATCTTTTCTGCATCCTTTCAAGTTTAACAACATCTTTCCTATAGCAGGAAGACCAGAATTGAATGCAGTACTCCAAAAGTGGCCTAACCAATGTCCTGTACAGTAACAATATGACATCCTTACTCCTATGCTCAATGCACTGACCAGTAAAGGCAAGCATACCAATTGCCTTCTTCACTATCCTGTCTACCTGTGACTCCATTTTCAAGGAACTATGAACCTGCATCCCAAGCTCTTTTTGTTTGGCAGTACTCCGCAGGAACCTAACATTAAGTGTATACTTCCTGTCCTGACTTGCCTTTCCAAAATGCAGCGCCTCACATTTATCTAAATTAATTTCCTTCTACCACTCCTCAGCCCATTGGCCCATCTGATCAAGGTTCTGAGGAAGGGTCACCAGACCCAAAATGGTAACTCTGTTTTTTCCTTCACAGATGCTGCTAGACCTGCTGAGCTTTTCCAGCAACTTTGTTTTTGTTCCTGATCAAGGTTCTGTTGTACTCTGAGATAACCTTCTTCGCTGTCCACTACACCTCCAATTTTGGTGTCATCTGTAAACTTACTAATCATTCCTCCTATATTCACATCCAAATCATTTACATAAATGACAAAGAGCAGTGGACCCAATATGATCTTTATGGCAGATGGCTGGTCACAGGCCTCCAGTCCGTAAAAAACCCTCCACCACCAGCCTCTGCCTCCTACCTTCAAGCCAATTATGTATCCAAATGGCTAGCCATCCCTGGATTCCATGTGAGATTAGTTATGAACCTGAATCCTTATCCATGAATATGTATAGAAAAAAACATGAACACACATCTGAATATATTCTTAAAATGACCATATTCTTAAAATAGCATGCTCTGCATTGTTGCTCCAGTTGGGCTTGCAGACAACAAAGCATTGTGACAACCTTTTTGCTGCTAGGCATAGTAAATTAAGGAAACCTAAATAGTTATATTATTAATTCAGAAGTAGAGTTAATCTGAATTTCAAAGAGTTAAAATCAAGAAATAAATGTTGCTTTCAACTCGGGATCAATTCAGTCCCTTAATGTTCTGTTTCAGATAAAAATGCATTTTACAGAGAAATGCATCCGTAGTTTGTAAACTAAAACTGCAAAACCCAAGTAGTTTTCCCCAAAATATCAAGAATAAAATTGCTAAGTAATATGAAGTTATTTTATGTGATTAAAAGATTGCTGTTGAGCTATGACAATCGGGGGTCAAATAAATTTATTGGCCTAAAGGCTATCCAGATTCAACATAATAAAGTGTCATGCCCAGTACCAGAATGTCCCATTTTGAACTTTAAGCTAAATTTTCTATTTTAAACAATGCAGAAAGGCTGGAATATTTGACCACCTTAAGGTCACCTGACTTCTTTTGTCGATTAGAACCATTCCCCTATCTCAAGAAGGAGTAAAAGAACACTCCAATCTCACAAAGCTCTAATAACTATGTGAAAGTCATACCTTAAATATATAATTCTGCATAAAAGGGATAATAAATAATAACAACAAGGAGCAGTGTCTCCTGTGTGGTTCAGTGATGAATAAACAGAGAGGTGAGAGGGAGTTTGCAAATGAAGCTAGCACCCAGTAGAAACAGGAGATGATTTAGTGTCATTTAGAGCCTAGATATGGTGATGTAGAAGTGTTGCTTTGGACATAATCAAAGATTGAACCCAAAATATGTAGGTTAGGTTACAGTCCAGGTTTCCATTAAAAATAATGTGAATATCATTGAAAAAGTGACATGTTGAGGAAGCTCTTCATAGAGTGAGAAGAAAGACTTTGGCAACATGTCTCTCATTTCAACAATATTCAAGCTCTGAACCACGAAGACAGTGTTTGTGTATCTAAAATCATAAACATAAAACTTTCTGTGAACCAATGCAGTCAGGCAGTGTAATAATTTATAGGTGTTTTTTTTTATTAAAATCTATTCCTTGATGTATTTGGAACTGGTAACCCAATGCAATTCTACTGAAAGAGCTGAAATTGAGTTTATCATAAATAGTCTGCAGTTTTAATAACTTTTATGTCTTTTATTTGTGAGTGATCTAATTTAAAATCAGTGAAAAAGGACTTTGAAAATATACTGAAACAATTACTGGTTTCATTCATGCACACTCATTGGTGTTTAATACATTAACTATTTCTTGATTTAAAAAAATGAAAAACATGCCCGTCCTCCAAATAAAATCAGTATAATTTGAAGACTCTTCCCTAACTAATGCAATTAGAGGAATTAATCAGAATTGATGAGGGGGATCCAGGTGTTGTTGTTTATTTACACTTTCAGAAGGATTTCAGTAGGCCTCACACACGAGATTAGCATATAACATTAAAGAGCATAGGATTGGGATTCATGCACTGACATGGATGGAGGACTGGTTGGCAGACAGAAAACAAAGAGTTGGAATAAACTGTTATTTTCCACGAGGCAGGCAATGACAAATGGGGTACTGCAGGGATCTGTACTTGGGTCCAGCTATTTGCAATATTAAAGATTTGGATGAGGGAACTAAATGTAAGTTCTCCAAGTTTACTGATGTCACAGAGTTGGGTGGGTGAACTATGAGGAGGATCCAGAGATGTTTCAGTGTGATTTGGACAAGTTGAGTGAGTGAGCAAATACATGGCAGATAAAGTATAATGTAGATAAATGTAAAGTTATCCACTTTGGTAGCATAAACGGTAAGGCAGCTTATTATCTGAATGGTGATAGTTGGGAGAAGGATTGTGCAAAGAGACTTGCGTGTCATTGCCTGTACACAGGTGTAGCAGACAGTGAAAAAGGAAAGTGGTATGTTGGCCTTCAATGCGAGGAGATTCAAGTACTGGAGCAATTGGTCAGGGCCTTGGTGAGACCACCCCTGAAGTATTGTGTTAACAAGGTGTGGAACTGGAGGAACACAGCTTCTGAAGAAGAGTCCCGAACCGAAACGTCAGTTTTCCTGCTCCTCTGATGCTGCCTGGCCTGTTGTGTTCCTCCAGCTTCACACCTTGTTATCGCAGACTCCAGCTTCAGCAGTTCTTACTACCCCTGGAGTATTGTGTGAAGTTTTGATCACCTTATCTGTGGAAAAATGTCCTGGCTATGGAGGGACCACAACAATGGTTTACCAGACTGCTTCCTGGGATGGCAGGACTGAAGTATGAAGAGAGATTGGTTCGGTTAGGATTGCATTCAGTGGAGTTTAGACGAATGAGGGGGATCTCATAGAAACCTACAAAATTCAAACTAGACAAGGCAAACACAGGAAGGATGTTCCCAATGTCGGAGAAGTCCAAGACCAGGGGTCACAGTCTAGAATACAAAATATAGGATACAGAATATCCTTTATTGTCATGAGTACTCCAGGACAGAAGTACAGGAGTACAGTGAAAAGTTTTCACAATGGCTGCCTTTAATGGCACCATCTTAGGTACAAGTACCTAGGTACAAATCTTACAGAGTAAAAAAAAATGTTGTTACAGAGTACAAAAGAGTATAGATTAGCATAAAACAGTGAAAAAGTCCAGAATGATAATAAGTGACCGGAAGTACTTAACATACCAGTGCCTGCGGGCCCCAGAACACTACTCCACGCTGTGTGCAAGTGCTGGCCTCCATCCAGGAGTCACTCTCGCCCCGGGAATCGCCCATGTTTGGTCCGTTCTGCTGCGGGACATAGCCCATTCTCGCTCCATTCCACCGCAGGACATGGCCCATTCTCGCTCCATTCCACCGCAAGACGTGGCCCGTGCTCGCTCTGTTCCACAGCAGGACATGGCCCGTGCTCGCTCTGTTCCACCACAGGACATGGCCCGTGCTCACTCTGTTCCACCGCAGGACATGGCCCATGCTCGCTCTGTTCCACTGCGGGACTCGGCCCATACTCGCTCTGTTCCATCTCGTGACACAGGCCTCTCGCTTCACTCCTCAACTCCACTCTCCAGGAAGGGCAGGGGTGGAGGGGTAGAAAAGAAAAGCTGTGAAGAGGAGAATTAAAGAAGGGATAGGGAAAGGGACTGACGAGCAGAGGAGGTCCAACCAGAGCTTCCTACTCTGTTGCCATCTTGACAGGGTAAGCAATTTGGGAATGAGATGAAGAGAAATTTCTTCTTCAGAGAGTGGTGAGCCTGTGGAATTGTCTGCCACAGAAAGTGGTTGAAGTGAAATCATTGCAGGTTTTCAAGAAGGAGTTAGATATAGTTCTTGGAGCTAAAGGTATCAAAGGACATGGGGAGAAAGTGGGAACAAGTTGTTGGATAATCATAGCATTAAAGGCTCAAAGGACAGAAAGGCCCACTCTTGCTCTGAGATTCTATGTTCTATATTTCAATGTTAAAGGAAGAACCAGTTTAGCACCTGTTAACCGTGAAAAAAATAATAATGATGTGAGGTCAAGCATATAGTTTTTGTGTAGCCACGTTTGCTCTCAAACACACACAGGTGCAAAGTTAAGAGAGATCATGGTCCAGTGAAAAGAGAACATAAAACAATATACAGTTTCAAGCCTTTTGGATGTCTTTGGGCATAAGACTTTATAATCTGAGACAACGGTCAGATTGTTTGGTTTTTGGACCATCATTAGTGATGAATGTTGCTGTTATCTTTTAAATTCTCAGTTGTCTGAAGCTTCTTTCCAATCAGTGATGTAACCAGGCACATTTCTTTTTGGGAAATACAGCCTTCTCCATCTGTGTTCAGTTCTTGAGTTTTTAATTCATGTCCTCTGGTCTGCCAAGGAATGGGTTCCTTGGAACTGCAGATGAATTCTATGTTCTCTGCCGGCTGAGTTTGTGCTTTTCAGGCTCAGCAATTATAGGTTTTGTTTCATCTCCAATATGTGATGATTCTCATAATGGTATAAATCTATAGGATATTAGGACCCTTTCAATCTGGCCAAATGTATTCATTACTCTTGGGAAAAATATTATTTTCATTTCAGGATATCTTTTGTTTAATCTACAGCAGTTTTTATGAACTCTGACTGCACCAAATCAGATGATTTCCTTCACAAACTTTGTTTAATCACCTGTGGGGTTTATTAGAATTACTATACCTCATTCATCACATGCTGATTTTGCTGTTGCAGTAAGATTACTTTTTGACTGAAATTGAGTTAGTTATATTGACAAAATGCCAAGCTTTTGCTAAGTTTTAGCTTATTGTTGACAAGCTTATTCAATATGGTTTTCTTACTAGCAAAATTTATCATACTCAACTTGGGAAAACAATGACACAAAATATGCACACCAGGTCTTTGGAAAGAGAGAGGCAGGAGGATTGTCAGCTGAAGACAGCAAATCAAAGTACAATTGTAAAATGTGGCTGCACATTATAGAGTCATAGAATCATACAGCAAGGAAATAGACCCTTCTATTCAACTAGTCCACACTGACTATGTTCCCAAACTAAAGTGATCCCACTTGCTTGTGTTTGTCTCCAAACCTTTCCTATTCATGTACTTATCCAAATGTTTTTTAAATGTTGTAACTGTACCTGCATCCATCACTTCCTCTGGCAGTTCATTCATCACACAAACCACTCTGTGTGAAAATATTGCCCCTCATGTCCTTTTTAAAACTTTCTCCTTAACATTATGCCCCTTAATTTTGAACTCCCCCATCCTAGGGAAAAGACCTTTGCTACTCCCCTTATTTAGGCCCCTTATGATTTTATAAACCTCTATAAGGTCCCCGCTCAACCTCCTATGCTCCAGTAAAAAATGCTGCAGTCTATCCAGCCTATTTTTATAACTCAAACCCTCCATTCACAGCAACATCCTGGTAAATCTTTTCTGAACACTCTCCAATTTAGTAATATCCTTCCTATAGCAGGGCAACCAGAACTTCACAGAACTCCAGAAGAGGTCTCATCAATGTTCTATACAACCTCAACATGACATCCCAACTCCTAGACTCAAAGGTCTGAGCAATGAAGGCAAGCATGTTAAATGCCTTCTTTTTTAAAATTCAATTTAGGTATGAATGATCTATTATACAATTTCACAATAGAAAGGACAGAACATCAGCTAGAGAACCTACAATTGGACATCATCATGGTTGAATCGATTGTACAGAAATCCACTAGTGGGCTGTGTCTTCAAAGCTTAATTTAGAACTGAGAAACTGGAATTCAATGCTGCACCTCTGTTATAAGTATTAATTTTGTTTCTTCCAAGATAGCCTTATATAACATGTCTGTGACATGTTACTGATGTTATTGTTTTGAAAATATTTTATTGGCAGGATCAGAAAGGTTGGTAGTGTAAACTGTCCTCAAACAAGATCCAGAGTTATTTAATCTAAGTTTAGTTGAGAATAATGTACATCTTTAGACACTGATGTGTATGTGTTGAATTTTGATCTCCCACCTAGAACTTCATCCCAAGACATTTTTAGGTAGATATAAGCATGTTTTTGGTGCTGTGAAAAATTAACACTCCCCATGAAAGTGAAAAAAATGACTGTCCACAGTAAGCTTTAAACACAATTTAAATACTGAATAGAAAGCATGAGATAAAGTTCTGTTCAAGTCCGCTCAGTAGACAGCGGTCTACTGTCTACCTGTGATGCAAATTTCAAAGATTATGTACCTGAACTCCTAGGTCTCTCTGTTCTACCACTACCCATGGCCTACTATCAATTGTATAAATCCTTTGTATATATCTTTATTCATTTTACCAAAATGCGATGCAATTTATCCAAATTAAACTCCATCTGTCACTCCTCAGCCCATTGATCCAATTGATCAAGACCTCTTTGAATTCCTTAGTTCAACTTCTTCGTTGTCCACTGTACCACCAATTTTAGTGTCATCTGCAAACTCACTAACCATTACTCTATATTCTCATCCAAATCATTTATATAAATACATTGCGAAGTTTTGCTCAGTTATACTGAGCGGACTTGAACAGAACTTTATCTCATGCTTTCTATTCAGTATTTAAATTGCGTTTAAAGCTTACTGTGGACAGTCATTTTTTTCACTTTCATGGGGAGTGTTAATTTTTCACAGCACCAAAAACATGCTTATATTTACCTAAAAATGTCTTGGGATGAAGTTCTAGGTGGGAGATCAAAATTCAACACATACACATCAGTGTCTAAAGATGTACATTATTCTCAACTAAACTTAGATTAAATAACTCTGGATCTTGTTTGAGGACAGTTTACACTACCAACCTTTCTGATCCTGCCAATAAAATATTTTCAAAACAATAACATCAGTAACATGTCACAGACATGTTATATAAGGCTATCTTGGAAGAAACAAAATTAATACTTATAACAGAGGTGCAGCATTGAATTCCAGTTTCTCAGTTCTACATTAAGCCTTGAAGACACAGCCCACTAGTGGATTTCTGTACAATCGATTCAACCATGATGATGTCCAATTGTAGGTTCTCTAGCTGATGTTCTGTCCTTTCTATTGTGAAATTGTATAATGGATCATTCATACCCAAATTGAATTTTAAAAATGAACAAATAAATTAGCCTTAAAGAATTTGTTCCTATACCAGCTGATTAATTTGCAAACCTTTAGCATCCTTACTTGTGTTGGTTCAGATTCTGTAACTCAACTTATGCCTGCTTTCGAAAAGATGCTGTGTCTCTATGATCCAAACTGTTTTATAACCTATAAATCAAACAGAATTAATCACTTTCACTTCTGCAGCAATTATTCACTGTGGTAAAACTCATCTGTTGATGATTATACTCAGCAACAGCTGTCACTCAAATACCAGAGCACAGTTGGCTAACACATTTCTGCAATTATTCAAGCTGTTTATAAATGTGTCTGCAATAACAAACGCCCTCTGGGAGTATCACACTATTCCTCCTCCATCTCCGCATATATTTGTATTTCTTAAGATATGATAATTTAACAATCTACAATATATTTTCAATCGTTTTATTATTGTATGGTCACTAATTTTTATATCTTTTATCATTCTATAATGCTGCCATTTTGCACCACCTGACATCAGTTTCCCATTGTACTCATCCCCTTTTGAGTTCAGAAAGCAATTACTCTTCACTGCCTCGTCACCTATATGGTTCATGCAACTAGATGCAAAACCAGATGCCTTTTTCAAAGTCAAGGAGCAAAAGGGATTAGGCTCTCAATCGTTTCAGATTTCTCCAGTGTCTGTAGGTCAAATTTGAAATATGTGCATGCTTGTTGGCTCAAACCCATCTCAGAGTTGAAAGCATTTCCAAATATTTGTTACTTTACATAATTACAAGTCCATGACCGATATTTTTCAACAAATGTCATTTCAAAAAGGGTCCCTTCACAGTCTGTCATATTGTTGATGTTAGAAGTTAAATGGTAAACCTTTTTGCATTTAAAATTCACTATTCTACCGAGGACAAAAATTCATATGATGCAGCTGTTCCACATACACACTTTTCCATTGCTTTTTTTTAACCTCCATTCAAATTTGTTATACTTCTGGAACATATTTCAAAATACAAAGACTCTTCAGCATCTGTGCAATTCACGATTACCTCCCACACAGGGAATCACTGTTCAACACGACCACACGGGAGGGAATTCTAATTGTGCAATTCCAAACTGTGTGTTCTGCCAAGCTACAGAGATTCAGCTTTGACAAGCCATCTCAATAAGAAAAAGCATTGTAGTCACCTGCCGATAATTAGTTTGGTATATCTCTGGAGATGACAAATCCTGTAGCTACCTTATTAGAACATATTATTTTCTGTGACATATTATTCTCGAAAAAAACGAACTTACATTTACTTTACTGAGAGGATTTAATTTTCGCAATCTGCTGTTTCATGCGTTTTTTTTACTTTAGCACAGCTTTAAAATTTCAGTAATTTCTTTGGTAAACACTTGTGGCTGTTGTTTACAATGAATAGAATCCATGTTTAGTTTGCATTTCCCAACCTAAAATAGACTGACTTGAAATTACCTACAGCTGTATACTTTTGTACTGCTTTCTTTGGCAAAGAACTTGAAAACTTATTTCAAAACTTAAATTGTGGAAAGGTACAGACTAAATACAAAGTTAGAATGTTATTCAAAATAACAAAGCCCATAGTAATAATGATATTCTAAGTTTATTTTAAGTAACATTTATGATTATCTTGGCACTCATCAACTACAAAATGGCTTCCATATTTTGAGAGGGGTGACTTAGCATTTGAATAACACAAAAGTAATTCCTTCCTCACCAGGAACAAATGAATGATCGAATGTGCTTTATAACATCCAAAACTCGTCTGTTCCATCCACTTTTTGTTCTGTCTTTCTCTGCTTTTGAAGGACCGTAATGCTGAGCCTTTAACTTTGTTTCTTTATTTTACTAGTTTATATCTAAGATTTTGTACCTCGGCACCTTTGTATCTAAGATGGCACAGGAAATGGTGACTTTGTAAACTTTTCACTGTGCTCATGTCTCCCTGTACTTGAGTACATGTGACAATAAAACCTAATTCTAATTCTAATTCTGATTGTAATTCTAAACACAGCAGGCATCAATGGGACATCAAATGGTATATTTTGGAACCAATCCTGATCACAGTGACCCCTGTACCCACTCTATCAAATGAATCCTACATCCACCCTGCCAGGGTGACCCCTGTAAACACACTGCCAGGGTGACCCCTGTCCCATTCCACCAGGGTGATCCCTGTACCCACTCTATCAAATAAACCCGGTACCCTCTCTGCCAGTGTGACCAACCCTGTGAAACAAAAACGGATGCATTGCCAGAGGAGTGGGGATGGGGTGGGGGTGTGGATGGGGGAGGGCACAGTATGCAATCAGTCAGCAATGTAACTGCTGCAACATTGGAGAAATAAAAATGCAGTGGAATTAAATTTAAATGTACAGAATGAAGAAATGAAGACTAGCAACACACTGACTCCTCAAGGTTCCTTCAACATCACCTTCCAAACCTGTGTCCTCTACCTGACAAAAGAATAGGGGAAGCAAATGCATGGAAATACCATCAACTGCAAGTTCTCCTAAAGGTCACACACCATCCTGACTTATTCGCACATCGCTGCTCCATCACTGGGTCAAAAACCTGGATGTCCTTTCCTAACAACTCCCATCTTTTTGACTGGTGTTCTCCAGTGCTGGACCACTGAGATCCAGGAGCTGGGGGAAATAACGAGACCCAGGACGCCAAAGAAGCCCAATGTCCATTGTACCATCTTCAGCTCACCATCTGCACCTAAAGGGAACTCAACAGGTTGCTGGCAGGAGTCACTGTTGCGCAGAATGTGGCCCTGCCGAACACCTAGGTGTGCTTCGGCCCAAGAAAATCTGCCACCAAAAGGCGCAAAATGAAAGAAAAGTAAGAGTGTGTTGTAAGTAAACGATGTTTAAAGGAAAGTTCTGCACACAATGCATGCCTCAGAACTACAATCTCATGGTTCAACCCACCTTGCAATTCTCCAGCAAACTCCTCTCCAGCCAAGAGTTGATGACAATGTTAGAAATGCCCAGTAAGGCAAACCAAGACAGTGTCAGAGTTAATTGAGAATGAGTAATGCTCATTAGAGTTTATAATTGAGAGGTAATGGTTCCCTCAAAGCTTTCAGAGAGGTCTGGGCACCATGGGTTTGGACAGCATCATTTCCCCCTCCAACTCCATTCTTATTTAGGTCCCTCCCTCTTTGCCTAGTCTCCCATATATTTGTTATTGTTGCACTGCTCCTAATAGGTAGTGCTTGTTACTTGTACTTTTAATTTGTAACACTGGTGTTTTGGTTATAGTTAAAAAAATGACCTGTAATAACACACACACACAAACACACACACACACACACACACACACACGTATACACGCGCACACACACACACATGGGTTAGGGTGCATTATTTCCCTCTCCAAATCCATTTTAATTTAACATCTCCTTCTTCCGACCCTTTCCTATTTCTGTTATTATTGCATTTCCCTGTTGGGCAGTGCTCTAAATGCTTAATTTATCTAAAGGCACAGGCAGATGTATGAATTGAGAGGGAATACAGGGATATGGACTGCGTAGAGGTAAAAGTTTTAGTTTAGAAAAGCATTTTGTGTCAGCACAGTCCTGGTGGGCCAAAGAGCCTGTTTCTGTGCAGTACTGTTCTTTGTTTTTTGTGAGTTGGTGTGGTTTCATAACAAGAAAGAGCCTCTGGATTCCTCAGAGTTTTTAGAGAGAGGTGGGTGCCTTAGGAGCAGGACTGCATTATCTCCTTCTCCATCATAATTTTAGTTTAGTTCTCTCCCTTATTTGCCTCAGGTTTTGATTTTTGTTATTGTTACACTGCCCACTCAAATAACATCTGATCAGAAATCTGTTCAGAAGAGATGGGCTTCACCTGAGCAGAAGTGGAACTTATCTTCTGGCAGAGGAAGTATGTAATGTAGTGAGGGTGGATTTAAACTCGCAAGGCAGGTGGATCAGCTGACTAATGGGCCTAGTTTTGGAAATACAAGTGAAGGCAAAAGAGAGAAGATGGGGAATGGGGAAAAGGAAATGAGGGAAGAGTTGACTATTGACAGTGAACAAAGAAATAATTGCCTTCAATTGGGCAACATAGAGATAAGGGCAGGTTTAAATTATATGTATGTAAATGCATCAAGTATTGTAGACAAAACAGGGAAATGGGAGCAGAAATTGCTCTTGAGGATATGACATAGTAGCATTTACACAAACATGGCTCAAGTCAGAATAGGTCTGGATACTTAACATCCTGGGTTATAGGGTTTTCAGTGGAAACAGGATGGCTAAACAGGACGAGATGTACTGTCTTGGTCCAAGATAGCATCATAGCCCTTGAACGAGATGCAGTTTCTGAATTAGAATCTATACAGTTGGAGGTGAGAAACAGGGAGGGAGTGATGACCTTGCTGGGTATTTATTATAGACCACTAGTTAGTAGGGAGAAAGTAGAACATTTGTTGGTAGATTATGGAATTCTGCAGCTCAAGTAGGCTTATGATAGTTGATGATTTCAATTACTGTAGGGTAGACTGAGAAGAAAAGTAGAGTGTGGGGCATGGAAGGGGATGATTTCCTCCAATGTGTGCAGAAGAACAGTCTGGAACAGTACATTTCTAGTCCTACCAAGGAGGGAGCTAAGCTGAATCTCGTCCTAGGAAATGAGGTAGGCCAAGTGGAGAACATCAGAATGGGAGACCATTTGGGAAATAGCCATCATAATATCATAAAGTTCAATATTAAGTGGAAAAGAATAAAAAACAGTCAAGGATAAGATCACAGACTAGAAAAGGACAGATTTTAGGAGTCTAAAAGTTGAACTGGAACAGGTTGATTGGAAACGCATTTTGGTGGGTAAAACAGTGCATGAGAAATGGGAGACTTTCAAAAGGCAGGTGATTAGGGTGCAATTTAGATACATACCCACAAGGTATACAGGGTATTCAAAGTTAGAATATCCTGAATAACTAAGGTTATTAATGAGAAAATAAGGAAAGAAAAAGGAGTTACATGATGCATACCAAAAATAATAAAAGCAATAGAAATCAGGGTAAGTGTCTCAAATGCAGAAGAGAGACTAAGGCTGGAATAAGGAGGGCTAAGAGGAAGCACAAGGAAAGGGTGGCCGGCTGTGCTGAAACAAATAATAAAATGTTCTTCAAACATATTAATAATAAAAGATTAGTGAAGGATAGAGTGGGGCCCATAAGGAGCCCATTTGTATTTATATTGTATTTGTTTCACTTCAAAAGAAGGCAGCACGGTGGCTCATAGCACCAGGGACTGAGGTTCGAATCCACCCTTAGGCAACTGCCTGTTTGGAGCTTGCACATTTCCCTCGTGTCTGCATGGGTTTCTGCCAGTAGCTCCAGTTTCCTCCCACAATCCAAAGAAATACAAGTTAGGTGGATTGGCCAAGCTAAATTGCCCATAGCGTTCAGCGATGCATAGGCTAAGTGTGTTAGCCATGGGAAAAGTAGTTTTACAGGGGACAGGTCTGGGTGGGATGTTCTTCAGAGGATTAGTATGGACTTATTGAGCCAAGTGGCCTGTTTCCATGCTGTAGGGATTCTATGGAACAAGTAGGGTAAGCTACTTACTGAAGCAAAGGGTATGCCAGAGTATGAAATGAGTATTTTGCTTCTGTCTTTACCAAATTAGAAAATGGTGTAAATGGCCCAGTTGAAAATCCGGGTGTTCACCAACTGAGTAGTGTAGTGATAGACAAAGAGGAGGTGCCAAGAAGATTAACAGCACTCCGGGTAGAGACATCACCAGGGCCAGATGGGATACATCCCAGACTGCTGAGAGAGATGAAAAGCAAAGTGCGGAGCCATTGGCAGATAATTTCCAGACCTCTCTGAATACAGAAGGACTTGAGGATTGCAACTGTGAAAAGAGGCAAAGAGTAACCCAGAAAACTCCAGACCCCAATAGTAGGAAAACTGACAGAGATCATAATACAGGATAAGACAAGTATACACTTAAAGAAAAATAATACTAGATCGTCAATATGGCTTTGTTGAGGGCAAGTCACATCTGACAAATTAAACTGATAAGGTGAAACAGGCAGTGGATGAGGGTAATGATGTGGATATTGTATATTTGGACTTTCAAAAGCATTTGATATTGGTGCCACATCGGCAGGTTGGTCAGCAAATTCAAAACGTTTAGGGTTGAAGACTTCTTGGCAGCATGGCTTAGAAGTTGGCTAAAAGGTAGGAAATAGAGGATAGGTATAGTTGGGCATTTCTCAGTCTGGGGACAAGTTGAAAGTAATGTTCTCCAGGGATTGATGTTGGGACCCTTGCTTTTTCTAATTTATATAAACCATTTGGAGATGGGTTTTGAGAGAAAACTAGGGAGAATAGTGAATTATGAGGATGATGCTGAGCAACTTCAGAGAGACATCGACAAGTTGGCTAAATGGGCAGACACCTGGCAGGTGAATTTCAATGCAGAGAAATGTGAGGTAATGCATTTTGGTAGAAGAAACATGAAATTTGAAGGGAGTGCAGAGCAGTGGGACTTCAGGGTTCGTGCACATAATTCTCTAAATATTGCCAAGCAAGTTGAAACAGTGTTAAAGAAGGCTTATAGGATCCTTGTGCTTATAAATAGAACCATAGAGTGTAAAAGCAAGGAAGTCATGCTACACCGCTGTAAATCATCGGTCTAACCATATTTAGGGTATTGTGTTCAGTTCTGGGGACCTAATTTAGAGAAGGACGTTAAAGCCCTGAAGAGAGTACAAAGGAGATTTACTAGAATGATGTCAGAAATTAGGGATTTTAGATTCATGGAAAGATTTGAGAAATCAGGCTTTTTCTCAATGAATCGGAGAAGATTAAGAGGTGACCTTTTTGAGGAATTCAAAATTATGAACTATTTTGACAGAGTAAAGATGGATATTCTGTTTATACTAGTTGGTATGTCAGTAACCAGGGATCGTTATTTCAAGATTGTCAGCAAGAGAGCTGGATGTGAGATGAGGACAAACTTCTTTACTCAGAAACAAAGTTGCTGGAAAAGCTCAGCAGGTCTGGCAGCATCTGTGGACCTAACGAAGCCATCGCCACTGCTGCTTCCATGACTGAGTTCTCTCCAAAAGATAAATAAGTCGAAAACAAAACTAAAAAAGAGAATAACGCGAAAAGAAGAAGAAAAAGAAGAAAAGAAAAAAAAGTGGATGGAATGGATGAGCCTACTCTGCCGCCACCATCATTAGAGGACACTACAATCTAGAAGAACAGGGGCAGCAGATGCATGGGAAGACCACTAATTGTAAGTTCCCCTCCCAGCCACTCATCCTCCTGACTTGGAGATATATCACCATTCCTTTGCTGTCGCTGCGCCAGAATCTTGTCATTGTGGGTCAAGCCACAGCAGGTGGACTGCAGCGGTTCAAGGAGGCAGCTCACCACCACCTTCTCAAGGGAATCTAGGGATGGGCAAGAAACATTTGCCCAGCCAGCAACACCCACATTCTACATGTGAATCTAAAAAATGTACATATCTGGTATATATCGTCCTATTTGTGACCAAGCCCGTTTCTCATTTTCTGCTCACTGTGCCCATGAATCTAATTCCAGCAAATTGCTGTTTTGATGACAGTTCATGACATATTCACAAATACTAAAGAACTTAAGAGCAAACGTTTAACCTGAGGTCGAGAAAGTGACTTTTTACCTTTAGCCTGCCCTTCTAAAATGTACGGGCAGGCCCAGAAAATTCTGCTCCCTGTTTCCGATCTTGATCAGACAGAATAAAATGCACATTCACATTGTGATCAGTTCTGCTGTCAGACGTTTTGATCAGGAACCTTCTGCTGTGAACCAGCATAGATACAAATCCAGGAATGCTCGCAGCCTGTATGAGAGTGGGTTTGAGTGGAGGCCACACACTTCTTTTACAGCAGCAAGTGTACCGTACTCTGTAGTTTACATGTCTGACAGTCACTTTGACAGTGACTGAGAAAAAGTATGTGGTGGTAGGGTGGGTGAGGAAGCTGGGGGTTACGGTGTTAGGAGGGATAGAGATAAGGTGCCAGGTTGGTGAGGGGTTTAGGGTGCCAGGTCGTGAAGAGAGTTAGTTGCCAAGTGGGTGCAGCAGATAGGATGTCAGATTAGTGAGGACACAGTGTGGCAAGTGGTTGTTGGAGAAGTGGTAAGATATCAGGTAAGTGGATGAGTGCTTAGCATGGGTCTATATGTTGGTTCAGGTGTGAGGATGTCAGATCTGGCAGCTTCAGAGGTGGGTATTGATCTTTTTTTAATTCATTCACAGGATGTGGGTATCACTGGCTAGGCCAGCATTCATCATTCATCTCTAACTGCCCTGAGGACAGTTGAAAGTTAACCACATTTGTCACATGTCTGTACCCAGACCAGGTAACAATTGAAGTCTTTTTGCCTAAAAGACATTAGTGAACCAGATGGTTTTTTCTTGACAAGTGACAATGGTCATTATTAGACTCTTAATTCCAGATTTGTAATGAATTCAAATTCCACCATCAGCCATGGTGGGATGCGAACCCAGGTGCCCAGAACATTAGCTGGGAATCTCTGGATTAATAGTCTAGTGATAATACTGCTCAGCCATTGCCTCCCTGGTGAGGTCTGGAGGTGTATCAGAGCAAGAGGTAGAGTTGTCAGTCCAGGGATATGGGTGTCGAGTCTTGGGGAGGTAGCATTGGGTCTGGCTTGTTGTTGGAATGCCAATGGTGGGGGTTTGAGAGGTTCAGTTGAATAATTAAACCCAAGTTCCAGTAAGTTTTTAATCCTCATACATTCCAAAGTAAGTATTGAGCTCAAGTGAATGGAAATACTCTGAAATCTCCATCTCCAACTTCATGTTGGGGACATCCTCAGGGAGTTCTAGACATAGGGTAATTGCCCCAAGAAAATCTAAAACTCCCAGCCAATTCACTCCAAATCAGCTTATAGGCAATTCTGCATATACCTGACCCACAACCCTAAAATGCCTGTAGAGCCTATTACCTAGCCATCGGCATATTTCCACCCACTACTCCAAACAGATGAGGAACTTCTGGCATTCACTGAAACTCTATGCACCCTTGCCTCAGATTAGGATTACAAAAGAGGCATGTAATGGAAACTCATTTCTGTTACACCACCTATAGCAAAGTACATGGTGGCTAAACTGTTAAAACATGAAATTATACTCTGGAGTTGACCTTCTCAAACCTCTTGCCTTTCAAAATATTCAGATTTTTCAAATCTACAGGCATTATCTACCATAAATATATAAACCCAAAACGCTGCATTGAAGTCTTAGATAACACATTTTTGTAGAACACTTGTTAATTCATTGTACTTGAAATGCTATAACAAGAGAAAAACATATGTTTATGTGAAATTGTCCCTCCTCTTCTTTGAATTAACCGAATACAAAATAAGTTATGTGTAGCCTCAAAAGCTTACAAGAAACATGAACATTCTCCCAGTAAGCCAATCATTGTACTGTATAAAATGTTTGTCTTAGATGCATGGAAATAATTTGAAGTTAACTTAAATTTTTGTGGAAGTTTTAAAGATGATACTGAAATTAGTTGAAGGATAGAAATGGATGTTGTTTAGTTGAACATACTTCTAGTTCCTTGCTATATAAACTTACTTAAAAGGCCCTGAATATTAATGAGTAGAATGATCATTTAAACAAGCAAAGCAGATTTTAATATTAACAATCCATTTTAGGTCAGGAAAAGAATTTTGACCTTCATAATGCGGAAGATAATTTGACAACCAAAATCTATTACTGAGTTGCAAATGACCGCTTATATCTATTTTCCTCAGGATTAAAATACGAAATTGAAATTATTTCATTTCTTCACACATTTGTTTCCATTTATAACATAGGTGCTTCTTTGAGTCAGCATCATTTAAAATATGCACATTTCGTGCCTTGATGCTATAAATTAAATCAGCATTTTAATTGTGGCCATGCTTGTGGTTGTTGGCAGTACAAAAAGATCTATGAATGCTCATACCTAAAAACCTACTGAGTGATTAATTACCAGTCTGGAAGATATAAATATGCCTTTCACTAAAGATAGTATAAACCACTAGGAGCACAGTCTTTGCATCACAGTGGGATGCATTCATTTAGCACGGTCTAATTCAAACAAGACTGCAGCATAATAACAGGCAGCATAGTGCCATTCTTTAGTCCATCTACACAAAATTCCAGCCAGAGATTGCTTTCTTCCAGATGAAAGTGATGACCTAATATAATTAGCATGCTAGACATTTCTCAATATAAAATCTTGGAAACATTAATATAAATTTATAATCTGTTATTTGATTTACAATCTTCCACACATGTGCTTAATTTTCAGAGTACCCTACTTGTTTTCAACTTGCAGCAAATAATGTTTCCAACCACATATTGATTCAAGTTATTGTACTTTGTAAAACTGTTACTTACGTCAGACAACTTAGACTGAATACACTTAGCGAAAAGGAACTCATGGCTATCTGTGGCCATTCATTAATTCATGCCAATGTATACGATGCAGCTACATTTATGCACTCGATCAGCATTCTCTGAGAATGGAATTAAAAGTGCACAGATGTGTTTAACTTTGGACCATAAACAAGGAGCAAAAGCAAATGACCTTTAGTTTTGTTTAGGCTAGGGTTCACATGAGATCCCAGAGATCCAAGCAAGGAAAGGTAAAGATATAAGGTCAAATCCAGGGTTGTGCAGGTGAGATGGATTAGCCATGGTATATGTGGGGATACAGGGATAGGGTGGGGTGTTTGGGTCTGAATGAGAAGCTGTTCAGAGGGTCAGTGCAGACTCAATGGGCCGAATGGCATCTTTCTGCATTGTAGGTATTCTAAGGTTCTATGATCATATTCTACTGCTGTTCACCTTTAAGGAAATATTGATTGTATCATTTTGGGTGCTAAACAATATCCATACACTCAGCCGCATGGTGGAGGCCTTGTCCATCTGTGCTGGATCTCTTATACACCAGATTTAGCACTATAGCAAGTGAAGCTAATTAAAGGAAATGATTGCATTTCTCACCTGCTGATGCTAGATTGCAGGCATTACGTTTATATCATAATGGATTTTATTGTTCTATGGTATGAATTAAGGCAAAAACCCAACTGAAATAATTCCACAGAGGCCATTATCCTGTAACCAAGTCAACTTTTATTTATATGGGGAGTGTCCTTGACTCTGATCTAGTTCCCTCAGAACCAGATCCCAGAGTGAACAGAACCTCTGACACTCTTGTTTATTAGCATCTGTCAGCAAGGGCTCCCTGCTTGGACCAGATTAATAGCCCCAATCAGAGAACTCATTTTCAATGAAGTCTACCTGGCTGACCTCATTACAATCACTACACAACAGGCTGAAATGTACCAAAGTTTGGCTAAGTGTCGATTTTGACAACTTTCACAGATGGTTTTTCCCTAAAAGCTCTAGTGAGTTATCTCATGCAATTCTCAGCAGCTTACCTTATTATGCATGCACCATGCCTCAACAACACCGGTCTCACATGATCTCGAGTTCAGGAGCAGTTGGAAGGATTCGCTGCTGCCAGGAGCTTCCAGAGTTCATGCTGCCAGTGTGATATTTAAACCACAGTTTTACACCAGCTGCAAGCCAGGGAACTGCCATTCCTAGTTGCCGTGTGGGAAGCATTTCTCCGGAGATGAGTAACAGGCAAGATGCAGTCCAATTTATTGACAAGGACTTGGGGATTCTGGTGGACAATATGGTGGAGAGGTGACTTTTCTCAAAACTTCCAGAGAAGACTACAGCACCTGACCCTGCCAAACTTGTCTAAAGTTACCTCTGGGACAGTGTGTTGATATTGGCCTGAAGGAATGCCCAGCAACGTAGGAAGAAGCTTCCTGAGGGTTCGTGCCACCACCTTCTCTTTGATACCTCATACTCACTGAATCTCTGCCAGTGTGCCCATCTCCCACTGAGTCTAATAGTCTACCACTCTCACAACTACACAGAGCATTTTCTCTCACTCGTTTTCACCCAACCTATTTCACCAGACCTCTATCCCCACATGCCCTCTGCACTGCCTACTCACTCACTTGAGGTATCTACCACCACCTATCACTATCTGCACTAGCAGTAGTACCTATCCCAGCCACACAAACACACTGAATCCCTCCCTTTGTTTCATTCTAGAAGATGATTATGGAGTGCCCATCATTTCTCTCTCACACCTGCATGGAGAGAATCCTCACCTTTAAGGGAGACCCCTGGCTGCTCATGTAGTGATAGTAAGACCTCTATGTCCTTGCAAATGATTAAGATTAATTGTCAAATACTGCACTGCTCTCCCATTACCAACACCATCAATGTGTTCTTAACATGTCTAAACCTGTACCCCAATTTCACCATTCAATCCCTCTCTTGTCTCCTGCAAACAAAAGTCACATTCGCACAGTCTCTGCCTTCAACAGACATGCCCCTCAGGACATCATCTCCTCAGGGCATCATCTCCTCAGGGCATCATCTCCTCAGGCCATCATCTCCTCAGGGCATCATCTCCTCAGGACATCATCTCCTCAGGACATCATCTCCTCAGACCATCGTCTCCTCAGGACATCATCTCCTCAGGGCATCATCTCCTCAGGACATCATCTCCTCAGGGCATCATCTCTTTGGGGCATCATCTCCTCCCCCACCTCTGAGGGAGAAGCCACAATTCCCCGAGAGGAAGCACCAACAAGACTATCTCCCACATACCTTGCACCAGCTCAGGTGGGTATATCAGCTAGATTAGAGTCAGAGACATGTTGTGGTGAGTGTATCACTGCCATGTCTCTGCAGCGGACATAAGGAGAAATACCCCAGTTTTCTGGCACTCAGAGGTCCTCAGCCCCTCCATCTCCACTCTGCTTGCAACCCCCATCCCTCTGGAAATTTAAGCTGCGCAGGGTAAGCCTGCATCTGAGCAAGATGCCCTCAGCATGTCTGGGTCCTCTAGCCACAAATGTTCCTCCAGGTCATGTCCAAACCTCCAAGGCCAATGGGCTCCACTACAGGACAGACTCTTCCCATTTCACTTATGGAACCTAGGACTGCACATAGCATAGTGGGAGAGAAAAAGTGGTATGACGCAACTGAAATTTTACTGTAAATACCTTATCACAATTGACAATATATGTTCACTTTCCATCATCATCTCTGCATGTAACTATCATATTAGCTACAGCTACGAGAATGAATGTGAAGAGAGTTGCCATTGTTAGCACAATACAACGTTCTCACCCTATCTGAATGATAGCCATCCTTTCGATGTTGCCCATAATAGCTTGAAACTTTGTCATGATTGAATGAGGGATCACCAGAAGTTGTAAAAGCTCTGTCCATTTGGCAGCTTAGCTTTTATTAAACAATAGGAAAAGCAATACTAGATCAAACAGGTAAGCTACACTTGAAGTTGAGATTATATGGGGATGCTGGTCACTGCATCATCACTACATTTACACTAACTGCAAGATAATTTCATGCAACTCAGTTCCAGAAAGGGAGGTTCACAAAGACGTCCTGCCTACATTGCTTTGGCCAGCACTGCTGCATACTACCGTTCCTTCTGAAGAACATCCTTACCTTCTCATTCTCCATCACATAGCTTCAAAGAATTCTCCAACTGCCTGCTGCAAAGAATCAAAAGGTTACATGTAGCCTCTGCCTGTAACGTACCGCAATGGACCCACAGTCTTGACCTGAATGGAAATCTAATATGGAAGAGACATCTATGGCCCTCATTAATTCCAGTGGAAGAAGGTGTTCTATTGCAGATAAGATGGACATCATGGTGCTGTATTTTGGAAAGGCAAATCAGGGCAGGGCTTATACACTTAATGGTAAGGTCCTGGGGAGTGCTGCTGAGCAAAGAGACCTTGGAATGCAACTTCATAGTTCTTTGAACGTGGAGTCGCAGTTAGATAGGATACTGAAGGCGGCATTTAATATACTTGCCTTTATTGGTCAGTGCAATGAGTATAGGAGTTGGGAGATCATGTTGAGGCTGTACAGGACATTGGTTAGGCCACTTTTGGAATACTGTGTGCAATTCTAGTTTCCCTGCTATAGGAAGGATGTTGTGAAACTTGAAAAGGTTCAGAAAAGATTTACAAGAATGTTGCTGAGGTTGGAGGGTTTGAGCTATAGGGGGAGGCTGAATAGACTGGGGCTACTTTCCCTGGAGTATTAGAGGTTGAGGGGTGACCTTACAGAGATCTATAAAAGCATGAGGGCATGGATAGGGTAAATAGGACAAGGTCTTTTTCCTGAGGTGGGTTGTCCAAAACTAGAGGGCATAGGTTTAAGGCGAGAGGGAAAAGATTTAAAAGGGACCCAAGGGGCAATTTTTTCACACAGAGACCGGTGCGTGTGTGGAATGAGCTGCCAGAGGAAGTAGTGGAGACTGGTATAATTACAACACTTAAAAGGCATCTGGTTGGGTATATGAATAGGAAGGGTTTAGAAGAATGTGGGCCTAATGCTGGCAAATGGGATTAGATTAATTTAGGATAGCTGGTCAGCATGGATGAGTTGGACCAAAGGGTCTGTTTCCATGCTGTACATCTCTGTGACTCTATGACTCCATGACATGGCGATCTGACTGCCACCTCTGAACAGATTATGGGACCACTGCCCCTCTCTCATCTGCATGGTATTCCATGGAAGATGAACTACTGTGACTCTCCTGCATCTATGTTGCATCGTGTGAGCGCCTATCGATGGAAAATCTGCATTAAGGCATGCCTCCACAACCACCGGAGGTTGATGTTAGTCCTGGGTTTCCTAGCACATGTGCTCCTCATTCATTCCTGTAGACACTCGTAGTGCAGCAAACACAAAGACAACAACAGGTTCTGTCCCTGGATCCATTTGGGATAGTTCCAATGAGCCGACGTGGACAATATCAAAAACAAAGCAGCCCCTCAGTAACGTGATCATTCTGCATTGTGCACACACACATAACATTTAAACATTATCATCCAAACACTGGGGCATGGAGACCTTTGACAGAGAAGGCAATAACATGCCTCTTTATGGATGTTCTACATCATAGACCTGATTCAGCTAAATACTACACAAGTCATATGGCACTTTGACTGCGGGAGATTGTACGTAGGCAGTAATAATGAGAGCTTCTCCCTCCACCCCAAGCCCATATCATTCAAGAAAGGTAGTATTGCATATGGGATCATGGTACGGACACTTTATGGTCCAAGGCATGGAGTAAGCAACTCTTGCACTTGTGTGTGCTGTGGGTCCTTGGAAGGTAATTGCGACTTTTGAAATTAAGATGAAACTTTACAGCTCATCTGATACTACTTGTGCTTCAGAACAACTTGTAGGACAAATTTGTAATGTTGAATTTTGGAAGATCCAATTCAAGAGCGAACTATATGGTAAATGGAAAAGCCCTGGGGAAAATTGATGCACAGAGAGATCTGGGTGTTCATTAGTCCATTGGTACCCTGAAGGTGGCATCACAGGTCGATAGAGTGGTCAAGAAGGCATACGGCATGCTTTCATTCATCAGACGGAGTATTGAGTACAAGAGTTGGCAGGTCATGTTACAGTTGTATAGGAATTTGGTTCGACCACATTTGGAATACTGCGTACAGTTCTGGTCGCCACATTACCAAAAGGATGTGGATGCTTTGCAGAGGGTGCAGAGGAGGTCCACCAGGATGTTGTCTGGTATGGAGGGCGCTAGCTATGAAGAGAGGTTGAGTAGATTAGGATTATTTACATTAGAAAGACGGAGGTTGAGGGGGGACCTGATTGAGGTCTACAAAATCATGAGAGGTATAGACAGGGTGGATAGCAAGAAGCTTTTTCCTAGAGTGGGGGACTCAATTACCAGGGGTCACGATTTCAAGGTGAGAGGGGAAAAGTTTAAGGGAGATATGCATGGAAAGTTTTTTACGCTGAGGGTGGTGGGTGCCTGGAATGCTTTGCCAGCGGAGGTGGTAGAGGCAGGCACGATAGCGTCATTTAAGATGTATCTAGACAGATACATGAATGGGCAGGGAGCAGAGGGATACAGATCCTTGGAAAATAGGCAACAGGTTTAGATAGAGGATCTGGATTGGCGCAGGCTTGGTGGGCCGAAGGGCCTGTTCCTCTGCTGTAATTTTCTTTGTTTTGTTCTTTGAATGATAGGGGGTGAAATCTTCCCAGTCCCTGAACGACATGGGCTACAATGAGAAATTTTGGAAAAACAGGCAAGATGTCCAATGAGGATGTTCCCAGTGTTGAGGTCAAAAATAACCAAGCGTTTGAAGGCGAGACAAGACTCTCAGCAGTAAGCGGTGAGAGGCCTATTTGCATGGATTATCACTCATCATCAACCTCATTACTACCTAACCTCACCTGATTAATATGCTGCTTCTGATTTTTCTACCTGCCGGATAGAAACTAGATGTTGAGAATTCCCAACATAGAAGTCAGAGTTGGGACAAAGCTCGCTGTTTGCTCCCCCAGACATCCATCTAGGACACCCAGAATGAATGCCTGAGGGCATTCTCCATAGGCTACAGCTGCACACACCCAGAGCCAATGGGCATTGGCATTTGACAGGTAATAGTCTTATCACATTGTCATAGCACCTCACTGATCCACTTACAGTGTGTTTCTACACTTCAATGTTGCACTTTGGACCACATTAGTACCTTTCATTGCAATGTTGCTGCCAGGACACTTCATGCAGGGACAGCCAGCCAGCTCAGGTTCGGATAAGGGTGTACCTGAGGGCTTACTGACTATGTTAGCACTCACTCACTTTGCATCTATTTCAATGTTGCTTGGCCTTACCGTGCCCTGTCTTACCTTGCCTTGCCTTTTTTGATCTTTACCCGACATCAGCCAGGCCTCACCGGCTCATAGTACTTCTGTATTGCCTTGCCTTTTAGCTGGGAGACGATGCCATGCTGCTTGTCATGGTTGTTCGTAGTCATGGGGACATACAGTCATACAGCATGGAAACAGACCCTTCGGTCCAACTCGTCCATGCCAACCAGGTTTCCTAATCTGAAGTAGGCCTATTTGCCTGTGTTTGGCTCATATCCCTCTAAACCATTCCTATCCATGCACCCATCCAAATGTTTTCTAAATGTTGTAATTATATCTAACTCTACAACTGCCTCTGGCAGCTCATTCCATATATGCACCCTTTGTGTGATAAAGTTGCCCCTCAGGTCCCTTTTAAATCATTCCCCTATCACCTTAAACCTACACCCTCTAGTTTTGGACTCCCCTATCCCAAGGAAAAGACATTGGTTATTCAGGTTATCTATGTCTCTCATGGTTTTAAAAACCTCTATAAGTCACCCCTCAGCGCCTTTTGGTCTCGGGGAAAAGTCCCAGCCCATCCAGCCTCTCTTTGTAACTCAAACCATCCAGTTTCACTAACATCCTTGTAAATTATTTTTGCACCCTTTCCAGTTTAATAACATCCTTCCTATAGCAGGGTTACCAGAATTGCAGTATTCCAAGTGTGGCCTTACCAACATCTTATATAGCTGTAATATGACTTCCCAACTCCTGTACTCAATGTTCTGAAAGATATAGGCAAGTGTGCCAACAGTCAAGGGGGGAGATATTTTGCTGTGTCACACCTGGATACATCAATGTCACACCTGCACCATCCTGCCCAGCTGCATATGCACAAAACACACTGTCTGTGCTTCAACCAACTGGCCATGTCTCAAAGTCTTAGGGGCATAATTCTCAGTCAAGTGAAAGGACCTTCATGCAGGGTGTCCCAGAGGCAGCAGCCATTATAGTCCAGGAGCTGGAGCACAGTCAGTCTGATGCTCAGGGGAGTCACAGTCAGGATCCTTTCCTCATAGAGGTTAAAAACACACATGTCATACATCCCATCAACCACTTTGGCTGGATCTGTCCTTTTCTGGGCTGTTTTCTCCTGGAATGAGACTAGGGGAGGGATTGAGTAAGATGAATGTAGTTGGTATGGTTGTTAGTGCAGGTTGGGGAAATGTGCTGAGGTGTCCCAAGTGAGTGAGGAGGTGATGCAGAGGCTGTGAAGAGATTAGGTGATTAAGAGCGAAAGAGGGAAGATGTTGTATGTGACAGTGAGAGTGGTAAACCATGAGTCTTGTTAGGAGGTGGGTGTAGCAGCACAGATGGAGTGAATGCAAGGTTCCAGAATGAACATTTAGGCACTTACCCTGGTGGAGCAGAGAAGGTCACTGACTCTCTTCCTACTGTGCTGGGTGCTCCTTTGGACAGTTGAGACCACACTAACCAACAGACCAGCGCTGGTACGGTCTCCTCTGCTGGTTCTGGGGAAGAGAATGACCCTTCTCTGCCCAACCTCATCAGCACAACCTCCAGGACCCTACCTGCAAAGCCCAGCAACACTTTCCCCTTAACTGCTACATCTGGGCCAAATGTCCTGAACCATGCAGAGCAGCCAAGGACTGTTAGCACAGGACCTGGTGCACAATGGCCTTTTCGATATGGCATTAGTGCCAGGAATCCTGGGATGCCACAACAGTGATGAGCACTTCCTCCTAAATCAAACGGGACACTCAAACGAAGAGAGGTGATGCTCCTTCTGAAGAAGCGTCACTGGACTCAAAACGTTAACTCCACTTTCTCTCCACAGATGCTGCCAACCTGCTGAGTTTCTCCAGCAATTTCTGTTTTTGTTACGCAATTCAATCTTTGTTTTGTTCAGCAAGTTTGGCTATTTCATTCGCAAACTTTGCTGTAGTACATTCACTCTCCTCACCTAAGTCATTCTTATATACTGTAAATGTAGAAATATATAAATTGTAAGAAGAAACACAGATCAATATCTAAAATGATGATAACAAGAATTTTTAGTCTGCGGCACTGTGGCTCAGTGGTTAGCACTGCTGCCTCACAATGCTAGGAACCTGGGTTCAATTCCACCCTTAGGTGACTGTCTGTGTGGAGTTTGCACATTCTCCCCATGTCTGCGTGAGTTCCCGCCAGGTGCTCTGGTTTCCTCCCACAATCCAAAGATGTGCAGGCTAGGTGGATTGGCCATGCTAAATTGCCTGTAGTGTTCAGGGATGTGTAGCTTAGGTGGGTTATAAGGGGATGGGTCTGAGTGGGATCCTCCAAGGGTTGGTGTGGACTTGTTGGGCCGAAGAGCCTGTTTCCACACTGTAGGGATTCTATGCGGAACTGTTCCAAAGTTTCTCCTCTCGTGATCTAATTAGCAGGAAAAGTGCAAATATCAAAGGGTACAAATACAGTTATAACCTAAACCATAACAAATAATGCTGCTAACAGAAAATAATCTACTACTAAAACAGATGCATTTTTCTATTATAAATGTGTTGACTGGAATTATGACTATGTGAATCAGCTTCACCTTCACCACCTCTCCGTTTCTTCCTGAGTGACTTCCCCATGGCCATTCAGGTCTGTGATTCCATTTTAAAGATTGTCCCTTTTACACCTCAGTTGTACATTTCTCCTTTAAATTTTGGACCCAGTACTTTGAGGTTCTGAAATTTCCTGTCCAAGGCTCCACCCCCTCTGACCATCAAGTCAGCAAGAAAAGATCTGCAAGATAAACCGATTGCCTTGTGACTCAGTCTCCTGGAAGTCGAAAGGACTGTTATATTGACTCTTATAGTATACAGTTTAAGTCACCACCTTTCCCTCAGTAGAAGACATGAGAGACATTTGTGAGTTTTAATAAATCAGGGAGGTGGAATTAAATTGTGCTAAATTGCATTTCAATTATTTACATTTAGAGTATTAAGAATGTCAATGAGCTTCCCACTGCTAACAGGTGAGTTTCCTGTTTTGTACCTTCCTATCATTCACTTAATCATGGACTAGTTTCTCACTGCCAGAAGTCTGGGGTGCAGTTATTCATTCAATTCTCTATGTAAGCCCATCATTCTAGCAAACTCCACAAGTTCCTGCCTCCTTGTCCTTAACCAAATAGAACCCACCTGAATGGATTTGAGTACAGTGGTATTAAAGGTGAGGAGTGTGGTGTCATGTCTCACAGCAGATGTGGAATATAACTTTAAGGGACATGCTCATTATATCATTGTATATTGTGGCACGGCATGTAACCTAATGGTGTAAAGCTCTCAATCTCCATCGTAATGAACTCTGTTCACTTGCAGCATGACAAGCTGAGTGTGCTGTAGTACATATAAATTGCTTAGCTTGAGACCAAACATGCAAATACTTGATATTGTAAAGTACACATGTAAGTACCAGAAGCTGTAATAAAAGTTCATTGAGCTCTTCAGCATTATGTGACCCATGTCTCACAATTATGTTAGGGAACTGAAGTAGGTAACACAGTGTAATAGTTGCAGATCATCAGCTATCATGCCTTGCAATCATCTCAAGGTGAATTAAAAATGAATATCTTGTGGCATGAATCCCACCTAATGTACACATTTATTACCTGATAAGATGGCCTGCTTTTTGCACTCACAAACTGCATTGAAACAAATAGGAGGGTAAGGAAACTGACAGGAGGCTATATCGCTGCAATTAAATAGTATTGAAGCTCTTGCTGAGTTTCACACGCATCCATTTTCCAAATAACATACTTTCTTTGTTGTCAGATGTGAGCAACATAGGAAAGGCAAAACTTATTGTTCACACCTATTTGTCCTTCAAAAAGGTGCTGACCTTTACCAGGAACTCATGCATTTCTTGTAGAGGTAGTAGGAACTGCAGATGCTGGAGAATCCGAGACAACAAGGTGCAGGGCTGGATGAACACAGCAGGCCAAGCAGCATCATAGGAGCAGAGAAGCTGACGTTTCGGGCCTAGACCCTTCATCAGAAAAGGGGGAGGGGAAGGGGGTATTGAAATAAATAGGGAGAGAGTGGGAGGCGGATAGAAGAGGGATAGA
>NC_063346.1:21140013-21157161 GCF_021869965.1 Rhincodon typus | reverse complement strand
TCTATCCCTCTTCTATCCGCCTCCCACTCTCTCCCTATTTATTTCAAAACCCCCTTCCCCTCCCCCTTTTCTGATGAAGGGTCTAGGCCCGAAACGTCAGCTTCTCTGCTCCTATGATGCTGCTTGGCCTGCTGTGTTCATCCAGCTCTGCACCTTGTTGTCCCCCATTTCTTGTAGAGGTGACTTTCAAGAAATTACATTGTCTTGGTAATTCCATTGACAATATATGTATGGATGACTTGGAGGGGAATTTTGAGGTTTATGGTAATCTGTGCAAAGACCAGAATTAGACTTTGAGAAGCAACAGAATAAAACTTTCTATTTGGCAATTTTGTCTGAAATTGTTTGTAACCACTTCTGCAATGCTTCTTTCATTACATATTTGGTTTCACCGTGCCTAAGGAGAGGGATATTGATGAAGCACCAACTTCAGATGGTAATCTTGTTCTCTACAATTATTTTGGTATGATGCATTACGTCCAGAGAGTCAGAGTCGTACAGCACAGAAGTGCCCCTTCAGCCCATTGAATCTGACCTGACCTCTCTGTACTAGAGCTTTGCTGAAATCCATTCAATTTTGTGAGAAGAAAGGTATACTTATTAAATGTATCTCAGTCCAGATTATATGACTTTACGATACTACTCTCACTAGGACATCTGTGAATCTCATTCTAAAAAAAAATTCAACTTGTCCCTCAAGAAATTCTCGGAATCATGCAATTACAACAATGCAAACATGAATAATTTACAACACTTGGATATCTAAATGTCTGAAGAGACTAAATAATCTAAATGTCTAGCTCTCTGCAGAAACTGTCTAACCTGCTAACTGGTTTAACATTTCCTGTTTAAATTATTTTCTTTCGCATGTTTGTAACAGCTTTCAAAAATTGAAGAAAATTTCTACTGAAAATGTTTTAATAATTAACTTATTAGAATCTAGCATATGGACATATAACAATTGGTGATTTTGAAAATATTCATTTTAAATGGTGTATTTTCACTTAAGGAATCCTGCTTGGGGATCAGAAATGCTACTGATATAAAAAGTAATATAACATGAAATAATTTTAAATAAATACATAATATGGTCCAAACCAACAATGGGGCTCTGCAATATATCATGAAAATCAATTGTGAGAGTTTAATTTGTGCAACAATTACACTAAAAATACACTGGGTGGATTTTTAGAATTACTTCAATGCATGAAAAAGTTTAAAGGTGTAATTGCGCATTTGAAAAAACAAACCAGGATATAAGTGTCACAATGTTGACATTTCCTTTTCCTTGAGTTGACAGCGCTGCTTGCACTTTGTCTCAAGTGGATTTATAATTGCTTTTGTTTAGCATCAGATTACTCCTGAAGGGGACTGGAAATATAACAATTTAAGTAGTATTTAACATTCTACGTTGCACAGGCTGTTGAAATCAAAATTGTTAATGCACATTAATTTCATCAGAATATGGAAGGTAGAATATTACTTTTCATAATATTTACATATTTCATTGAATTCTAATGCTAAATATAATCTCAAATATAATGGTGTGAAATTTGCAGTTGATATGGTAACAAAACTGTCAGCATTTGCCATCATTACTGTGTAAAACTGAGAGCAACTTCTAGCTACTGCATATGTGCAGCTAAAACTGAAAATCAGACGTTGTGATCAGGATACCTTGCTCCTCTGCAGCATGCACTGTTACAGTCTCCACAGATACAATCAGCACAGTGTTATGACTGAGGCTGAATGAGTGCATTGTCATTCTCTCGTCCAAGAATTCCATCATTGTTTTAAATTATTTCACCCGGTTTCTGATACAGCCAATTATTTTGTTTTCTCTTTAGATTCAGAATAAATAACTCAGAGTTCTTAAATAAACACAATAATATTAATTTATCATAAAACAAAACATTTTTCACAAAGATGCAGAATTAATTAATGCCCACAGTCTGTGCTACGACAATGTAAATGTTTCCTACTCTAAAGTAACAAACAAATGCTTACACACATCAGGCAAAGAAAGTAAAGTTTGATTTCACTTCAACGAGATGCACTTTTCTAAGAAATTCTGGCCAATGATTAATAGTTCTTGAAGACAAAATGGATAAGGTTTCTGATGGCCGTCAGTCTGACATTCTGACACATAAAGATGGATGTTGCTGAACGCGTGCAGTTGTCACTGGGCATCTTTGCAGACCTAGACTTTCAGGAAACACCACTGAACTTTTTCAAAGTTTCTGATGCATGGGCAGCTGGACCAAGACTCGAGATACCTCACTTGACCTAAACACAGGCTCATGTCCAGAACTGGGTGAGCTGAGCTGGGAAGCTCTTTTCCTTCAGAAGGAAAATTGGTACTGTAGAACCAGATGAATCTTCTTGGGCAGCTTCCTTCAAAGACAATGGCGAGCACTATTCACTCATTGTTGACTGAAAACTTTGGATTATTGCCATGGGAAGTAACTAAATACCATAATCTAGAAACAAACAGAAAAACAATAAATAAATTACATCAAAATTATTATAGAGAAGTTTACGTTCATTAAAGCACATTCCTCATGAGACAAAGCATTGTCTATCTGCAATGAATAAGTACTATAATTAAACAGGAACTACAGTATTGAGGAGCCTCATGATTCTGTTAAGCCTAGTAGCCTATAGAAAAAGTTAAGAATGTATGAATTGCTTAGAGGGTTAAAGAAAGACCAATTCCTCCAAGCACTAAGAAGTCCTGCAACAAAGTAATTGAATAGTCAACTGTTGGTGACCAGAAGATAACAGGCTGCAAAACATTTACAAGTTAACCTGATGAAGAAATACATCCTAGTGATTCAGATGAGGGACACTTAAATTCACCATCAAATGCAAGCAAAAAGAAAACCAGTTTCAAACACAAACATAACTTTATCTTTTGAGTCAAAGGTGTTGAATGGAATGCCATTGATTTAATAAACAAATCTGAGCTAGCTATTACAAATAAAATCAGCTGAATGAAACAGTCATGTTTCCCTTTGTCTTTACCATCTTTATTATAATCATAACACTAATCTGCTTTTGGTTAGAAAAATTACCATGAGATGTTTATGTTTAGGGTGATGGTATGCAATGTTACATGCCATAATACAGTTTGAATCACAAGAACACGATGACTGGAGAAACTACAGTGTCACCTGAATCAAAGATCAAGGAACAATGGGTACTGTGGACAAACAAAATACAAAACTATGATTAACTGAATTCAGGGCAATGATTGACAATATCACAAACACAGTTTGCACTTAACTGACTTGGACCGAGAAAACAACCTTTAGCTATTTTTCTCTGAAATAAGCTTCACCAAGCTAAAACAAATGCCACACACTACCAGATCGTAATAGGTCATCTAGAGAAACGAATGTTTTAGTTATGAAGACTAAACTTTGAATTGAGACAATTGATAATCAACTACTTTCAGATAAATTGTTGATTGCATTCTACGTGCTTTTGATGAGACTGTAGAAAATTTGACAAACAATGCAACAAGCCTTTTATTGTCCTTGGCCATTACAATCATTTTGACCTGATCAAATTGCTCATCTGCATTCTGCACAGGTAAATGCATATGTGGCTTCATTGTCTGTTCAGTTGGGTCTTATATTATTCTCATCACTCTCTGCAAGCCACTTGTGTCCACTGTCTCACCAAATTCAATTTCCACTATCTTTTAAAATGCACACAGTTCAGTCTCTGCATTGGTTGTTGCGAGTGTGACAGCAAGTGGCAGAGTTTTTTCTTCATCACTATTTTCTTACTCTTCCAACTCTTGTCCTTCTACCATTGCCTGGCCAGGTTGAAAATCTTGAGTATCTGAAAGAAGAAAGGCACAAGGATAGGATTGAGACAAGTGGAGGTTGGAGTGGGGAGTGTGGTGTGGCAGACAGAGAAAGGAGTTTAGAGTGAGAGGAACATAAACGTTCATGTTTAGACTATCTTTCTTGAAAGTCTTCAATGTTTTGATCGCATCAGTTTCCTGTGGCAGAGAATTCCACATGCTTATTACTCTCTGGATGAAGAAATATCTTCTCATCTCTGACCTAAAAGACCTACCCTTTAGCCTTAGACTGTGACTCCTAGTTCTTCACTCCCCAATCATCATGAACATCTTTCCTGCATCTACCCTGTCTAATCCCTGAAGAATTGCATCTGGCTTTCTTCAGTACAGGCTGGCTTTAAATTGTGTTAGCTTCTCTGATTTGTGCCCTTGCTTAAGAAGCTGGATTAAATTAGCAGACAGTATGATGTTTGTGTGCTAACTACCTTGGAAGCAATGGGCAAACTTCAATCATTAATCCTGATTTTCATGCTGATTTCAGTGATTAATCAATTCTGCATCCAATGTATGAAAGAAAGATTTTTTATAGAACACTTTTCACAACGTCATGATGTCTGAAACTATCTTACATTCAATGAAGCACTTTGTACACAAACAGCAATGAGATAACGATCCAACAGGACAGCATACCATCACTATTTCAGTGCTAGCTGGGTCATACTCTTATGATGAACAAGTGAGAATACTATCACTTTAAGTAAAACTTTAAAATCCAAAGGAACAAACTTCAAACAAGAAAGCCACAAACACCAGTGGAGGTGATGGCCTAGTGGTATTATCACTGGTCTGTGAATCCAGAGACCCAGATAACATTCTGGGGACCCAGGTTTGAATCCTGCCAAGGCAGATGGTGGAATTTGAATTCAATAAATATCTGGAATTAAGAATCTAATGATGACTGTGAATCCATTGTCGGGGGGGAAAAACCCACCTGGTTCACTGATGTCCTTGAGGGAAGGAAACTGCCATCCTTACCTGGTCAGGCCTATATATGACTCCAGACCCACAGCAATGTGGTTGACTCTTAGTTGCCCTCTGGGCAATAAGTGATGCCCTCATCCTGTGAATGAATAAAGAAAACCAGGAGTATCTTTCCTAGTGTATTTTTAAATACACTTTTCATTGTCAACACAACCCATAACAAACCCAGTGCTTATTATACATGGAGGAGTGACAGATTTGGGACTTTTTCATGTTAATTGGTGGAAAATTGCACGGACATCTAAATAACTTAAACAAAACCAAAATCTCTGAAAAACTCAGCAGGAATGGCAGCATTTGTGGGAAGAAAACAGAGTTAATGTTTCAAGTTCAGTGACTCTTTATCAGACTCCTGTCTAAATAACTTGCACTTATTAGTATAATGTAGCCATTTGCAAAGGCTGCACAATAATTATTTTTCAAGTATTATCATTATGTTCCAGAAATTTGCTTCAGAATTGTAATAGCTTCTATAAAAACAAAACTCATAAACTACAGAGTAACTTCCATTCAAATCTCCTCGGCTGGGAATTTGTGCCCTAGATTATAGTTTTACCTATAGACCTTCTCTGTGAGTGTGAGATGAAGATGCATTGAAATGAGCACTGTGGGGCTTGCATCAATTTAAGTAAACCAAAAAAAAAGCAAATGGATTAAAACCACATTACCCCTTTTGAGTTGTCTATATGCTATGAATTTTAAATTAAGCTAAACAAGATTTCTACAGCCTCTTCATATATTCTAGGCTTCATGCACGAAAGTTGTCAGAAATTTAAGTTTAATATCACCATTCACGTTCCTCAGATTTAAAAAAAAATCCATTTTTAATATTATTGTCACTGGTCTTCAAAGTATAGGTAATTCAACATGCTTTTAATGACATGACAAGCAACATATGAAGCGCAGCTAAAATGAATGCAGCATTTCAAGGTGAAAACTGGTCACACTTCATTTTGAGTAGTTCATCACAAAATTACAAAAAGTCAATAAAAGTAAAACGTGCAGTTTCTTCACATCAGTGTTTTTAATGAAATTCTTGTGCACCTGAATTCCCTCTAAACTACATTAATACAAAGCAGAAACTATTTTTCTCAACCTAATTTAAGAGTTTCTGAAATTGTAAACAATAATTCAAGTAATTGATGATTCAAATGTAAAAAAGTTCCATTTTGTATATTAGTTCATTTCTAACACCAAAATTTAATGGATTTGGATCAAAAATCTACATAAGACACAATGGGTGTCTGTTGATCCATACCATCATAATCCTGCCATTTTGTAATCCATTTATTGTGCACTCTCCTGAAGTGTATTATCACATTTTTGATCACTAATGAATTAAGGGAAATGCAGTTTATTTTTTTGTTATGCTGGATTACTAATTGAGAGGCCTAGACTAATGAGCTGGAGACATGAGTTCAAATCCCACAATGTTAGCTGTGGAAAATAAATTCATTTCATTAAATAAATTTGGAATAAAAAAAATTAACAGCAGTAAAGACGACCATGGAATGACTGAATTGCTGTAAAATCTTTAAAGAAGAAAATCTTTAGTCATTAGCCAATGTGGCCTATGTATCACTCCAGACCCACAACGATTTGCTTGGCTGTCAATTCTGAAATGGTCGAGTAATATGAAAAAGTTGTATCGGCAGAAGATCAGATGAACCACTTTTGGCAGTGGATTTTGAACGTGGTAAAGACAATTCAAATACAGGCAACCCTGCAAAATCCCTCTCATCTGAAGACTTGTGCTAAAATTGGGAAAGCTGCCCACCAGCTTATCGTTAAGTGACAACCTGACGATGTCATACACATAGGTGGAATCATATAGGGATCTGAATGACATGGCTACAGCGGGATTTGTGAGACCAATCTTCACACTGGGAACATATCGCTTCATAATTTATGCACCTGCTAGGCAGCAGCAAGTCACAAATGGAGGGGGAATTACAGCTTGTCTTATTAACACTGCAACTTGCCTTCTTAATATTCAGCTTCCTATCTTACCAATGCCAACAGGGAGAGGGAGTCAAGGGTTGAGGGGCAACAGAGGACTTTTACAGTAGTAGGGACAAGGACAGTGATGATAAAGGAGAATTTAAGGTGTATGGAAAGTATGCAGATGAGCATCAGAGGTTCTGTGAGGCTAACGGTTGTGGGGGTCAGTGAGAGGTGTTATTGGCAGTGACCACCACTCTGACCTCCACAAGGGGAGACTAGAGAACCAGGGACGGCATCTTTACAGGAATTATATTGCAGCTCAGAAGGCAGGAAGGACAGTTTAAGGCAAAGTTCAATGTGCTGGGTCTTCACATGAAGTAGGAGGTTAAAAGGGCCATAGAGAATCTGGAGCTACCTGGTGACAGGTGGAGCCGTGCTGATGGTGAACTGTGTTCCCTAACATCACATGCTGTTCTCTAGATGCAAAATGCATATGGAAATTGGCTGGGACCACTCCAAGGATGGGCAAAAGCAATATCAGTTTGATGGGTGAAAGCATGGGATCCATGTCTACTGGACAAGATGATATTGTAAGGTCAAATACATGAAGCAGAGATTTGAAAACCTCAGCTACATTTAATTTGCAATAATTTCATTGCCCATTTGCAATGCATGCAGAGTGAAGATGCTTAGGGATCAGGTGCTGGTCCAAGGTGATTTACACCATTCCATTGGGGCTTGCAAATTGAACATGGCCATCTTAATGATGGTGAAGTTAGCAGCAATGGCATAAGAAGAGGCCAATGCTGGCCAAAGGCAAAACATTAACATGTAACTTTTAAGGGTGCTGCAGGAGGATGAGGACAAGGACATTGGCCAGAGGAAGCTCTCCTTGTGCATCACCGAGCTTAGCTGTAACAGAACCTACAAGGCATACAGGATCTGATTGTCATATAACGATATCGTTATCCATTCTGATAAACTGTTGTCATACTGTTTTATTTTTTAAATATGTCTTCATTTTGTCTTCATTTGTTAAACTCCTCCCTTTTGGTCATCAGCAAATTAATGGCCTCTCATTCTCAGGTTCAAATCCTCCTTCCAGATGGAACAGAACAGGAGTGAATCAAGAGATAGTAGGAACTGCAGATGCTGGAGAATCTGAGATAACAAGGTGTAGAGCTGGATGAACATAGCAGGCCAAGCAGCATCCTCTGTTCATCCAGCTCTACACCTTGTTATCTCAAGAGTGAATCAAGCACTGGCCTAAAATACACAAGTCACAATCTATCCCGAAACCAAGCAACATACATTTCTTCAAAATCAAATTTTTATTTGTCTGTTAACCCAACTTTCCATCATTATAATTACAATTCCTTTGACACATTGGAGCAGATATTAACACAATAAGCAGCATTTGAGGATGTTTGTTAGATCCCAAATGATTTTATTCCCCATCAGGAGAGAGAGAAAATCAAGCAGACATAAAAACACAGCCCAGCCCTTGAATGAATTCTGTTTCCATCAACAACAACAAAAACGGAAGTTGCTGTAAAAGCTCAGCTGGTCTGGCAGCATCTGTGAAGAAAAATCAGAGTTAACTTTTTCGGGTCTGGTGACCCTTCCTCAGAACTGTTTCCATCATGCAGGTTACATTCAAGAAGTGAACTCATAAGCCTGAGCCTTTTGAAAGTCTTTGAGATACTGTCACGTTTAAAAATTTAGACTCACAAACTCCTCTGCATTTCTTTAATTATCTCTTCAATTAGGCTTTGAAACAAACACTCCTCAATTTGCCAAATATGACTTGTATTTTATAAGTTTGTAATGGCCATCCTTGTTTAATCTATCTATTTCCAAAGCTCATCTAATTTTATCTCAAATCATGAATTTTTCCTGTAACTCATACTAGATGAACAGCTCTGCAGATTCCCACTACAACCCCTCTCCAGGCCTATTGCACGTTTCAGGAAAATCAAACTAATGGTGGCCAAAGTTCTCAGTTGTTTTCACTGTCATTCATTCCAACATTGCAGGATGCATGTCATCAGAGTATAGTAATTTATGCATTTTTGTGATAAGAATTTCCTTTCTGCAGTTAGCTCGATCAAATTGGATAAGCACTTGAAATGTCATAATATTCAAGGCGATAGGCCAAGTGCTGGAAAGTGAGACTAAGGTAGATGTTCTAGATGGGCCAAAGGGTCTCTTCTTTACTGTATGATTTTACAATTCTACTTGTTCCATACCTTCACTAATTTATTCCCATATGATTTTATTCTTGCTTCTAATGAAAGCTGAGGCATTATCTCTGCGAACCTGCATCCTCCACAATATGTCCCCCTCTTTCATCAGTCTCAACTATCCTCCACTACTCCTTTATCTTTCATATAATTATCACTATTTTCATATTATCTGAAAGTCTTGTTTTCACCCTTTGCAATATCACTTCCACCATTGTACAAAACATTTTATCTTTAATATTGTTGCATTTAATTTCAATATACATACGAGTTTCAAGCCTATTTAGTATTGAACACACTTCTTATCCACAGATTCAAGTAGTTATCTGCTCACCTTGTACATTTTGATGTCACATTTTGTTTGATAATGTACTTGTGAAGTATTTTGGGATGTTTTTCTCCAGTAAAGGTATTACATAAATGCTTATTGTTAAGTATTGGTGGCATAGTACCACCATAGCAACACAATTGCTTTATCTGCACTCCTGCAATTATCTCCATCTACAATTGCAATATCTCGGTCACAAATGTAAACCATTTAATAAAGCATGCATGTGCTCTCTGTCAGAGGTCTTGGGATTTAAAATATCAAAATGACAATTGCTTCAAATATATGTGGCACAAATATGGATTAAATTTAATATATTGTAGGTATCAACTTAGTTTTTATGTACCTTTTATATGTTAAAGGATTATTTTCCTCTAGGAGGAGTCCTTTTTGCTTCAAATGCCACCTATACATAATACTCAACGTCAAGACACTAAGGTGATATTAGAGCAGATGACATAAAACTTGGTGGAAATGTAAATTTTAAGAAGAAGAAAAGTTAGAGAAAGGCAATGGTTCAGGAAAGATATCCCAGAACTGAAGGAATGTTTGCCAGTAGAGATTACTACCAGGAATGGGTAAGAGGCCAGAATTCAAGTCGAAATATCTCAGAGTTGGAAGAAATTACAGAGCTAGGAAAGACCAAGACAAAAGAAGGATTTGAAAATCTTCCACAACATTTCAAATAAGTAAAATCTTAAAGAAATTGTAAAACAAAATAACATCATGGTCCAAATATGAATAAAGGCATATGCCATTCTGAGTGCATAAAAAAATCTAGCAAATTGTAGTAAGACAGAAATATGCGAGGAGATGCAAATTGACCCAAATGACTGAACAGTTTGCATCCCACCAGTCACCAGATCCCACTGTAGGATTCAATAAATTGTTGGGTTGGTAACTGTAATTAAAAATGACCATTCACACAGAAAGTTAGAGCAGGAAGTTCATGATATATCCTGCTCCTGTGATGCCACTCAATATTACTGGCTCTGAAAATGAACACATGAAACAATGGAGGCTGACTCCTGCAGACAGTCATTTGTTCCTAGAATTTTTAAAATTTTATGTTCCCTTTCTCTTAATCCAACCTTTCTTTCCATCTCTTTACTTTTCTTTTTGTGGTCAGTTTAACTCAAATTCCTTCTCCATCATTTACCATTATTTTCTCTGTCCTTTAATTTTATTAGTTATAGACAGGGGTCAATGCCCCATTTACCTCATTGTATAGTGATCAAGAACTCTTGCAGGAATTTGAGAAAGTTGAAAGGGAGAGGAGAAGATCTAATACACACCGTTTAATGCATTCCAGCAAATTCTGGGCCATTATGTCACTGCCTTATCAAGGTGCATATCCATGTGAACGGTGTATTATGAGAAAAGCAGCCAAAGGAAAACAAAACATTACCGATGATTTATGATCACTATCAAATGCAGTTCAGGCAAGAAAGGATATTAAAGTAATACACAATATCAACTTGTATAAACATGCACAGCATAAACTGCAATAAATCTACATTATTTTCAAATGTTCACTTCTTTGAGAAATCCCATCAGGAGACCAATTTTTTTTCAGCCCTTCAGTGATGGAGCCAGATTATTACCAGCACACAGAAGTAAAAACTCTCATCTGCATTAACTTTCCTAATTTAATTTCAATGGATGTAATTTAGAGAATTCTGTTATTTATTAGCAAGTATCTACGACATCCTCTAATGGTAATAATATTTGTGGATGCCAAGATGAAGAGGAAGGACAAAGGGGAAATTATTCATCTACCAAACATTATCTATCAAATGAATAATTTTCTTCTGCTATCTTGGGAAAATTTTATATTGAAGCAGGTTTAAATGCAGGGTCTCAGGCTATTTTGTTTTTCATTTCTCTGTTGCCTCTGAAGAATCAGAAATTTTACACATTCTTAAGGGACTTTGGCTTAACAGGACTCATGAAATTTGTTTATATTTTACAAAGGTTTCTCCAAACACCTCCTTTAATTAGTTTTCATGGAATGGAGGGGGAAGAGACAATAGGGATTTGGATCAAATCAAGTAACTTAAAAAATTTACTTTATTGCATTCAGTGGAACACAATCTTCATAATTGAATGTTAACTGAAAAAAAAAGTTGTCAGAAAAAATTTGCTTTAGTAGTTCCTGAATTTAAAATTCCAAACTTTCTGGCATTTAGAAACAGTGGGTATTATAAGGCGGAGCTGCATTTTAATTCATATCAATGCTTTTAACAGGACTAGACAGGATAGATGCAGGGAGGATGTTCCCAATGGTGGGTGTGTCCAGAACCAGGGGTCACAGTGAGGATTTGGGGTAGACCATTTAGGATGGAGATGAGGAGACACTTCTTCACCCAAAGAGTGGTGAGCATGTGGAATTCATTACCACAGGAAGTAGTTGATGCTAAAACATCGCATGCATTCAAGAAGCGGCTAGATATAGCACTTGGGGTGAATGGGATCAAAGGTTATGGGGAGAAAGTAGGATTAGGCTATTGAGTTGGACGATTAGCTATGATCATGATGAATGGCAGAGCAGGCTCAAAGGGCAGACTGGCCTTCTTCTGCTCCTATCTTCTATGTTTCTTTTGGCCACAGGTCAAGACCTAAAGTGATTCAGATTAGTTCCTATTTCTCAATATCTGTGTTCATTTCTGTGAATTATTCTGTCTGCGCAAGAAAACTGTGGCAGACTGCAATTCTACACTAAAAGGTTTGAAGTCCGATTTCTGTAAGACCAATTAGTTCACTCTGTATTGTAACCGATGAAGTGCATAATATGACTGTCTCCTTTGGTTTTTGACAATCTCAGCATGGCGAAGAATGGAGCAAGAGAAATCATCTCATACACTTTGAAGATTTGGCATTACTGACAGTACTAAAGAATTTTTTGGACATTTAAAATTAACAAGCCTGTTAAGTTTGACTTGTGTATCAAAAGGAGAAGAACCATGGATGTTAAAGCACAGCATGAGGCCAATATGTTCACATTGGCTGTTTGCTGAAGCAATCCAAAATTCATTTTACTGTCCTGATCTTTCCCCACAGTACAGTATTTTTCAAAATTTTCCCTAAACACAAATTGTTATTTTTCCCTCAATCATTTTCTGTGGCAAGATGTCCCAAAGCTCCAATATCTCTACGTAGAGAAATTCTTTCTAATCACTCTCCTCATTCCCGATGAGAAATTTAAATTGATAATTCATCAGAAATGGTCTCCCCAGCCAAAGCAAGCAGTGTTCCATGTCAAAACTCTGTGCATAACCAAGGGATTTGTCGATGAATCCACTTTCAAATCTGTTTATTCTTTCAGAAATAATGGCTTTTCACTAACAATTCCTTTCCTCGTATTCTCATTTCACCCATCAGTTAGTTATTGGCCATACAAATTCTAAACTTACTCTACCAAGACTGAAGTGAACGAATATCAAGAGGTCTTGCAAATACTGTCTACTGAGGACACCCAGAAAGCTCTAAATATAGTACCACATAGAGGCTTCCCCTTTACAAGATTCAAAACTCATGTCTGAGTGGTGGAGGAAAATGGAGTTGAGGCTTACCAGTGGAGGCCATGATCCCATTGAATGAAGGAGCAGTCTTGATGGGCTAAAAGACCTATTGCTGCTTCTTTGTTGTACGGTCTTATTGAGACAATTGCTCTGGATTGAAAGCCTGCTAAAGGGCAGTAACCGGGAGAGGTAGATTTAGGTCTGTTTGGTGATCCACAACAATAGGTGTTATGATCAGCACCATTTACTACTCATACTCATGATCAGGATGTTGGTGTTGGAGGAATCATCTGTAAATTTGTAGCTGCTATGAAAACATGTGTGAGAGTCAGGATTTTTTTTATTTATTCACGGGATGTGGCTGTCACTGGTTAGGCTAGCATTTATTGCCTATCTCTAATCACCCAAAGGGTTGTTAAGAGTGAACTGCATTGCTGTGGGTCTGGAGTCACAAATAGGCCATACCAAGTAAGGATGGCAGTTTCTTTCCCTAAGGGACATGAGTGAACTGGATGGGTTTTCCTGACAATTGACAATGGATTCACAGCCATCATTGGACTCTTAATTCCAGATTTTTATTAAATTCAATCTGCTGTGATAGGATTTGAACCTGGGTCTCTGGATTAACAGTTCAGTGATAATACCACTAAGCCACCACCTCCTGTTTGCTAACCTGTTACATACTCACCTAAATAAACTGCAAGATTAGACTTGTGACTGGCAAGTAAATTGTTACCTAGAGAAGTATTGTACAAGGTTATATGAACACTTAAGATATATACTTTCTTCAGCAAAAGATACAATAGCCAGTAAAGTAATTGGCCTGGGTTCTCCCTCTTCCAGTAGATGACATGGATTTTTGATGAGCTGGCAAGCAGGACCACAGTTATTTTGGAGACGTTAAATGCATCCAGCAACTGGATCATGTGATCTGACCACAACTTTTTCAGATCACAGCCTTCATCACACTTCCCCATCAATTTTGAACAACAGCACAATGCATCTACAATCTACATAAAAGCAAAATAGTGCAGATACTGCACGTCTGGAACAAACACAGAGAATTCTGGAGAGAGTCAGCAAGTGTGGCAGCATCTGTGAACAGAGAAACAGAGTTTTGGGGCTGCACTGACTCTGCTTCAGAAAACTCTGAAACTAAAACTTCTACAAACTAAGCCAGAGCCAGTAGAAATAATCAGCAACGAATCTGATGGGAGCTGATGATCCCTTTAAATAGTGCTGCTAGCAATTGTGAAGGAGTGGAGTTTTTGGGGAGGGGGGTGGTGGTCATGGATTGGGTAGAGGATTTCAACTTCCCTAATATTAATTTGGTAGACAAAATGTGAAAGACTTAGAAGGTACAGAATTCTTAAAATGTGTCCAGGACAGGTTTTTAAGCCATCATGTAAAAAGGCCATGAACAGACAGAGCAAAGTTGGACCTAAATTTTACTTAACAAAGCCAGCCAAGTGGTAGAAATGTCAATGGGAGAATATTTCAGTAATTCAGTAAGATTTAAAGGAGTCATGGTAAAGGACAAAGGTAAGACCGTAAGACATTGGAGCACAGGTAGGCCATTCAGCTCATCGTTTAATTAGATCATGTCTGATCTGATAATTTTCAACTCCACTATCCTGTCCTTTCCATGTAGCCCTTAATTTTCTTAATGACTAAAACTATGTCAGTCTCAGCCTTGAAAACACTTCATGCCACAACCTAAAATTGGACCAGAATTAATCGTTCTGAATTGGGAGAAGGCTGATTTCAATTTGACAAGACAGGGCATGGCCAAAGTAGACTAGGAAGCAGCTAAATTGGACCAGTGGCACTTTTTCATAAAGGATATAGTGAAAGTGCAGGTCCAACTCATTACCGGAAAGTTGAAGAGTGAGTCGAAAAGTTCCAGAGAACGCCCAATATTAAAGGATGTCTGAGATTGGATAAGGAAAAAGAAGGTAGCTTATGATAGACGCCAATAGCTCAGGACACCAGAAGTCCTAAAGGCGTACAGAAAGTGCAGAAGTTTAATTAAAATTAGGAAAGTAAAGAGGGGGCATGAAAAAGCCCTGGTGGGAAAATAAAGGAAAATTCAAAGATATATTATCTATATTAATGGCAAGAAGATAACAAAGAAAAGAATGGGACCTAAGGGACAAACTGTATGTGGAGGCAGAAGATGAGCATATTTCAAATGAGAACTTTACATCTGTATTCATGATAGAGAAGAACAATGTAGGGATAGAAATCCGGCAAGTTGACTGTGATATTTTTGAACAAATTACAGTTGAGATGGAGGAAGCATTAATGGTTTTTGCAGGCTTAAAATTGGTAAGTCACCAGGTGCAGGTGAGACATAGCTAAGGCTTGACAAGGGAGGCAATGGAAGAGATTGCAAGGGCCCTGACATTAATTTTTAAATCCTCTCTGGACACAGAAAAGGTGCCAGAGGACTGGAGCACAGCCAATGTGGAACTATTATTAAAGAAGGGTGATAGGGATAAACCAGGGAACAATAGGCCAGTGAGTCTAACATCAATGATGGGAAAATGAATGGAAAATTGTCTAAATGATAGTATTAATCTCCACTTGGCAGAACAAGAGTTACTCAAGGATGGTCATCATGGCTTTGACAAGAGGAAATCATGTCTTGCAGGTTTGATTAAGTTTTTTGAGGAGGTGCCTGATATAGGGATAAGGCTAGTGCAATGGAGGTAGTGTACATGTACTTTGGTGAGGTTTTTAACAAGGTCTCACATGAGAGACTGGTCAAGAAGTAAGAACCAATGGGATCCAGGGCAATTTGGCAAATTGAATCCAAAATTGGTTTGTGGCAGGAGGCAGAGAACGATGCTCAAAGGATGATTTTTCCAGAGTTTTGTGACTGGACTTGTCTATCCAGTGACATACTGCAAGGTTCAGTGCTGGGTCCCTTGCTACATGTTGTGTACGTAATAATCTAGACATGAACGTAAGTTTTTTTTTAATCAGTACGTTGGCAGGTGACATGAAAATTGGTGTTGTGGTAAATAGTGATAAGGAAAGCTTTAGAATATAGGACAATATAGATCAGCTAGTCAGATGGGCAGAACAATGTAAATGGGATTTAATCCTAAAAAGTGTGAGGTGATGCAAATTGGGGGAACTAACAAGGCAAGGGGGCACATGGTGAATGGTAGCAAGTACAGAGAATTAGAAAGACCTTGGTGTGCATGTCCACAGATCTTTGAAGCCAACACAACAGATGCATAAGGTGGGTAAGAAGATATGTGAGATATTTACCTTTATTAGGCAAGCCGTTGAATACAAGAGCCAGAAGGTTACGATGGAATTGTATATAATGTAATTTAGGCCACAGTTGGAATACTATGTGCAGTTCTGATTGCCACATTATAGGAAGGATGCAATTGCTGTAGAGAGGGTGCAGAGATATCGCCTGGGATGGAGCATTCAGCAACGAAGACAAGCTGGGGTTTTCTTTAGAGCAGAGAAGGCTGTGGGGCGGGGAGGCTGATTGAATTTTATAAAATTCTGAGGGGCATTGATAAGGTAGACAGAAAGAAACGTTTCCCATGCTGAGCTTCTCCAGCATTTTCTGTTTTTACTTCAGATTTCCAGCATTTGCAGTTCTTTGTTTTATTCCAGTACTACTGACAGCTGGGATTATAGTAATAACAATATTACTGAAAGTCAACATGCTAAAACACTTATCTATTGTGATAAAACTTCCAGTAATAAATTTATTTTCTTAATTAAGATCAAGTTGGATCAATGTAAATAAATAAAAATAAAAGAAACCACGTCAATATTAAGATTCTGAAAATGCTTTCCACAAGAAAGTTTTTCTCAGTATGATGCATTGTCTGATGGAATAAGTTATAAAACAATCAGTTTTCAATTCATACATTCATTGGTGCGAAGCATAATCTGCCAAATTCTAACAAGAGGTAACTCCAAAAATTGTCACTGTGATGCTGCAAGGTCATCCATTTAACACATCGGCCCAGATTTCCCAGTCTCCTGATAGTCCAGAGACCGGATGTAACCCCAAGATGTATGTTGGGTTTCTGCTGAAAGCCTGACACAGTGAGTCCCTTGGTATTGCCTGCAAACTTTACTCCCTGTAACCTTCCAAAGAAACTCCAACTATGATTCAGAGTTGGGCATTTTGGACATTTCATTATTACTTACCCAGATAGTTATCCAGGAAATGTTAGATGGAAAAATCCCAGTTTAACTCAACTGACTACCCCAATCACT
>NC_063346.1:21129294-21139513 GCF_021869965.1 Rhincodon typus | reverse complement strand
GATTGGTTTCACAGGTCGGCGCAACATCGAGGGCCGAAGGGCCTGTACTGCGCTGTAATGTTCTATGTTCTATGTAGTGTTATTTTTTTTTAAAAAGAATTCCAGCACAAATTCCTTGCTCTTTTATTCTACACCTTGGTTAATAAAAGCAATTTATAAGCTGTATGGCCATTTATTCTTTCACTCCACGAGATTTCCTTTTTGTCCACACAAATAATCTGTTCATGTGGACACATGGGTTTTAACATTCATCTGGATTAATGAGACTTATCACAAGTTCTCACCCAGAAGTCCATTTGGATACATACAATTCTTATCTGTATCTTTCTGATTCCTACTAGTTTTTGCACTATCCTAGCAATGTGACTTAGTATTTGTCACTTACATGATTCCCCAAATACTACTACTACATGTCATAAGGCATCACATTTCCAATTTCTCTTCCTGTAAGAAAATACCTGGAAGTGATAAAGAGAGCAAGCAACACAAAATCACAATTTAACAAGGTAGAAATTCATTCTGCCACTTAACACATCAGAACAATTACACATTGAAACACTGGAATGGACAGGAGTCTGAACCAGAGACATTTTCAGCTGTTCAAATAATAGACCAGGTGTCACTTAGATAGGATTCCAGTGGTAATGTTAAAACACAAATGCATAGAAACATGCTCAAGGTTTCCCAAGATAACTGAATCTCACAAAAACATGCACTTCAAAGATATATTTGAGAACTGGAGTGTTGTGCTATTTCTAAGTCATAACATGCATCAATTTGAAGAAACACTTCAATTCGCCTAAATTATAGGTGCCATCATTGTGTAGTTCTGACCAATTAAGTTTTATTTCTCAGAAGCAGTCTTGACTTACAAATGTGTCATTATGAAATAAAACCTAAAACTCAGATTAACAATACAGTACTTGGTTTAAAAAGTGACTTTTCTGTGATCAATAAAGTCCAAAGCCAGTACTTTCCTCTCATGTACATTTATTTTTACTTTTCAAAAAGAAATACAATAACCTATATTTTAACCATGTCCATGTATACATTCATAGGATTGCACTTCAACTATTGAATAAATATCTAAATCAAGCAGAACATTCTTTTTTCAAAAAAAAAAACTTTTTACAGAAGAATCAACAACTTAATTCTCTGGTTTTTAGCATAATTTAGTCAACAAACTTGAAGTATGCAATTGAAAAGTCATTAAACTTATATTCTGAAGATACTAAAATCATTGGACAGTTACCATAGAACTCCAGTAGCATCAAGTACATTAATTTAAACAGTACATCTCCACTGCGAACATATGCGAGATTTTCTCATCATTCTAAGATCCATGGGCCAGACAGGAAAAAAAAATACTTTTTTCACAACCACAGGCTAAGAAAGAAAGAAAAACTCAACTTTGAACAAATATACACAGTTTCACCGATCCTAACACTTGACTTTCTCAAACTTTGTACAATATCATGTCTAGTTAAAGACCCATTTGAAAATAGTGCTTCAAGTATTTATTGGATATATAAGAAATTAAAGACCTTCCGTTTTATAAACCTGAAACTTTAAAAGTGATCTTCATGCAAATTTCACATTATTAGCTCGGACACACAGAAACTTAAGCTGTTTTAAAAGCTGAATTGTGAGAGTAACAGTTAGAATGTCTTCTGGCTTTATTTTAATGGTTAAGTCAGATCAGATGTGGATCAAAGGTTTATCAAGCTTTCACTTCAAAATTGACAGCAATTTAATAATCTATACATTTGAACTTTTAAATATAAATACTACTCAAGGATCTAAAATTCAAGTTTTATTGAAAATAACTAACATAGCAAACTCATAACTAATTTGAATTATTAACATGATAATAACTACCACCTACCACCAACCACATGAGGACTTAGCCCAATTTTATTTTAGATCTCCACAAGGCACTTCAGTCTTTTCTCACTCCTGCCCCTTCTGATAACCTAGGTCACAAGGATTATTGCATTTCATAGTACAAAAAGTGCTTTATACATTCAAAAATATCAACTCCAAATTGTCTATTCACTACTACCGAGCATTTGCCAAGGATATCTGTTTCAAAATGCACATTCATTAAAAAAAAGACACAAATATTATCAACAATAATATGAAATAATTCAACACAAGTAATTAAGACAAGAAACTAGGTTATGAAACAAAGTTTTGCACACTTCAGAATTCAAAGATAATCACAGCACAACATTTTCTGAAGCGACAACAGTGGGCTGGACTGCTCTTCTAGGGGACTCCCTAAAAAAAAAACTGAAATTACTTTGGGATCTGCTAAATACAGATTTTCTAGATATCTTGTGCAAGAAACTAAGTCCAACAGTTTAATTTCATAGCTTTAGAGATAGTGATTATTTCATTCATTGTCACCATTTCTACCTCTGAGTGAAGGACAAATGGTTTATGGCTGTAACTATACAGTTCTGCTGAGTGGAGACCAGAAACTATTATTAAAATCCCAGGCTGATGTCCAGTAAGGTACCTGCATCCCAGGACAGTAGTGTATTCTCAGCAGAGTCTGAAGAGTTGGGCTCAAGACCCACAGATAGCCCAGGTGAAGACTGGAGCATCATCTGTAAATATAAGATGTTGTGCAGCACGGATACCTGTGTCCAATGGGTGAAGATGCCTAATGTAAAGGGTAGGTAGGGTTTTTTAGCACTGGCTGCAACCCGCCTTAAGAACGGTGATGTGAAGATTAAAAACAATGAGAAAGACAATGGGAAACCTGCTGAACAATTCTCTCTGACAAAGTGGCTCTAAAATCCGATGCGCAAGTCTTGATTTAGAATTAGCACTGGGTCAGGGCATAAGAAATGATTGGTCTTAGCTATACTGATCAATAAATTATGCAACTAATTCTTTTTATAGCAATAGTTCATTCTAGTGGGAGTCAGAAATCAGACAGTAACATTCAGTTCCAAATGTTAGTGGATTTTAATGTTTTTCAAATGACCTCAACTGCCTTGTCTCTGATGTCTGATGACAATTTTAAACATTTCTTTTTAAATTCACTCTTCAGGCTATAGCAGGACAGTTGTCATTTGTCAAATTACTGCCATACCATGAATAGATACCCCAAAGTGGTCATAAATCTTCAGGAATTTTTCACAGTGAATTCTTTATGCATTCAAATACTATTGTTTTTGTTTATTTGTAATGTTGACAGTGAATAATTAAAATATCATTCATAATATTTGAAATGTGTATGATATATTTATCAATTAGTTCACAACTGACTAAAGATCAGAACATACCACCAGTTAGTACTTCAGTAATCCTTCCTATGGTGATGAGAATCTTGAATTTCAAACTCACACAAATGACAGTAAATAAGGCAGCCTTCCATTGAGCTTTCAAAACCTATTTTCCACTAAAATTAAAATATCCACTAAATAGTGCACCGGATTCTTTTGTAAGAAAAGTTAATTTCTTGTGAAGTTACTCAAGTTTGAAGAAATTATCAATTGTTTTCCCCTCCACACTGAGGGGTATGGCTAACGAGCACGAATGCAGTTGTAGCACAAGAAGACATCAGAAGGCTTGCAGGCTTGTCTGTTGAGTGGCCAAAGCAACGAAAAACACTAAAAAGGCTCTGGGATTTATTTCTAAGCATTTAAAAGGTATTGAAGTTGTGTTAAACTTATAGTGTAGAGTATCCTGTTCAGGCTGCACTGGTCTGGGCTTAGTACTATAAAGAGGAACGTAAGCTGGCTAGAAAACATGCAGGAAATTTTTACAGGTACCAGAACGGAATAATTATGGCTACCAGGAATGAATGAACAAATAGTGTGTTTTTCTGGAGTGAAGAAGAATTAGCGGGGGCCTGTCATAGATCTTTAAAACTATGAATGGTAGGTTAAAGTGAGTTTGGTGGAATGGGAGAGTACAAACACCAACAAAGAATAGCTAGGCCTTATGACTTGATCATGCATTGTTGTATACAACCTCTCTGCTCTAGTTAGCAAGATGTCACTTATGAATGATTGATAATCTAAGAGTCAGCCAGGTTTGAAGGTGATTTGTAGCATGAGTTAGCATGTAACTTTTTAGCTGTAATCTTGTTTTCTAGGGAGCTGGCATGCTTTTGAAAATCTATTATATCATTTTCACAACAAAAGTAACTTGTGTATTCCAAATAATCTACATCTGTCTCATGTTCTATACAACACCTATGCATTTAGTGAGTTAAAGCAAAGAAATTCTTGATTCAAAACTGATTTTTATGTGGTCTTCACTGTACTAACCCATAACTAGTCATGTAAAACATACAAAAGTCAACATTTTTAAAAACTACAAAAATCAACTATCTGGAGCTTTTTAATACAATTCAATTAGTAATATTTATTAATGTGAATGAGGTATGGTGAAACCAGTATAGCTAAAGAAAGGTTTCTAGTTTAGTTTAAAACCAAGCATCATGGGACATATAAAAAAATCCTGCTGACTTCCTTTATAGATCTGGTAAACGATTACTACACCAAACTGTTTTTCTTTTCAAAAGCCAACACAGTTAAAATTTATTTTATTTTGATTTCCAGTATTTCATTTCTTTTCCCCAAAGGCTTAATGGAATATGTTTGGTTCTGAGTGGCTATTTCAAACAGCCTATTATGCCACCTAAATAAAGCAAATCCATAATATCACCCTCACACAACCAGGTGAGAGAAAATAGCTGGTAATTATCTTGTAGCTTCTAGAGGATTCCCAGCACAGTGTCAGCTAAGTGTACCTCCTTCAGTGGACACATCGGATCCAGGGTTCTAGGAGGGAGCCCCTTAATTCCTAGTATGCCTAATTTTGGTCATGACATCAGACACATGAAGCAGAGTGTTATTTTACAATATGTGTCCTGTCCCTATACTCCCCCTTGAATTTTTATTTTCAAAGTTACTCAATTGATTATTTCTATATTGGCATTAACTTTACATATACCCACACACGTATACTCAGGCACACACATAACATATATTTATAATAGATATATAAAACAAGGTGTTAAAAACATCAAAAATATTTTATAACTATCAGAAACAAAGCAGAAATTATTCGTAAGAACATTAGAAATCTTTGTGTTCTTACTAACTATCTTCCACTTTCTCAGACAAGCACTCAAAATTTTGCAAAGTAGCATTGAAAGGTAGAATGCTAGAAGTCTGGTATAAGGTTTCAATTAAGAGTGTTCTTTCACTTTTAAATAACTATGACAAATTTTTTTAAAAATTGTATCAACTTAGAACTAAATATAATACAAAAACAAATAACCTCTTAAAAACTTGGTAGCACCTTAGGTCAAAACTAACCCTTCAGAAAATGCAATTCTTATACTGGTGCAGGATTGAGTGTGCACATGTCTAGCTCTACTGGTGCAGTGTGTAGTGGCATTCTCTAACATTAATATGAAAAATCAAATCTTTTAGCTTCCTCAGTGCAGTCTTACATCATTACTCTCAAGCAACCACAATATTTTAGCCTAACAATCTCATAATCAGAGGTTAATTTTACAATCAGTTATTTTGAGCAACTGCAAAATGACTGTCCTAAATATTGTAGTGCTTCAACTTGTTTTACATAACCATGAAGAACAGTGCCTTGACTCCAGTGAATTTAATACAAAAATAAACATTTAGTAGGTGTAACAAGTAGTAATTCTTGAACATTCATAGTGAATGCATGGACGTAAACTACAGCATCATCCTTTGGATAAAGATTCCACATATGAGAGAGCGCTCTGCATAGATGTCAGACAGTAGCCTTCTTCACCAATTAAATATCTAAAGAAAGAAAAACTGGAGTTAGCATTCTTTAGGGCCATGTATTTAAAAGCTACAGTAAAAGAAACAGTAAAATTTCCCAGTGAGATTGCGTGATTTGCCTCAAACCAAGATCCTTTCAAGTTTTCATCATTCATGCGACAGGATGAGAAAAAAAGACAAACCTGAGTATGTAACCATGGAGTACATTTTACCAGCATCTCAATGGGGACATGTGCTAAACATTTCATTTCTTTTGCAGTCTATGGAGATAAAATAACTAATAAAAATGTTTTCCACAAGCTAATGTGCAAAGATGGATGACCTATTACTATTCCAACTATGATTTTGACTATACTCAATCCATAAGTCCCAAAAATATGATCCTCCAATTTTCAATGACTAAGTTCAGTATGCAGTTGTATTTAGTATATTCTTGCTTGAAGTTCATCAGCATGGTTATTTTTAAAAATCTCATTAAATGCTACATCAGAACCAGAATCTATCAGTAACTGCTGCTTGAGAGACTCAAATTAGTGGGTTTATTGATTTAAACACAGCATGTAGTCTATAGTACACTCAAATGATTTACAAAGACAAAGAAAACTTATTAATATAATTGCTAAACATCCTATCGGTTCTGAGAATGGCGTAGCATGCTAAGCAATTCTTTAGTTGTAATTAACTAGGATACACAGTTGGACCTGGGGAAGGTAAGGAAAAGATCACTCTTCATTCTGCTGAAGATATATTTTTCATCCTAAAACTGATGGCAATTAAAATACAGGCTGTATGGAAGAACTCTGCTACTGTCGGATGTGGCAGACAGTTCCTCAGGAAAAAATGTGTCCTAGTTTATGCGGTGGCTGTTAAATTTTAGGAATAACTCAGTTATAACTGAGCATTCCATCAGAAGGTAACAATGAACAGCATGGTTTTGTGTGAGGAAAATCATGTCTCACAAACTTGATTTGAGTTTTTTGAGGAACTTACCAAAAAGAATGATGATGGCATTGTTTATTTTGATTTTAGTAAAGCCTTTATCAAAGTTCCGGATGGTAGACTAATTAGTAAAGTTAGATCACATGGGATTCAGGGTGAGCTTGCCAATTGGATACGTAAGCGGCTTAACAGCAGGAGACAGAGAGTAATGGTGGAGGATTGCTTTTCAGACTGGAGGCCTGTGATCAGCGGTGTTCCACAGGGATTGGTTCTATGTCCTCTTTTGTTTGTCATTTATGTAAATGATTTGGATGAGAATATAGAAGGCATAGTTAGTAAGTTTGGGGATACACCAAAATTGGTGACATAGTAGACAGTGAAGGTTTTCTAAGGTTACAGAGGGATCTTGATAAAATGGGTCAATGGGCTGAAAAATGGCAGATGGAGTTCAATCTGGATAAATACAAGGAATTTCATTTTAGCACAACTAACAAGGGTACGGCTTATACGCTTAATGGTAGGGCCTTGGGCAGTGTTGTAGAACAGAGGGACCTGGGGTACAGGTACATAATTCTCTGAAGTTTGTGTCACATATAGGCAAGTGATTAAAAAGGATTGACACACTTGCCTTCTTTGGTCAGTTCTTGGACTATAGGAGTTGGGACATTATGTTGAGGTTGTACAGGACATTGGTGAGGCCTCTTCTGGTCACCCAGTTATTGGAAGGATGTTATCAAGCTGGAGAGGGTTCAAAAGAAATTTGCCAGTATGTTGCTGGGTATGAAAGGTTTGAGTTATAAAGAAAAGCTAGAGAGGCTGGGACTTTTTTCACTGGAGCGTAGGAGTTGAGAGGCAACCTGTTAGAAGTTTATAAACTAATGAGAGGTATAGATAGAGTTAATGGTAGTTGTCTTTTCCCTAAGATGGGAAATTTCAAGACTAGGAGGCACATTTTTAAGGTGAGAGGAGAGAGATTTAAAAGAGACATAAGAGGCAAATTATTTACATACAGGATGGTTCATGTGTGGAATGAACTTCCTGAGAAAGTGGTGGATGCAGATACAATTACAACATTTAAAAGACATTTGGATAAGTTCAGGTATAGGAAAGGTTTGGAGGGATATGGGTCAGGAGCAGACAGGTGGGACTAGCTTGTTTTGAAATTATTTTGGCATGGGCTGGATGGACCGAAGTGTCTGTTTCTGTGTTGTATGTCTCTATAATTGTTCAAAAAACTTCATGAGAAAGTAAAAACCCATGAATGTATTTTAGATGCTGACATAACCCGATATTTAACTCGAGGTTTTTTTCTGACAACAGTTAATGAGAGCTAATGAAGCAAGCACTGACTTTTCTATCACACTGCAGAATTGCATTAACGTTTATTAAGTCATTTTGCAGCTAACCTCAGAAATAAATAGGAACTGGAGTTCTGCAATGTTAATTATCTTCAAAATCATAGACTAGATAATTCATAACTTTGGAAGCAATTTTGTTTTGCCAAGCATACTTTTACAAGAATAGATTTAATGAAGTGATAAACTATTATGTTTATTAACAGACAAACATCTTGTAAAACCTAATTATTTATTTGAAAGCTATTAATTTGCTCAAATTAATTTCATTGTTCAAGTTTTCATCATTATTTTGGTCCATATATTGTGAAACTGACTGAGGGCAATGTGGTGTCAGGGATAAAGCTAAGACAGTACTTTAATGTACTCCAAGCAGGTCTCACTATTTGTCTGTGAAAATGAGGATGTATTCCTTACATAAAAAAAGTACTCATATTGAATCTAATTTAATTTAGTTTAATCTCCTCAATGTTGATTATCTAAAACAATGAAAATAACACATTCAGTTTGTGGCATGAGCATTAAATGAACTTAGGGACTTCTTGAAATATGTATGTATTACCACATCTCCTTAAACAACTTAACTTTCATTCTATATAGCATTCCTCCTTTTCTTGATTTATCAATCCAGTTTACTGTTGTGGGCTAGCCTCTATTATCTCCCTCATTTCCCGCTTACCCCACTCACCACCATCCCTTTGGACCCTGGTGACATTCAGTTCTGCACTTTACTCCTGAATGTCCATTCACTAGTGAAAAGGCACTTGCCACCCTTGATCTGACTACATCAACTTGCCAAGGATCCTTCCACAGCCCGTTCTGAATCTGTAACCTCTACAATCCAGAAGGACAAAGCAAACACACTCCTGCAAAGGCCACCACCTGCAGGACACCCTCCAAGCCATATATATTTGAGGGATTAACTCCATGCAATGATCTTTGAATTTTTTGCTTGCTTGCATCGTACTTTTTGTGTTTAATGATTTTGAATTATTTGCAAATACATTCCCAGATAAAGATTCAAATGCACAGTTGTTATGTCCATTAATAACCCATAATTGCATGAAGCCCCAATGAAGCAGTGGGCTAGGAACAAAGACAAAACAATGTGCAAGGAATTGGATTCAGTCAACTGCCACTAAAAACAAAAAAAAACAATTCATGCATTTAGTATGTAATAATTGAAGAGGAGGGAAAATTATGAATGTCCCTCACATTAATTGCCCAACACCTTTAAGCTTTGGTTGTATGCAAAATATTTATTCAACCAACTCTGAAATAAAGGGCAAAATGGGAAATTTATAACAAGTAAAGCTGCAAAGAGAACTAAGACTACCACAACCACAAGAACTAAGACTACTAAGACAACCACAGTTAAATGGATAAAAAGGCATTCTTGGAATAAGTGGCGTGTCCAGAAGTACCAATGTTTCTCCTGTTTCATAAGTGAATGAACAACAGACATGCTAGTAGTCATTTAAGGATCTTCTAACCAATATCATGACAAATGTAGCTTGTAAACACTGGAAAATTAAACATTGCGTGAGCTTATGAAATAATTAGTTCAAGATCCAAGTACATATTTTACTGCCAAGTATTGTTGTCTGGTTTCTTAAACTGAAGTTCTGTTTTGCTTATTTTCTGCATATTTCTTTGGCACATGCACAAGTTCAGAGGGGGTGGAAGGAGAAAACTCCATAAGAGAAAACAGCGATTGAGAAAACTATTATGTGGTTTAGTGATGAAGCAACCTGAACGTTGATTTTATTTATGCAGTGGTGTACCAATAGTAAAGATACTTCAAGTGTCTAAAATCTGTTCAATTGGGGAAGAACAGAAATTAAAGCAATCAAATACTGAAAATTTCAATACATCTTTATCATTTTGTTATAAGAACGGGCAACAGTTACTAATCTACATGCTTAGGGACAGCATTGGCAGAGTTGAGGGGGGGAGAAGATTCAAAGAGGAGGAAAAGTAAGACAAGAGTGGCAAAGTAGCTTTGTTTGGTCAGAGATAGTAGGAACTGCAGATGCTGGAGAATCCGAGACAACAAGGTGCAGGGTTGGATGAACACAGCAGGCCAAGCAGCATCATAGGAGCAGAGAGGCTGACGTTTCGGGCCTAGAC
>NC_063346.1:21106919-21128794 GCF_021869965.1 Rhincodon typus | reverse complement strand
CAAAAATTGTTGGATTCTGGAGAAATACCAGAGGATTGGAAACTGCTAATGTGACACCCCTATTCTAAAGGGCAGGGAGTCAAAAGTCTATAGGCTGATTAGTCTAAATTCTATTGTTGGAAGAATGTGGAAATCAATTATTAAGGAAATAATAGCAGCACATTTGGAAAATCACTACCTAATCAAGCAGAATCAGCATGGCTTCATGAAAGTGGAATCACATCTGGCTAATGTATTCACAGCAGGCCAAGCAGCATCATAGGAGCCCCTCTGCTCCTATGATGCTGCTTGGCCTGCTGTGTTCATCCAGCCCTGCACCTTGTTGACTGAATTAATAACCTTGCTTTTGGTGTCTGAACTTGTTCGCTATTTTAAGTAGACTTATGTACAAACTAGCAAGACTAATGAAGACATAATCTCAAATGGGGAATTGTATTTAACAGTTGGACATGGAGGTTTTGTTCTATTTTTCATAATAACTTATAGATGTTGCTACAAATTCCTCCTTATTGAAGTTATTATATAAAATCTTAGAGCACTGAGATGAATCATTTTGTTCATCAGGACTGTGCCAATATTTATGCTGTACAGAAACCTTGTGAATCAGGCTTGCACAGGAGCTGTATTGTAATCTGTCAGTTAAGCACAGAATGATTTTATAGTGATATCGACCTAAGGGTAGAGTAGCCAAATAGAGAGAGTTGTGACCAACGGCAGAGTAGCAAAAACACCTCGCTCCCATAACAGGGCCCCAGTAAACCTAGTAAGTTTTAATCAGTATAATGTGGGATTAATGTTGCAATTGTATTTGAATTTCAGTTCTTTTTGCTTGGCTTTCATCATTCTCCCATTTTTGTAGTTTGTTTACATCTTCTGAAGGCATTTGTTTATTGTTGAAGTACTGTTCCGAAGGTGCTGGCCATCATTGTGTTTCTTGCCAAGTTTAAACTATACTGATGAATGTCGATAGGTCTTTGGGCGTAAGACATATCTCTGCCTGTTACCAGTGCATAGCTCATTTCCAATAGGTTAGTGAGTAGCAGCAAGCTCAAGTTTTTTTTTTACTTTTGTCTCAAGCAGGAGCATTGGGGCCATTGGTAATACTCTGGCCAGTTAATTAAATGGTTAGTAAGACGCTAGTAAGATTGTATAAGATGGAGGAAATAGACACAGAAGCTTAAAAAAAATCTAAAATAAGAGCAGGTGTAGGCCTTTTGGCCCTCCAAGCCTGCTTCACCAATCCTCAGGATCATAACTGATCAAGTACCCTGGAGCCAAATTCTGGTGGGTCCATTGAGACTTTAAAATTAAACTTGAATAACTGATACTCAGTCACTTCTACAGCATAGGTAGGAGCCAAGCAGTAGAACTCTGCCGAATCCCCAACTTAACAGTCTTCAAGGGAATTGTTCAGTAAGTTGCAGATACTTATGATCAATTCCCCATACACACTGAGCACTCCAAAAGTATCAGTTTAAAATGGAGAATTCAGAGTGTTCTGCTGCCCAGGAAATGTTCTCACGGGGATTGCCATTCCTTGGACAGTGTAACCCTTGTTTATTTTAATGTTTTGGTTGGAGATCCTAATGAACCAAAATGTTAATATGTCTCTTCGGTCAAATTGAATTTTGTGCAATTTTGTGTTTCAATTTTATTTTTGATCATCTTGCAAATTTCAATTAATATTGCTCACCTTTTTCTTCTCAAGCATGTCTATTCCTAGTATTCCATTCTCCAACCAGTGAGCTCTCAGTTGTTACTATCCACTACTATCGAACCATTCCATTCACAGTCTTTTACATGGCTGAATGTGCTATTTTTTGTGGGGTAGAGATGTATTTTTATATATCTTTGTCATGTAAACTAACCTCTCCATATTACTTTATGTTGGAAAACATTTCACAGAAAAGAGAAACATTTAAAATTATTAAAATTGCTGAATTTGGCTGCATTTTTATAGTTATTTATCAGCCAGATGCCAATTTTAGTTGTGGTTACCAGCTCTATACAGATTGTCTGACTCAGATGGTAGAATAAATAACTGAATAGATTATTACCTAATTTTCAAAGAAAAATAGTACGGAATAATAAGGGAGTCAAGAATGGGATATTGAGTAAAATCAGTGTTCTTTTTTATAGACCAAAGCCATTTACAATGATAAAGCTCTGTCTCACTGTCTGCGAGCTGAAAATGTTGAAAACAAATGGTTAACCAAAGACACTTAGAATTTCCTTAACAATGAAGTTTACTAGTTCATAAATATATTTAAAAGTTAAACTAATGGGGGTGATACATTTCAATAAGCCATTGGTATCTGTGTTTTCTTTTGAAGTTACAAAATTGAAAAACAGTTATTAACAAGTATTTAATTTCATCATATGGAGCACTTTTTTCAGGTTTTGAGTGCAGCTGAGCTTTAACTGAAAACTTTAAACTAAAATCTTTTATTCATATGCTGCTGGTTCCTGAAAAATTTCCCAATCTTCTAGCCTGTCACTGGTTTTCGCTGCCTTGTATGTCTTTGTTTTTGATTGGATACTGTACTTGACCGCCTTTTAACCACGAGTGGTTCATTCTTCTTATTGAATCCTTCCTTTTGACTGAACCCAGGGTTTTCTCAATGTTATGAAATAGCTGCTTAAGTTTCTGCTACTGACCACCTACTAATCTTTCCCTAAGTCTAATATCCCAGCCTGTTTCATACTTCTGTAGTTGCCCTTTATTTAAGTTGAGGACACTAGTTTGAGACCCGAGTTGCTTATTGTATGTTTATTGTTGTTACTCTTGGACTGCAATATATAGCAAAACCCACATTAGAACATGGTGCCACACCTGGCTGCCTCCTTCACTCAGTCCATGGTTTTTACCTGCACTCTATCCCCAGTGGTTACCTCTTAATATTAGAGCAGTTGACAGTATCCACTTCGCTACAACATTATGTCATATAGTGTTTAAGAGAGTCAACCACTCGGCTCTTTTCCAAGTCTGGCTGTGCATCGAAGTGAAATTATTTTCAACCTATGGTGAAACACAAAGAATATGAGATCGACCTCCTGGGCAGCTCTTGTATAAATTAACTCTAATGCACTTCTGCACCCTAAATTGCACTACAGCTTTTGTGAAAGCCTCATCTCCCTGAAACAGAAATCAAAGTGCAAAATACAATTTAATCTGAAGATTTTGAATCATTCACAGCATTAAATTGTTATAGGAACTTTCAAATTTATCGAGAGAGTCACACTTCGGAAAGAAAATTTAGCCTCACTCATAATCAGTAAGGGAACTGTCAGAGCTCATGGCTGTTTTCTACTATATTGATTGGACTGATGAAACATATCTTTGTTATGCCACCTATGATTAAGCATTGAGAGGACACATGAGTTACGTTTCAGCCTGTAGAAGGCAGCTGCTTCAGCCAATATTGAATAGAAAAAAATGGAGGGCTGATCTATCTTTAACATGTGGGGTCAGTGGGGAAACGTTGAGGAAAGAAGCTGAAGATTTGGTGAGACTTTTGGTCGGCGAGTGGATCACGACTGTTTCAGTTCTCAAAGTGGGATTCATGGAGACTTTCCACAACATTCATCACATAGGGTTGATTTGATTTGATTTGATTTATTATTGTCGAATTTACCTAAATACAATGAAAAGTTGTGTTTTGTATGCAGTACAGGCAGATCATACCATACAAAGAGCATAGGTTGATAGAACAGAGCGAGGAATACAAAGTTACAGCTGCGAAGAAGGTACTCAAAAAAGGATTGATCAGGGATAGTCAGCACAGATTTGTTAGAGGGAGATTCTTTCTGACTAGGTTAATTGAGTTTTTTCTTTAAAAGGTAACTAAATATTGGTGAGGGTAGTCCAGTTGAAGAAGTTTATGTAGACTTCAGTTAGGCCTTTGACAAGGTCCCACGTGAAAGGCTGTTCTAAAAGATAAAAGCCCATGGGATCCAAGGCATGTGGGCAAACTGAATCCAAATTGGCTTACAATAGAAGACAAAGGGTGATGGTGGAGGGTTATTTTTGTGATTGGAAACCTGTGACCTGTGGTGTACCACTGAGATCGTGCTGGAACCCTTGCTGCTTTGTTATGTATATGAGTACCTTCTGGATGAGAATGTAAAAAACCAAAAGAACTGCAGATGCTGTAAATCAGGAACAAAAACAGAAATTGCCGGAAAAGTTCAGAAGGTCTGGCAGCAACTGTGAAGAAAAAAGTCAGCGTTAACATTTCGGGTCCGTTCTGAGGAAGGGCCACTGGACCTGAAACGTTAACTCTGTTTTTTGCTTCACAGATGCTGCCAGACCTGCTGAGGTTTTCCAGCAATTTCTGTTTTTGTTCCTGGATGAGAACGTAGAAGGTGTCATTGGTAAGTTTGCAGATGAAACGAAAATTGTTGGTGCTGTTGATAGTCGGGATAATGATCTCAGGCTACAGTCTAATATTGATTAGCTGGTAAATTGAGTAGAGCAATGGTAAAGATCAGGATAATCCTGATAAGTGCAAGATGATGTATTTTGGGAGGTCTAATAAGGGAAGGAAACACACAATGAATGGTAGATCCCTAGGGAGCACTGAAGAACAAAGGGACCTTTGTGTATAAGTCCATAGATCCCTGAAGGTTTCAGCACAGGTGGTAAAGAAGGCATACGAGGTACATGCCTCCATTAGTCATGATGTGGAATGGGAGCAAGGAAGTCTTGTCATTATATAAAACATTGGTTAGGACTCAGATGGAATACTGTGTGCATTTCTGGTCTTCATGCTCTCGGCAGGAGATGATTGCATTTGAGAGGGTGCAGAGGAGATTCACCAGGGTGTTGCATGGAACGAAAAGTCTCATTTAGGAGTAGAGACTGGTTTGGCTAGATTTATTTACCTTGAAACAGAGGAGGCTGAGGGGGATCTGCTTGAGGCATACAAAATTATGAGAGAGTAGATGTCAGAATCTTTTCCCCATGGCAGACATCTAAAACTGGGGGGCAAAAGAGGTGAGAAGTAGGTAGTTTAGAAGAGACCTGAGGAAAAAAAAATTACCCAGAGGGGTGATTACCCAGATGCAGTATTGCAGTTTTATAAGGAGTTCTAACTTGTTACAAAATAAATAATCCTCTAATGAGGGTTATAAACCAACTGTGAATCTTATCTGTATTGCTGTTTGAATAAAACACCTACTCATGATTTTCACAACAAGTCTGTTAATGGAGTTGATCCTTGATTTGTAAGATATTAGTGTTATCATGGCTGGGATTCGACAGTATGCCAGTGCTTACTCAGGCCAGAAACATTTTGAGAAGCTTCTTTTTGTCCGAGATCTGTAGTGTTTCTCCTTGATTTTTAAGAAATGTAAGTAATATTGTACAGTGTTATTCTTAAATACCTTACACTGATATTTTCCCAGTGCTGGCAATATTGAACTAATTTCGGGTCTGAGAGTTTTAGTAGGCAGTCACTGGCATCTCAAACACAATTTCAGGAAAATTTCAGTACAGATATTTGTGGTCAATAATCAGACAAATTGGAAGTCTGTTCAAGTATACAGACCTATTTTTATTTTCAGAATGATTTATATATATCAAAATAAAGTATATTCCTAAATCAAAATGAGTGCAACTCTAAACAAAACATGTCCACCTGCCAAGTCAATCTATTGTCAAATCAAACCAAGTCAAATCATTGCTATTGTTACTTCAAAAACAAATTTCAATTCCATTTACTGGTGGTTCATTTTTAAGGGTCTTAAAATCTGTACCTATGGAGTGTCAATGAAGTCAAAATCAGCTGAACTGTGTAAGGATATCAGGTTTCCTTTCTAACAGGCTACAGAGAGTCAGTTGGGTTTTTAGGAAAGCTGACTTACAGAATAGACACTTTTCTACTGGTACCAATTATTTGCATCAATATTTTTTAAAAATCGAACTCAATTTCTAACTCAATGGCATTGTGGAACATGGACTCTGTTTCTTTTGGCTATTAATCCGACTGTCTAAATTGCTTCTTCAATAACATAATTATTGCAGAATACAAAGATTTTGATTATTGTGGCTATAATGATGGTGAAACTGCCAGCATTTGCCACCGTACTCTGGCAACTGACAGCAGCCTCTGCTGCCTGCTAATGTGATCGTTAAATAGGGAAGTCCAGAAGTTACTGCCAGTGATGCAATTATCACTGAGATCAGCACGATAGCTGGACCTCATAGCCTAATTTTTAGGAATTGAAGTCACCAGAAAATTTTATGGTTTTTCTGAAGAGACACAGAAGTTAGTTTACCATTTGTGAATTTTTCATGGAGATGGGGTTCTAATGGAAAGAGCTTTTATATGAAAGAAATTTAGACAAAATGACTTGGATATCCAAATATCCATTGATTTTTCACGTTTATATGACCTCCAAACTTTCCTTCATTTATTGGAATTTCTTAGAGAGGAAACCTGAGAGGGAGAAAGATGCCTTGTCTACTCAAAGTCTCAATGTTCTAAGCTTTGTACGTAATGTGAGAGTGACATGGAACAATAAGGAGGGTCCATATCTGTGTGTTGATCTGAAGAAACTTTTATTCACCCCATTCAGACTATCTTTTGTGATGATGTCAGAGGAGTTGTGTGTAGGGACTAATAAAGAGTCAATCATCTAGAAACATGGTTAGAGCAGAATAGGACATGTGAGAACATCATATGCAAGTATAAAACACATTTTAGGTCATAAGGTATCAAAAAGCATTATATGAGAAAGCAACTTGCTCGATCTTCTTCAGATTTTGGTGATTTTGAAGGAGGAATTTCAGCCACACTGTTAAGTCCAAACTGTCTTGTCTGTGGCCATGTAGGTAACTACTGCATTCATGTTCTTGCTTGTCATTTGAGTCAAGTGTTACGCAGAGCACTGGAAAGGCCAGTATTTAATAAACCATCGACATCATAACCCATTGGGCTTTGTATTAGTGAACTTTTGGCATGCTCCCAATACAGCAAAGGAAGGGGTCACTGAGATTACATAGGATTTCTGGCTTCCTCAAAGTGCTTGAGTCTTGTGATGGAATCCAAAGCCCATTGAAGGCACTGATTGCCTTACCTGTTAAAGAAACAGGAAGGGATTTTATTCATTAAATGATCTTTTGTTATACTCGGACCTTGAATAACAGTGTAAGTATGTAACTCCAGAACAGCTAACATCAGAGTTACACTGCACCCAAAGATCTGGATGTACATTACGCAGCAAAGTCTAGTTGCTGAAGCCTGCTAATGGCACCCTACCCACGACTGATATTGAAGCACAGATAATAAGTGGTTGTGTATATGTGTGCATGCACAAACTGGAAGATATAGGAGTGCTGAAATTATGCTTCCAGTGGCTGGACAGGTTTAACAGCATTCAGTTGCCAAATTAGTGAGGATTCTGATGGTCTCTTGGCAAGGGACAGCCCCCATAAAATTCCCAGGTGATGTTCTGCCATTTACCTGCTTGACCACAGTTTTATGCGGGGCTCTGGATAAGGCCCTCAAGTAATCAATTGTTAAGAACATTTCAGTCATATCTCCTCTGGCCTCAGCGTTCAGGCCTGAGATGAAGAGGGCAACACCATCACTTGTGCACTTGTCCGCTTGCGCCACCACCGGCCCCCCCCTCCGCCCCATCCACTTCTTGATGGCCTTGCCATCATGATGCGCAGCCCCTACCGTATCTGGAAACGCCCCAACTTCATTTTAATGCTGTGGGCTCTGGCACAGACCTATGAAACTGCTTGTATTCCAATAGCAGCCACCACTCAAAGTGGTATCTCTGAGCCTATTGCATGATTTAATTGACTTTTCTAATTCATTCATGAAATATGGACATTACTGGCTAGGGCAGCATTTATAGCCCAAAGGGCAGTTTAAAGCCAACCACATTGCTGTAAGAATGGCAGATTCCTTACATAAAGGGACATTAGTGAATCTCATGAATATTTACAGCAGTTGACAATGGTCACATTTTAGCGAATTTAAATTTCACCATCTGCCATGGTAGAATTCAAACCTATGTCCCCAGAGCATTGGCCTGGGATTCTGATTGCTAATCCAGTGAGATTACCGCTACGCCACTGCATCCCCTTACTGGCAACCTTCAGAGGCAGAGCTTCATCTATAGAGAGGGGTGAAAGTCCTCCCACTGGCCTCTCAATTAATGTTCGACGCTATACTAAATGACTGTGGATTGCATATCTGTAGGAATTCATTCTTCACTGACTTTTCAGGAAAATATGACATCCAAAAAAAAACCAAATAGAAACAGAAAATACTGGAGAAATTCAGCAGCATCTGTAGAGAGTGAAACAGTGTTAGCATTTCAAGTGGGAGGGCGATGGCCTAGTAGTATTATCACTGAACAGTTAATCCAGAGACCCACACAGTGTTCTGGGGATCGGGTTCAAATCCTGCCATCGCAGATCGTGGAATTTGAGTTCAATAAAAATGTGGAATTAGGAGTCTAGTGATGACCATGAATCCATGACTGTCAGAAAAACCCATCTGGTTCATTAATGTCCTTTAGGGAAGGAAACTGCCATCCTTACCTGGTCTGGCCTACATGTGACTCCAGACCCACTGCAATATGGTTGACTCATAACTGCCCATTGGGTAATTAGAGATGGGCAATAGATGCTGACCTATCAGGTGACGCCCTTAGCCTGTGAATGAATTAAAAAAAGTACAATATGATTCTTCAGACACTATTTTAAAGAAGACCAGTGGTCATGGGAGACACACAGATTGTCTTTCTTCAATTTTAAGACCTCTGCCAAATGCAAAAGTGCTGGTAAATGGAGCTTTTATTTCTCTTAATCTGAATCTTGATAGGATTGTTGTGCCTATCATTTCTGGCAGCAGTCATCCTGTAGACTCGAAGCATGTGTTTATACATTGTAAAACATTTTCTTTTGAGTGTTGAAATCCATTTCAATTGGAGAAAACTGAAGATATGTTTCTGTGAAGTGTGGCTACCATGAAATAATGTTAGCTGATTATAATGTTGATGAGTGACCATTTAGTTTATACTTAGTTGCGTTGCTAATTCTGTAGAGAATCATTATTACCTTTATTCAACCACTGAGCTTTACCAGGTTGACATCTCATTTTTAGATTTGTTTGGTGTTGCTCCTAACATGATTTCTTATGCTCTTTGTTTAACCATAAATCCCTGAAACACATGATATATGTTGATTATTTATTTGCATGGTTGCAAGAAAATATCTCAACAATAACTTTATGATTGAAAGACTGGATAAAGGTTAGGGCAGACCCTTGAGTAGGTTTAAAGTCATATTATTAAGAGTTCCCTTGACCTTCAATACAATATTCAGTGCAAGTAAATTTTGAGAAGTTGGCTGACATGTTGATTTATCTTCAAGCCCATAAAACCTTTTTACAAATCCAATACAGGCTGATGAAATCAAATATAAATTTCAAATTAACATGTTTTTTTCTCTTCGCATTGATTCATGCTGCAATACAGCTACATAAGTGCAAGTAATCTCTTGTTGCTTTTTATTGGCACAAGTTATTCATCATGCAACAAGATAGTGCCAGCAGACAATTTACTCATGTCAAGTGTCACAGTTAGTGCTGGTCTTATCCTCACCCAATGTCTGTGCACATTTTGCAGTTGGATTACTGTTTAGTGATCATTAATAATAATAAAACAATCAGATTTTTCTTCATTAGCTTTAAGAGTGATCGTAGCATTTTGTGATGTATGTTCTTTACTTGGATGTTTTCAGTAATCTTTAAGCAAGATGCATAAATTGATTTCTCACCAAATAAGACTTGAATTGGTTTTGCTTCAGGCAGCGAACAGACCTCTGCTTGCATGATACAATGTAAGTGGGAGTGTGCGTGAGTAACTAGCTAACCACAAATTAAAATAGAAATGTAAAACCTTCACCCTCTGTCACGCAAACTGTTGTTGTCATTGTTTCTCAATGTTTTCTTATCAAGCATCTGTGCTTGTATGTCTAAGTACTTCGGCTGCTGCAATAATTATAGTTCGTGGCTGTTAGCTACTTGGCACAGTTCTCCTGCGACAAGGGAATCCTATCTAACCTTAAGCAGTCCACGATCAAACTTCCATAAATTCTCATGAAATCTGCACAAGTTTAAATGCAGGTTAAATCTGGTTCATTAAACTGCATCCTTTTCCATCATTGTACTGGTTACTGTGTGTTGCAAAGGCAAGTGCAATTTTGAAAAAGACAAATTCACTTTAACATCTACATCTTTCCTCCCTTAATTATATTTATTCAGGAGATGTTGGTGTTGCCAGTTCAGCCAGTTTATTGTCCATCTCCTAATTTTCTTTGAGAAACAGATGGTTAGCTGCCTTCTTGAACCACTGAACACCCCCAGTGCTGTTGAGAGGGAGTTCCAGGATTTTGACTTGCAAGACTGAAGAAATGTTGACAAATTTTTGCGTCCCACAAAACTTGCATGTGGTGCTGTTTTTCATACATTGGCTGTCCTTACTCTTTTAGGTATTGGAGATTACAGGTTTAGAAACCTATTGCTTTCTGACTTTTCTGTGGACCTTATTTATGTAAGATTTCTCTCCATTCCCTCCAATTCAGAGTGTTCCACAATAGGTTGGGTTGAAGGAGAACCTGTTAATTCTAATAACCAATGCTCGCTAATCCACTGGCCACGTTTGAAGCCTGTCAACATTTATTTGATTATCAAAGATCGCATTTATTTTACCTAATTAACTGTCAAATTTAAGTAAAAATTAAGTAGGAAATTGGCAGCTTGACTTTTAGAAGGGGTACAGCATTAATTCAAGAATGTGTTCTTCAATGGTAGATATGTTTTTGGAAAGTAGAAATTGTACATTCAGAAGTTTGAAAACATATGGCCAAATCTTAAATATGAGAAGAATATTGTGTAAAGTAAAATAAATTCAGTCTTCTTTCATTGAGATACCCTTTTAAACTGTCTAGCCTGTTAAAATTTATATATAGTCTTAACTTGATCCTAATTTGACTTTCATCAGAGATCATCATATTACCATTGGGTAATGCTACTTTGTAGCGTTATAGATTTTTAGACTATCTCTATTGTTAACTCATAAGAGATGTCTGGAAAATTAAGTACTTCATCTAATCTTCAGAGCAATTTGCAGCATTGAATTATTTCCCCTCAAATATTTGTGCAGTATTCCTCACTTTTTAACATTCTAGTTGCTTTCTTGAAAAGTGCAACATGAAATGAAATATCATTAAGTGAATTAGATTTTCCCATTACTACTAATGTAAAAGCTGTAAAGTTCTGTAGAACCTTTCTAGTCAAAAATGCGCACAAAATGTTATACCTACTATTTTGAAATACCGTACAAAATAGTACTTTAAATAAACTTTAAGGTAGAAAAAGAAACTGACTTTTTCTACTTAACTCCAGCTTGTCAATCCTCCCGTGTGCCAATCAGGCAAATGGGAAGGTCAGGCATTAGGGTAAGTAGTAAGTTGGAGAGTTGTTAATGAGAAAGGCAGAGAACAGGAGGCTTAGGGAGCATGATTGCCAAGGAGTGAGTGGGTTGACGATCCGTAGAGACCCCTCCAAATTGGTGTCAGCCAAGTCATGTGACACTATATCATCCTAGCATGATGCAACATTAAATGGTACTCCCAAAGATAAATGCCCATTACAGTAGATTTTAGATTTAGGTTTAGGTTTTATTGTCATATGTACTCAAGTAGGGGTACAAGAGTACAGTGAAAAGTTCACATTGTTGCCACACACTAGGTATATCCAAGGTATAAAGTCTTAGTTACAGAAGTAGAAGAATAAAGAAATAAGCTTAAAAAGTTCAGCACTGCAAAGTTATGATTTAAAATAAGAATTTTTTTTTAAAAAATCAAACATTACAGTCCTTTCTTAAGCTATGGACCTGCAGTTGCTCAAACTGGACTTTCCCCTGCACTGGGCTAAAACCAGCCTGTGCTGGCCAGCAACCTTCAATGCCAACCGCTGTTGCTGACCTCCGTTGGACGGCTTTGCTGCCACTCGCAAGGCTTCAGCTGTGACCTCCGCTTCACTATTGCCATCATCCTTCGCAAGCAACCGCTGCTGTTACCATCTTTCGCCACTACCATCTCATTGCTTACTGTCACTGCCACCATCCTTCGCCACCTTGCCACTGCCGCCATTCGGGCTCAAGCCGGGCCCCAGCCACTGCCACCCTCCGCTGCCACATTAGCTGCCTTGCTGTAGAGTCCCGCAATAGTACTGTTCCAGACATTGATGAAGCTGCGATGCTGCCGACTGCAACCAACCACCTCATGGCTGACCATTTCGAATGGAAACAAGACATTAAAATATAACAACATAAATGGGGCAACTGAAAATAGGGACTTAATTGTTATGTTGCTGAATTTTAGCCCATCATCACATACATGTTAAGTATTTCATATTTACAACATTATAAAAATGGCATTCCGATTCTTGTAGTAAATTCACTATTTTCAATCAAATTCAGATTCAGGGCTTCAGTTGTTTTTCTAAAATTCTTTGAATTTTCTGTATCAAAATACAGCAGTATAAGTTTTATTTACCAACTGCTGTGTCTGAGATTAAATATAGGTAATTTCAGCAAAAAAATTCCAAACATTTGTTCCTTTGTTAATGCTTCAAATAATTATTTCTCAGTCTATTGTTGTCAGATCGCTGATCAGGAAATCAGAACCCACGTGATTCCAGTTATATGTACTTTCAATCAGTCCTTGATATGCTCCTTATCAGTTTACAGAAGTAGAGAAAATGAGAGAGAATGTTATTTTGACTGCTTTTCTGCCCCTGAGTTTTCATAGAATCCCTACAGTGTGGGAACAGGCCCTTCAGCCAAACAAGTCCATTCCGACCCTCGGAACATCCCACCCAGACCCATCCCCCTATAACCAACCTAAGCTACGCACTTCTGAACAATATGGGCAATTTAGCATGGCCGATCTACCTAGCCTGCATATCTTTGGACTGTGGGGGGAAACCGAAACACCGGGAGGAAATCCACGCAGACACGGGGGGAAATGTGCAAACTCCACCCAGTCACCCGAGGGCGGGATTGAACCTGGGTCCCTAGTGCTGTGAGACAGCACTGCTAACCACTGAGACACCCAAATGCAACGTGCACTTGAGCACTTTTATGGACATCATATTCCACCCTCATCTCCACCTTGAGAGCTGATAAATGCCGTTCAAAAATAATGTGTTTTGTTTTGATGGCATTACCTGTGACTAACATCCCATACCGTTACCTCTGATGGCTCCCCATCAGTTTTCAAGTGTATGCTGACAATACACAGTTCTGTAAACCCACCTCTCTTATTCCCTCTATTGTCTCTAAACGGTCAAATTTCTTGTCCCACAATCAGTAGTGAACATGTAGAAATTTCTTCCAGCAAGACATTAAGAAAAGAAAAGCCATTGAAACCTTCAACCATGTCTTTGTTACTCATTTGATGTTTTCAACATGCTCCTAACTAACCTCCCTAGCTTTATCGTCCTCAAATTGGGGATGTCCAAAACTCTGCTGCCTGAATACCAACTTGCACCAAGCTTTATTTAATATTTTTTTCACTGTGTGATGAAGATTTGTGGTATATTTGCCAGGATATTAGTAGCATTCGTATTTCTTTATCTGCAGACTTTGCTTGCACTGGTGTCAGGACATATAATATAGTTGAAATTGGAGAGTGTAACCAAATATTTGATCATAAAAACACCAGAAGAGAAAAGCCTGAGATAACTAGTCTTCTAAAAGAGATTTTGAAGCAGAGGTGAATTATAAGTGGCATTCTTATAGCTTGCCCAAGCTAAAGTTAGTACTTTCATATTAGATCGGGTACCACGTATTCAATGCTCATATATCAATCATGTGGCCACATATTCAAAGAGAAGCTTTACTCCATTGCATTCTGAGGCAATTTACCTCTGGCAAAAAGCAGTAAATTAAGACAGACATTTGAAATTAATCTATCGTTATTTGAGATCTACAGATGGTTTAGTAGCATCAATCTAACAGTTGGACCTTTTGGTTATGGTTGGATCAGTTGTTAGGCAATAACTTGATGAAATCAGTCAGGGATTGAACTAAAGATCTTCCTAGTTCCTATTGCTCAGTTACTCTCTTGAAAAACCGATTTGAGAAGCCCATGATTTTTTAAAATCTCAATGATCAGCAAAGTGTGTTCTTTTCGAAACTGACGTACAACAAACTGTGACAACTTGAGGAGAAACTGTCTAAATCACCTTACATTCCCAAAAGCTCATGTTCCTGAATATCTTACTGGAACCAGAATAAATTGGACACTTCAACAGCTGGAATATAAATATTCAACCGTTTTCATACCTACTGAAGGTATTAACATCTTTGTGCATAAAATAAAACTTATTGGTGTAGACAGGAATGCAGAGAACATTTTTAACCATTACTGGGCACCTTGTATATAAGATTTTAAATATTGTGGCAAAGGACTCATTTAAAGCACATCCAAGGGTAATAATTCCAATAATATTTATGAAAATTCATGGTGATCTGTTTTATGTTGGTAATTTATTTTGTCTGTTTTTTGACCTATTATAGTGGTGCCGACGATCTACTGCCTATTTTGTCTTACGTGGTACTGAAGAGTAACTTAACACAACTCATATCGGAGTGTGCAGCTTTGGAAGAATTTATTCATGAAGGGTAAGACTCTTATGAAGCAACTGCAATAATGTTAAAGGCAGTTGATTTTCTCTTAAGTTAACACGTTGTTTCCAATTTTTCTAATTTCCACAAATGTGGAGGATATTTTGCAATTTTCCCTTCTAATTCAACAGCATTGAGTCTAATTGTCGCATACCTTAACATTTTCCTCGTCTAACACCAGCCAATATGGCAGTCTTTCAGGGATCAAATCTGGACCTTCATTGGTCTACATGACTTGACTACTTACTGATGTTAACCATCTCCATGAAGCTTAACTTAATGCCTTTTTAAAGCTGTATAAAAAGTAATGCTGCGTAGAGCTTAGCTATCTGGTTTAAATTCCAGTACTCCTGTCTTGTGCACATGCGGCAGATGCCAGAAGGTAGTGCTGTTGTTTATCAAACATACGTTCGTGTACTGAGAATAGGAATCTGCTATGATGTTTTCCTTTGCCTGATGTGCTGTATATTCTGATTTTAAAAGGTGAAATGTAAAGCAGCAAACCGTTTTGACCTAATTCTAGGTGAGGCTATGAACTTTTTAAAAATGTACAACTACTGTCTATTTTGAGTGCAACCTAGAAACCCAACAATATTAGGTAAACATCAGAAGTGAAATTAATGCTCAAAAGACATTAGATATTACGAGTCCATGTGCTCTCCAGTGTGTTTATTGCTCAAAGTGAGAGACGTTCTTAAAATAGGCATATTTTAAAGCAATGTGTCAGACCAAGTGAATGATGTTTCTCAAAATAACTGTTAATTGTATCTTAATTGAGTATTTAATTGTATTCTGGAGGTGGGCACTAACTGGGAATTCACCTGTATTTGGATTTTTAGGAGCAAACTGAAATTGTGGTTTTTACATTTGAGAGTGTTCATGTTCTGCGTACCTCTGTAAATAAAAGTTTATATAGAGTGTATAAAGATTAATTTCCAGTTACATATTTCACCATTTGCTCTTCCAGAATAGAATACTAATCTTACTTACTCATCTTGTTCTTGATCTTCTGCAGTACTTTGGTTTGATTACCTGAAATTAAATGACTCAAAATTGGACAAATGTGAGGTGATGAATTTTGGAAGGTCTAATGCAGAGGGGAGGTATACAGTAAATGGCAGAACCCTTAGAAGCGTTAACATACAGAAGATTGAGATGTATAGGTCCACAGTTCCCTGATAGTGGCAACAGAAGTGAATAAGGTGATCAAGAAGGCTTATGGCATGCTTGCATTCAGCGGTCAGGGCATAGAGTATAAAAATTGTCAAGTCATGCTGCAGCTGTGTAAAACTTGAGTTGGGCTATATTTGGAATATTGCATTCAGTTCTGGTCTGCCAGAAGGATGTGGAGTCTTTGGAAAGAGTACAGAATAGGTTTACCAGAGTCTTGCCTGTTTTGGAGGGTATGAGCTATGAGGAGAGAATGGAAAACATGGTTTGTTTTCACTTGAACTTCAGTGTCGGTGAGGCAGCCTGATAGAAATTTACAAAATTATGAGAGGTATGGATAGTAGGAGTCTTACTCCCAGGGTAGAAATGTCAATTACTATGGGATGCAGGTTTAAGGTAAAAGGGGTAATGTTTAAAGGAGATGTGAGAGAAAAATGCGTTTACACAGAGAGTGATAAGTGCCTGGACTGCACTGCCAGAAGAGGTAGTAGAAGCAGATACAATAGCAATGTTTAAGAAGCATCTTGACAAATACATGACTAGGCAGGGAGTAGAGACATGCGGACCATCCAGAGGCAAAAGATTTTTAGTTTACAGAGGCATCGTGTGACAGCGCCAGCTTGCTGGGCCAAAAGGCCTGTTCCTGTGTCGTATTGTTCTTTGATCTTTCTTTCGAGAACCATACCATTTCAAGTAAAATATTTCCATTTTTAGTTTGGGATAATTTTGAAGATCAAATGAACTACAGTTATTAAGTCTTTTGAGTTTTTAGATCTCACAATTAGTGATGAATTAGCCAGCTCAATAGAAAATAGCTTGGCATTCAGACACCAACAATAATAGGTCTGCCTGGCCATGACTTCTTCTGTAGTCTGCTGCAGTTACTCTCCTTTTAAGCTGTTATGTGGTTTGGAGGAGAGTACTTTCTTTTTAATATTAGAAATTTTATGGGTCCTTTGACAAAATTATCCTTTTTGACCCTAAAAAAGCAGGTAAATTTTGTTGTTGATACAATTTTACATTTACCTTAGAAAAGAAAATAATCTATAAACTTTGAAACTGCACTATTTATAAGCTGAAGTGTGGGAGTTTGTTTTGTTTAGTCAGACTTTGATGCCGAACACAGTCTAGGCATAGCGATAAAACCAGAAAATACAGGAAGTATTCAGCCACTGTGGAGAGAGGAACAGAGTTAATTTTTCAGTTTGATAACCTTTTGTCAGGTACCTGGGAGGTAGAAACCCTCATCACATTTGAAATGTAACTTGGATATGCACTTCAAGTGTCGGAACCTTCAGGGCTATAGGCCCAGAGCTGAAAAAGTAGAATTAAGCTAAATTTCATTTTTGGTTAACAGATATGATGAGCCTAATTATTTCCAATTGTGCTGTAAATTTCTGTGATCGACTTTTGTCAATGGGTTCTGTAAAGTTTTGGCTTCTCAAATTGAACAGTAGTGTTGCAATTGAATTTAAGGATAATGTACCGATCAAAATATTTCTGATAATTTTTGTTTGTAAATAAACTTATGAAATTTGTAGATTTATTTTGAAGCTTATGTTCATGTTTAATGATGTAGTAATCTATGTATATTTTGTTTATTTTCCATAATTATGATCTTTTTTTCTGAAAGTCTTTGAACAATATTTGTAATTTATAATTTGACTGTATATATGATTTAAAATCCAAAATACGTGGTGACAGTTGTGGCAGGGATGCTATTGGCTATATTCAGGTCCAGCTGTCAATTGTTCATCTCCATGATGGATTTGTCTGTTAAGACACATGAAAATGTTATTTTCAGAGAAGGGAAGCACAACTGTCAGGGAAACTTAAAATCAATCATTTTGGAATCTGAGTTTGAAACTGGCAAAGATCAAAGACAACAAAATTCCATTAATGCCTGAAGGATGACAGCTGAACTGAAACCAGCAGCAATCCATCAGATTTATGGTGAATATAAACCCCTAGTGCACCATTGGCATTTGTGTTCCAACATGTCCCAAACTGAGACTTGAAAGAATGGATATGCCATTCAGATGAAGGATAAGAAGTTCTTCCAACATATAATAATAAAGTGCAATACAAAGGGTCTAGTATTTATAATTCACACTTGTATATTTGGAGTGTTTTTGTTGTGCCACTGTCATAGCTATCTTGAATCTGAACATGGACTAATCCATGAACAGGAATATAAATATTGAGCAGTGTGTGTTCTGAAATGCAAGCCAGAAGTTATCCACCAGTCCACTTTTTGCTGCAATTTTACTTCACCACTTCTTTAACTTCCACTTACCCAGCATCCCTATTTGCCTTGGTTCAACTGCATTTTTTGTACATCACAGAACGTTTTAGTCTTTTAAATGAATCGCGTAAATATCAATTTTGAAGGTAGCAAGAAATACTTGACTAAATCCAATTATCAAAACCAGCCACAATGAAGATGTTAGTTTTAGTATTATCACATACAGAATGTCTTGAATGGCAGTACCAAGAGATTATTTTAGGAGTTTTTTTTTATTTGTTGAGAGTGTAAGACTTGTATCATTTCTGATTTTGTCCTTATCAATAAAAGATTAATTATAATTGCTCAGTATATTTTGAACAGTTGGAGTAGAACTTTTCAGTACTATTTTTAGTATGATAATGCAAACCAAAAGGCAAGTTTGAGCTCTTCCATCAATAGGTTCATCCAGGAAGGGCAGTCAGAATGATTTGTAGTTCAGCTTTCAAGCAAGAGGTTGAAAGTTTTTAAGCAGCTAAAACCTCATTCATACTTCTATTAACTTCGGACTCATCTTGTTCTGTTTCTGTCCAGTCCAGGCTTCATTTTGCACCTTGCACCTTGTACATTCCATCTTCCATAAATGTGAGCTCATGCAAACCTATGCTGATTGTGTCCTAATTCTTGCCAAGTAATGTTGATCATCACCACTTGCTGGTTGATCTGCACTAGCTCCGAGTCCCTGAATGTTACAATTTTTAAAAGAATTCTTATCATCATATTCCGTTCTCTCCATAGCTGCACTCCTTCCTATATCTGTAACCTCCTCGAGCCCCGCAGCTATCAAAGAGCCCTGTGTTTCTTCAATACTATCATTGTCCAAATGCCCAACTTCATTAACCACACCATTGGTGGCACAGTAGCTCAGTGGTTAGCACTGCTGCCTCACAGTGCCAGGGACCCGGGTTCAATTCCACCCTCGGGTGACTGTCTGTGTGGAGTTTGCACGTTCTCCCCATGTCTGTGTGGTTTTCCTTCAGGTGCTCCGGTTTTCTCCCACAATCCAAAAATGTGCAGGTTAGGTGGATTGGCCATGCTAAATTGCCCATAGTGTTCAGGGATGTGTAGATTAAGAGGATGGATCTGGGTGGGATACTTTGAGGGTCGATGTGGACTTGTTGGGCCAAAGGGCCTGTTTCCACACTGTAAGGGATTCTATTTTATTGCTGGTTGTACCTTCATACACCTAAAACCTAAACTAGCTGTTTTGACGTGGGAGGAATGTGTAATTCGTAATTATTCCTCCAGGCATGTTATTTTTCTGTTCACTGTTCCTGGCTCAAATTAAGCATCTAGTTTTATCCACTTTTATATCAGATTCTCAATGTTTTGAAATTAGTTCTCCCTCTGTCCTTAATCTCTGCTTCAACATAAGATAGTTTGCTTTGTATGACTTTCACTGTTAGTTCAGTGTGCCAAGTTCCAAAGTAATCATTAATCCTTATATTGAATTCCTACCCAAGAAAGAGAGACTGAAATTGTAATCAGAGCACAACGTCTGATGAATGGTATCCCTTAAAGTTCTGAACTGGATATTCATATCTATTGCCCCCACAGTCTCAACCACAACTTTTTCAGAGTTTGTTCAAGAAAATACTTGTTTCAGAGCAAGCAAATATGCAAAACAACAATTATGGTCATATTTGTTTTATTCAATTAATACCAATGTTCCATAATAATTAAAAATAATAAACATCTTTTAGTTCTCCACTTGGGTTCTTTTGCCTTACTTAATTAAAATGAGTCAAAAGCCAGATTTGTGCTTAAAAATCTAACCAACTGAATGCTCATGTCCTTTTCAGCACCTGGCGTTCTAACACAAAGGGGAGAGCCTAACCCAGACCACCACTGTTGATTGTCAGTAATAGGAACCTCCCAACACAATTGGTGCGATGTGTTCATTGCTTATTGCTTGCTTATTATTTACAATATTTGGGAAAATACATTGAAAGTCTCATTGGCAGTTGTCTGTTAAGCTGATGGTTTTGTGCATTGTATTTATTTCTGAGGATCTCCCTTTGGACGGCCTGAATTTCTCAAGCTTGATGGAATCATTGAACTAGAATTACAAGTGAAGGGTTATTGCATTATTAATTAAAGAATAAATACATATTTCTACTTTAGATTCTGACCTTAAAACTGAAATGTTGGATCAGTTTGCTTTTAAAAATATGCAGTGAGCAGTGTGGTGGTTGTCTGGCCTAGGGTTGTCTAAATGTAAATATTTTGCAGAAGACAGCAAGCATTCATTAAACAGAGTTAATAAAAAATTGAATTCTATCCAAAGAAATAAACAATTATCTGTGCACAGCTGTCATAAAAGATCTTGAAAACACTTTGTCTGTAGAGTAGGCTATCCCTTGCAGCTTTGCAAATATTGATTTTTATCTCATTATTGGAATCAATATTTTATGTAGTATTTGAACCCATTTCAATTGAATTAAGGCTGTAATATAATGGAAATTTCCAAATGTAAGCATATTTTCGTGTAAATTTAGGGGGTCTCTGATTTAGAAATGTCTGAATTATGAACGCTCATACTTAAAAACGTAAGTTTGACCTCATACAGGGCTTTAATTTTAAAGATCGACATAGGGACATTTCTTATACTTACAAGTGGCTTCTGTATATTATCCCGCATTGTGTTTTGACTTGCGGTCGGACTCCAGAACAGAACCTATTCGCATCCTGGGGACTGCCTGTAACATTGCAATAAGAAAAGTGCACACCATGCTGGGAAGAATGAGACTAGGTAAGATAAACACTGTTGAAACGGGTGTATTTTGAGGAATTGTTTATAGATGAAGATGCAAGTAGAAAGGTACTGGGAAGAAATTCCACACAAACAGGAAGTATCATGGACTTGGGTGGCTGAAGGTCATATCTACAATAGAGGATGAGGTACCAAAGGTCAAATTTGGATAAATGGTACACTCAGGCAGGTAATAGAGGATGCAGAGGTACGATGTGGCAGGGCTGTTTAGGAATTTAAAGCTCAGGATAAAGATTTTAAACTGAGTTTGTTAGAAGATAGGGACTTAATGAGATCTGCAAAAATAGGAATGATCGGGAATTACTACAGTACATGATGGACTTGGACAAGATTCAGAGTTGATTGAGAATATTGTTTGGAAGTCTGCTTCCCCATGTAACTGTTGGAATGAATGTTGTTTTATTTTTTAATCATATCTTCATAGAATCCCTACGTTGTGGAAACAGGCCCAAAAAGTCCACACCGACTCTCCGAAGAGCATCCCACCCAGACTCACCCCCTCCTCTGTCCCTGGAACCCTGCATTTCCCATGGCCAGGCCACCTACCCTGCACGTCTTTGCTCTGTGGGAGGAAACCAAAACCTGCACATCTGCCAATGTGGTATACTGCATCCGCTGTACCCGGTGTGGCTACCTCTACATCGGGGAAACCAAGCAGAGGCTCGGGGACCGCTTTGCAGAACACCTACGCTCGGTTCGCAATAAACAACTGCACTTCCCAGTCGCGAACCATTTCAACTCCCCCTCCCATTCCTCAGACGACATGTCCATCCTGGGCCTCCTGCAGTGCCACAACGATGCCACCCGAAGGTTGCAGGAACAGCAACTCATATTCCGCTTGGGAACCCTGCAGCCCAATGGTATCAATGTGGATTTCACAAGTTTCAAAATCTCCCCTCCCCCTACCGCATCCCAAAACCAGTCCAGCTC
>NC_063346.1:21046504-21086919 GCF_021869965.1 Rhincodon typus | reverse complement strand
GCTGCTTGGCCTGCTGTGTTCATCCAGCTCTACACCGTGTTATCTCAGATTCTCCAGCATCTGCAGTTCCTACTATCTCTTATGTTTTTATGTTTCATGTTCAAAATCCTTGTGGTGTAAATTGGGACCAGTAGTAATTACTTGGAAGGTTACAGTGAAGCGCGATAAAGTTGAGAGTATCCTCAGTTTGATTCATGTGAGGATCTTAGCCTGAAACCAGCAAAAAAGCACTTTATTAGCACAAGATACTGACCAGATTTGATACCTATGAAAGCATTTAGTGTGCCTGATACTTGCAAACATGGCAGCAAGACAGCGTATCCAGCTGGGTTGTCAAAATCCCATCAACAATGGAGTAAACGTGCCAAAAACTAAATGATCCATCTTCCATATATGGTGAAGCAGAGGTTCTGGAATATGAACACTAGAATACTTCAACAGCCAGCTCTCTTAAAAGGCCGGTGAAAGGTTTTTCAAGCGCAAGCCTTATAGAGGAAGGGAACGTTTCCACAAACTGATCTCCTGTAGATACTCATGCCCTCTTCTTTTTATGCTGCATCCCTGTATCAACCAATTAAAGATTGCAAGATGGAATCCTCACACATTTGCATCAGCATGTAAAATCTTTTATTTCAAAACTTTACTTTCAAGCATCAAACTTTCCAGTGAATTGATGTTGAATGTAGAATTAGAAGGGAGATGAAATGGTGCTGAACAGAATTTTCCAAGTCCTTTATTGTGAAATCCTGTTATTTCAATAAGGTTCTGTAACAAGGTATTTTCTGGTTAAAGTGAATTTGAATGTGTTTTAGGTTTGAACCAAGGATTTGAAAGTTAATTGTTATACCAGGACATTGATGAATCTTTTACCAAATGGATCCATGTGCAGCTTTAAACATTTATTTCTCTACTGTCAAAATTAAACACATTTCAGAAATGGTTGGAAACATTACAGTTGTCATGCTGTTTTGCTCAATAATAAATACTATCCATCTTGTAGTTAGTGATTATTCACAGTTAATTTACGCTCTTAAAAACATTTCACTTCTCTGCTTCTGAACTGGAGTGCTTACATCTGTTTCAGTAAGATTTGCCTGAGCTGGGCGGTGTCTTAATGCAGAGCAATTGTAGATATTTTCTTTTTCATACAAGAATCTGAAATCCTTATTTATGTTTTAGTGTTTCATGTTTTAAAAATCCTTGTGCTGGAAATTGCAACCAGAAATAAGAACTTAGAGGGTTACAGGAAAGCACAATAAAGTTGAGCGTATCCTCTGTTTGAATCATTTGAAGCTCTTGGCTTGAAGCCAAAAGAAAAGCACTTTATTAGCACAAGATGCTGATCAGATCTGATGGCTATGAAAGCATGTAGTGCCCCTGATAATTGCCAACATGGCAGTCAGACAGTGCATCCAGCCGATTGTCAAAATGCCATCAGCAATGGAGTAAACATGCCACGCTGCATCATGCACAGAAGACTGAGTAATCAAAAAACATTCACGTATGCATTTAGTGTCGACATTTCAATGGCTTATTTTCTATTTATACCTAACTCTGAGACTGACTGTCGAGTTAGACTATTTGTGATTATTTTAAATGAAGATAACTTTGAATGCTAATCATCTTCAAATGTTTAAAAAAGTTATTTTGCCATTTGAAAATTGAGATTAATCTCAATTATTCTGACCAATAGTCTAAAAGTGATGATAAGCCCATATGTCATTCATTTTAATATAACTTGTTAGTTCATCTATTTTGCAGGAACTTAACTATTAATATTGCTATATAACTTGACCCAGTGTTATTTTGGATTTTTGTAATGCCATAATTTACATTTGGTGACATGAATTGCAATTTGACCAGTCCAGTTAACCTGATTTAAGTATTGAATGTGTGTAACTATATCTTAAGGCTTGTTTTTGGAACAAAATTTATCAAATCATCAATTCTAAGAAAGCGGCATCATTATTAATATTGTATGACCTATTTAGAATTGATCAGAAGCTAAAACTTGGTTTGTTTTATAAAACAGAATTATAATCTGAATTTTTTTGTTCAGTAGTGATATGTTCACATATATCCTTATTTAACATAATACCCTAAAATGATTCTTTGAAACTGTTTTTGTTTTTAACTATTTTGTGGTGCAAATAGAAACTAATCACAACTATGGGATGTGTCGCCCAAGCCACAAAGCCATCCGCTTCTCTGTTTATAACACTCATGGTTTATTAAATGTTTTGCTTTTCAGGAATGAATCTCAGTAATATTGTATGTCCTCAGTTGACAGTGACCTGTGGCATGGCAGTAAAGCTTTGCGTGAGATTATTACACACTTTTCTAACATATTTCTGTTGTGGCTGTATGCAAATGAAATCCCAACTCCTTTAATTTTTTTTGGTTCTGTAACCCTTAAAATTTATGCTGAGCAAAAATGTCATTTTCCATTTTGAAAATTTCAATTATGTCCAGCCTCAGTAGCTTTTACAACTTTGATTTAAAATTTTACTCCCAGTAATAGTTTCACTCTATCAACCCTTTCTTCACTCTATCAACCCTTTCAACTCCTTTAGTCATCTAAAACACTTTGTTACATCCCTTCCTTGGTCTAATATACTGAAACCTCAATGAAGCCTACTTTATAAAATCGAGCTTCACCACTCAGTGAACTTATCAATGTCCCTTGTTATGATTGCTGTGAAAGTGCTCTATCAGTATTCAACTTTCATCATTTGACTCTCATAGTTCCTTGAAAGTGGAGTTGCAGGTAGACAGGGTAATGAAGGTGTTTGGTACACTGCCTTTATTGGTCAGTGCATTAAATATAGGAGCTAGGAGATCATGTCGTGCCTGTATAGGATATTGGTTAGGCCACTTTTGGAATACTGCATGCAGTTCTGGTCTCCCTGCTCTAGGAAAGATGTTAAACATGAAAGGGTTCAGAAAAGATTTACAAGGATGTTGCTGGCACTGGAAGGTTTGAGCTTTCGGGAGAGGCTAAATCGGCTAGGGTTTTTCTTTTTGCCTTGGAGCGTTGGAGACTGAGGGGTGACTTTGTAGAAGTTTAAAAAATCATGAGGGGCATGTATGGGGTGAATACCTAAGGTCTTTTTCCCAGGGTGGGGGAATCCAAAACTAGAGGTCATAGGTTTAAGATGAGAGAGGAAAGCATTTTAGTACCAAAACTCCACTCTCTTGCATTCAAGAGACCCTTGTTCTGAGGAAGGATTACCGGACTGGAAATGTTAACTCTGATTTCTCTTCACAGATGCTGCCAGACCTGCTGAGCTTTTCCAGCTATTTCTGTTTTTGTTTTACAGCATCTGCAGTTCTTTTGGTTTTTAAGAACTCCTTAGATTTGGCTTGCCTTCATTTTTGATTGGCAACTTAGTTTTGTTGAAATATAATAACAACATGCGAAAAAAGAAACATTTTTAAAAACCTTGAGTGGCCAGTAAGGGTTTTAGAAACCCTTCTTATCTGTTCGTAATAATTTTGGACAGTGACAAACTTCCTGACTCATGAAAATATTGGAATGGGGAAATAAGTTATTGCTGTTTGAAAGAAAACTAAAAGATTTTCTTGAGTCTCTAATATTAAAAGTGCTCAGATGTCCCTGTTTGTAGTTAATGCTTTTATAGAATAGGATGAAATAAGTTCTGAAGTAAAAGCCTTGTCTTTGGAAGAATTAAAAGTGATAGTTAAATATCTAGAGATGCAGTTCCACCCAAAACCAGGAAAACAGAAATAAGAAAATGGGAGGTAAAATATCTGAGCTAGGAACTGAGGATAATAAAACAGATAGATTGACTTCCAAAGGAGAAAGGAGAAATCTAGGCATTGAAGGAAGAGAATCATAAAATCCCGATAGCACAGAAAGAGGTCATTTGGCTCATCGGGTCTACATCAACCCTCCAAAAAGATTCCACCCAGACCCAAACCCATGCGTTTCCCATGACTAATCCACCTAGCTCTGTATATCCCTGGACACTACGGACAATTTATCATGGCTAGCCCACCTAACCTGCACATCTTTGGACTGTGAGAAGAAACCAAACACTGGGCGGAACCTCACGCAGACACGGGGAGAACATGCAAACTCCACACAATCACCCAAAGCTGGAATTCAACTTGGGTCCCTGCCGCTGTGAGGCAGCAGTGCCAGCCACTGAGAGGGAGACAGGAATCCGAATGTAGAGAATGAGGAAATTCAAAGCAAGGAAGAACAAAAGAGAAATGGAATTTATATTGAAACAATGCAAGCTGAGATAAGATCAAAACCAACTCTAGTGAGGAACTACCACTTAAGTCCAACTGAACACTGGAGTATTCATGTTTGCCCCTCTGATCTCTCTGTTTGGTGAAGATCTTCTAAAAGTCTCCTAAGAAATTAGCACAACAGCTAAAGTGGCCAGACTAGTATTGGACACTGCTGTCACAGAGCAGGCTGTCAGGAAAAACTCACAAAGACTACTCCATCTCACTGGTGAGGTGTACCACAGTCTATGAGGCAGCAAACCGAACTATTTTAAATACCAGTTGTTAGTGCCAAGGCATATAGGCAATAATTCAGTACCCTCAAGAAACAGCCTTACCAGATACACACCTAAAATACGAACTCATTTTGGATCAGTTTATACAGGCACTTAGACTTGAAGACACCGACAAAAACTTTCATGAGGTCATTCTCTTTCAGTTCAAAAGTTCAAAACTCTTTACAATTCAGATTTGTGGAATACAGGGTGTACCATGGCCCAAAAAGGCAGGAATTCTGGCTGGTGACTATTAATTAACTCAGACCCATAAACTTGGGAGAGATGAGCGGTAACATTTTCATGCAGAGAGTGGTGCATGCATAGAATGAGCTGCCAGACGAGGTGATGGATGTGGGTACAATTACAACATTTAAAAGGTATCTGCATGGGTACATGAATAGGAAAGGTTTAGATGGATATGGGCCAAATGCTGGCAAATGGGACTAAGTCAGTATGGGATTGTCTGGTCAGCATGGATAAGTTGGACTGAAGGGTCTATTTCTATGCTGTATGATTATGATAATGACTCTATGTGTATTGAAGCTTTCATAGCCCAGAGATAGGTGAGGTTAAAGTAAATACCCCAGAGACAGACAGTAGAAATAAGGCCAGGTGTTAAAAGAAGTCAGTCAGATGGAAGGCAGGTGGACAACTGCCTGAATTGCTTCCATTGCAAGAAACCACAAGTGTAACAGAAAATTATTGAATTCAGCATGGCCCAGAAACTCAAGCTACAAATCCAGTGTCTGTAACATTAAGGGTAGTCAGTGTCTGTTCAGGCATGACTGTGCACCAGCATGGATGTCAGGAACTTATATCAAAAGGAATGGTGACCACTGACTGCTTAAGGTATCCAGAGAAAGAGACCAGCATTCGCTAAGACACTGGGTATTCACAGATCTTATGAGTGGAAAAAATACAATTTTCCATCTGGAAGCAAATTAAATTCCAGTGTGCTGATAAAGGGCTCATGGAAAATGGTATAGAGGAGCGACTGATCAGTACTAATTTAGAAAGTGAATTTGTTATGAGTCCGGTAAGAGTGGTATCATCCAATGCCAGGGATAGATATATTATTGTGGAATCACATGGCTGTTTGAAAAATTACCCCTCAAACAGAAAAGGGACAACACAGAGAAGCTGGGGAGGCTGGAGGAACCCAGCAGCAAGTGGTAGCAAAGCAAAGAACCGAAAGAGGTTCAGATGCCCTGCAGGGGCAACAAGGTTTGAAGTAGCCAGAAATGGTCACATGATTTAAACAGGACTGAAGTCAAGCCAGACAGGTGTGCAAAAGTCAACTCGGATCTGAAAGGAGTTAAAAGGGCCAAAGCTGGGTCAATAACCATACAATAAGACCAGAAAACGTGACAAAGAATGTCAGGCCAGAGCCAGAGTTCTGGTTAACAGATACCTTCATGGTAAAATTACAAGAAGGGCAATAAAGTTCTCAAACATGCAAGGCTAACCTAACGGTGAAGCCTCACTTTAGTGGAAACGCTATAGGGGAGTATAGCAGAAGCTCAACATTCATCTGGTGGTAATAGTGTTCCAGGGAATGTGAAACAGTTTAGGGGAAAAATACATTCACAAAATAAAGGGAAAAGTGAAGGGAATATATCCCAGCAGACTCCACTGTTATAGGGTACCAGGGGCATACAAGTGATTTAAACACAGAATTACCTAGTGGGAAATCCAAGGAACTAAACAGAATCTCAGACCCCAACATATCAATTTGGGTAGACGCAGAGTTAAATAAGAGGTTTCACTAGTCGCATCCTTCCAATTTGATTGCATATGCATTATCATTGCTTTTGGCCTTCGACCTCCTGAGTAACTCCTGACCCTTGAGGGAATCTGTGGGACCAAAACTGGTAGATTCCAGATCAGGACTGTAGAATTCTTTTGAACTGCAACATAAAATGATTTTAATAGAGACAGCCAATTTCAAGACATCTGATTAGAATGCGCCAGGTGTTGTTCCGAAGCAGTATTTTGAGCATTCCAGGCAATCATGTATGTTCCTGCAGTTTAAAAAAAGCAGTTGGCAATAATTAATTTAACTGTGTGTGTGGCTGGAAATAGAGAACCTGATAAAAAGGTTAACAAAGACAATGTTTCATTTTTGACCCTGTCTGAGTACTTGAATGGTCTGAGGGCCTGGCACCAGATACTGCATATTTTTATCATTAATCATAGCCTGCATATTTCTTCAAACTCGTCGAGGCAAGTGTGCCTTTGTTATGCAGACATCTGTTGTTGGATAAGGGTGGATCCCGCATGACTGACAAAGCATAAATACAACTCACTCTTATATCTTGTCTATTCCTCAGATGTAGATTTGTTTCTGCATTGGGTCATTAAGAATTACCATCTGCAAAACAAAAATCTTCAGGGTTTTTTGATGCCTTGACTTCCGGCGTATCTATATTCTTGTTCCTGAGGAAACCCAACACCTACCAAGGCCTACCCAGAAAAGTTTAATTGAGCTGATCCACAAAATCTCTTGCTGGACTCGTGGCTCTCTTCATAAAATGAGTAATAGTAGATTTAACCAAAGGAAATTCTGACTCAACTGCAGCTGGTTTAGCACAGCGTGTACTACATAAACTCAAAAATCCCTGACTTTTTTTTTATTTGATCATGGGGTGTTGGCATTCTCAACGAGGCCAACATTCAGTGCCCATCCCTAATGGCGTTCCCATGCATCTGCTGCCCTTGTCTTTCTATGTGATTAGGTCATGGGTTCAGAAAGTATTGTTTGAGGAGTCTGGGTGAGTTGCTGCAGAGCAGTTTACAGATGGTATACCTTGTTGTCACTGTGCATTAGTAGTGGAGGGTGTGAATGTTGAAAGTGGTAGATTGGGTGCCAGTCAAGTGGGCTTCTTCATCCTGAAAAGTGTCAAGCTTCTTGGGTGTAGTCCTGCACTCATCCAGGAAAGTGGAAGGTATTCCATCACACTCCTGACTTGTACCTTGTTGTTGATGGACAGACTTTGTGGAGTCAGGAATTGTGACTCAGAATTTCCAGCTTCTGACCTGTTCATGCCGTTGCATTAATTATAAAGCTGGTCCAGTTCTTTTTCTGGTTAGTGGCAATCCCTAGGACATTGAAAGTGGATGAAGGTGTGTGAGTGTAATAGTTTGCTGGTTGACTGTTGAATTAGGTTTGTTTAATGGGAAGTGGGGGGGAGGGGGTGGGGGGGACAAGCAGGCACAGAGTTTCTGTTGGAAGAGTTAGACAGTGGTTTGCATTTTTCTTAGGTGCAGTGAGCATTGATGAGTCTGTGGTGGGTGTCTCCAATATCCAGGTATGTGGGTGCAGGACACATAAGCACATCTGGTTCCTCCTCCAAGACCCAAGCACCTTCTACATGGGATCTGCCTATGTTTCAGTGAAGACCTCAAGAAAGTTGACATGCTCCAAGTCATGTGAAAGTAACTCCAAAATGTTGTACTTTTCACTCAAGGTAGTGAATTCAAGATGACTGGAGTAACCACATAAACACAATCTTTTCACCAGTGTCTAAACAACAAACCTGCAGATTTCAGTGTTTTGAAGATTCTCAATAACCAATCATTCCCCATCGTGCCCTTACCTCCTGCACTGTGATGAGATGTGGAGAGATCAAGGAACACGTGTGCTGTCCACTAACGCCAAATGGCAGAGTTATAAACAGGCTTATTTGGGTCTTTGAAAATTCTAATTATGTCCCTAACCATTAAATCTCATCTTGCTGCCAAATCCAGGCTCTGTTGAAACACAGAAATGGGGAGGCCATAAAGTTCCCAACCAGATGTACATTATTGGGGATTTCACCCAATACCCACACCTGTGACAATCTTCCTTTTCCTGTTAGAATTTCTCCTCAGTTATTGAAACACAAGAAACATTACAACTTTAATCAATGCTATCCTCACTTCACAAAAATCTATGTAGGGTGGGATCACTGAAAAACAGCCAGTAATGGGAGCTTGGCTGATTGTCATGTTCTTGAATTAGCAAACTATCTGCAAGTTCGCCTCCAAGCCACACACCGTCATGACTTGGAACCTTACCACTGTTCCTTCATTGTCGCTGAATCAAAATCCTGAAACTCTCTTCCTAAAAGCACTATGGGTTCCTCTACACCACATGGACTTCAGCAGTTCAAAAAGTTAACTCATCATCATCTTCTTCAGGATAATTAGGGATGTATATTAAATGGAAAATGATGCCAACATCCTGTGAATTAAAACAAATCCAAGGCTGGTCAAAGCATTCACTAGAAAATGACTGTTCTGAATGAATGGTGGATGCAATGAAGTCAAGGTGGTGGGTACGAGGAGCTCACATAACGTCACCAATTCATTGGAGTAAAGATCATTGTTTATACAGCAATATTATTATGAACACTAAGTATATACCCTTGTGTAAGGAAGACAGACAAGCTGAAGAAAGTAATAAGCAAATTAAGTGAATGACCAATAAGATAGTAGTTTGAATGTAATATGGCAAACTGTGAGTGCATTCATTTGTCAGTAACCCACTCAGGCGACAGTTATCACCATGAGTCACAACAATTCTTTAAAACTCCATCTGCATCAGGAGGGGTTTCAGCTCCCCCTCCCTCAAAACATTCCAACTCAGACTACCTTGATGACTTCTCCCATCCCAGCAGCTCACTTTCCCACTGGATTCTCAAGGGTACTTAAAGGCTTCTGTTTCACCCACTGTCCATTCCTTGGCAGACAGCTTCCTTTCAGCTCCACAGAATTGATAAGTGCCCCAGACTTTCTCTGAGCCCCAGCTACCCAGCAACGTGAAGCCAGCACCATCTACCACCATTTTAGCTCTCAATGGGCTTCTCTGAGCCCCTAGTGCATGGAGCTACCAAATGATCCCAGGGCTGTACTGAGACCCGAGCTTCCTGCAGCTAACAACATTTCAACCCTATGGAGCTAACTGCCTTCTTCAATATCTACTCTGATTAAACTGACTGAGCACTGACCCTTGAACTGATCTGTGTGGCCCGGTAAACCCTGCAAAAGGGTCCCACCCTTGTTCCTTGGCGCAATCAAATACGTCAACACTCAGAATATTTAGTGCTTGAAATGTTACCAGTCTCCATTCAATAACTCTTACTTTCAACAGCTGCTGGCTTACTGCACACACAGTCTCCTATTTAAAGAATAAAATATTTGTATTCAAGCCGATATAGCAAAAGTTCATTAGATTGATCAGTTGTCTCAGGATGAGAAGCTGAGTAAATTGGATCCATATTCTCTAGAGTTTAGAAGAATGACAGGTGATTTCATTGAAATATATAAGATTCTGAAACAGTTTGATAGGGTAGACACTGAGAGTGCTATGATCCCTGGGTAAGCAGGGGGAGGAATTTGGGTGAGTGTCATAGAGTCATAGAGTTATAGACCTGTATCTAAGGAAGGATGTGCTGGCACTGGAGGGAGTTCAGAAGTGGTTTACAAGAATGATCCCAGGAATTAAGAGCTTATTTTATGAGAAGCAGTTAAGGTCTCTGGGTTGGTACTCAATGGCGTTTAGAAGGCCATGATGTGGAGGTGCCAGTTGTTTTTCATATAAACCAGTTGGACTACAACCTGGTATCATGTGATTTCTGAGTTTAGAAGGATAGGTGGAATCTCATTGAAACTTACAGAATACTGAGAGACGAGGATAGAGTGGATGTGGAGCTGATGTTTCCACCAATAGGAGAGACCAGGACCCAAGGGCACAGTCACAGAGTGAAGGAATGACACTTCACAACTGAAATGAGGAGGAATTTCTTTTCGCAGACAATGGTGAATCTGTGGAATTTATTGCGATCGAGTGTCTTTAAACAGAGATAAACAGATTCTTAATTAGTAAGGGGATCAATGGTTACTGGGAGAAGTAAGAGAATGGGCTTGAGAAACATATCAGCCACAATCAGTGGGCGAAATGGCCTAATTCTCCTCCTATATCGTATGATCTTATGGTCTTCGTCCTCCACACTATTTCCCACACTCTGTTCGTATCCCTCCCTTGCTTTCCAAAAATCCATCAATTACTGACGTGCCCGCACTCAATGAATGAGCATCCACGGTTTTCCACAATAGAAAATTTCAAAGATTCACACTTTGCTGACCAGCAAAGGAGGCCACGCCACTAGGTGAGGCTCAACCAAGTCAGTAGACCAGGTCAGTGCAGTTTCTCAGGTAAAATGCTACTTCACACTTACAGGGCCAGCTCTCACTCTAATTTTGGTCTGACTCCACCAACGACCTCAAATGATGCTTTCAGCAGCTATGATAATATGGCAATAGATTTCGGTGCCTAGAGCTACACTTGTTCCTACCTCTCCCAGATTCCCTTGATTCCATTACAGCAAACTTCAGAGGCTAATCTGCATATTTGTTAAACACTATCTCTACATTATGAGTGTCCAAAATCTTAAAGGCATGATACGTGAACCTACTCTCTGATTCAGGTCAGTGCCTATGCATCCCTGTAGAAGGACCTGGAAAATGTGCCAGCATAGACGCATAAGGACAGTGCCAGGACAATAGTCTTATGCTCGGCTGCTGTATTGCAAAGAAGCAATTGGAGTCACTCCAAAGAATAAATAATCATCACTGCAAACAGGGTAATTTATGTTGGAAAAGAATATACTATTTTACAATCATTAATGCCTTGCTTGTCCAGACTTATTAAAGCTTGCAGTGGGTAAAGGAAACCTTAGACCTGATTGTTGGTACCCCTGAACAGTTTCTTCAGTTTCTTTTCTTTGCAACAACACATATATCAAATTTATGTGATATCAGTCTTCGTTATTGTTGTCTTCAGCTGCATTTTTTTATGGCCTTGAATGTATGAACGAGAGAAAGGAATATTATGACAGCACTATGTTATTAAGACAAATCTATCATCTGTTTGCTCACTTAGATGTTTGTAGCTTTTGCTACAATTTTACCAACTACGTCTAAAGCATATAATGGACCTGTTTCAGGCCTGCCAGTTTCCTAGTCTCTGTACAGTTGGATTCTTGTGCTTTACATTGTCAATTCCTGCAAGAGCCAGACAAGAACAGCCTTCCGTGACTAACGCTTAATGTGTGTAAAGCATAAATAGGCAACACAGTAACTTCCTCATTCTTTTGGCAACAGCTCACAAGCTCAGCCAAGTTCAAATAGCAATCAGCCCACCCTTAAGTAACATTTCTGAATCTCATCCAAAATATTTTTCATTTCGTCCTTCCCTTCCTAGGCAACAACTCTGCTCTGTTAATACTGGCAAGATAGGCATGTTCCAATCGACAGAAAATTTTGATGATTCATGATGTCCTATTCAAATCAACTATTAAGAAAAGAATTGATCTGCTGATGCTATTGGGAGAGTTAGGTATTTCCATTCAAAGGACAGAACCATATGGTAAGGAGGCTGGCTATGTGTTGTATCAATGTAAGAGAGGAACTTATTTGCCTTAAATTGCAATTTATTTCTGCCCCCACAGTTGATAACAAAATGCCAAATCAATGCTGAAATCTTTCGTAGACTTTTGATACATAAGATACTTTTCTCTGCATTTCCATTGATAATTTTTCTTTTTCTCACACAAGTTACAACAATATGCACATTTTCCATAATATAACCTCATACTAGCGAACATTTAGTAAAACATAAGCGAAATAGGGACAGCCTATATATGTCTATAAATGATAAATCATGCCAGACTAACAATTATGTTTTTTGAAGAAATCACTTAATGTGCACATAAAAGGAATATCATGAATGTTAGCCATTTGCATTTTGAAAATCTTTTTGATAAGGTACCATACTATAGGCTTGTAATAAAATTAATGCTTTTGTTTTAAGAAGTATATTTTCTTTTAACGGGATGTGGGCATTGCAGGGAAGACCAGCATTTTTCACCCACCCTAAGTTCTCCTAAATTGAATGGGTCTTTAGCGCATTTCCAAGGGAAGTTAAGAGTCAACAACATTGGTACCAGCGATATAGGTAGGAAGAGGGATAAGGTCATGAAGGCAGATTTCGGGGAGTTAAAAGCAGGACCTCGAGCAGTTATCTCAGAATTACTCCCAATGTTATGTGATAGTGAGTATAAGAACTGGAGATTGATCGATGGAATATCCCTTTGGAGAACTAGGGTATGAGGGTGGGTGTCAGATTTATGACAAATTGAGACCAATTCTTGGAAGATGGGACCTGTTCAGATGGACATATTGCACCTTAACAGGACTGTGATGGATATCCTCTCAGGCAGATTTGCTAGTGTCATTAGGGTGGCTTGTCTGTAGGATGGTAACTTGAGGGGTTGTCAAATTAGAAGGAAGTAAAAATGATGGCAGGGAGACTAGATCATAGAATCCTAACAGTGTGGAAACAGGCCATTCAGCCTATCTGGTCCACACTGACCCCAGGGAGCCAAGTTCAATTCCAACCTTGGGCAACTGTTTGTGTTAGTTGGACATTCTCCCCATGTCTGCTTGGGTTTCCTCTGGGTGCTCTGTTTCCTCCCATAATCCAAAGATATGCGATTTGGTTGAATTGGCCATGCTAATTTGTCCATAGTGTCCAGGGATGTGCAGGCTAGGTGGATTAGCCATGGAAAATGCAAGGTTACAGGGATTAGGAGGGTGGGGTTACGTGCTTCAGTGGGAAAGATAAAGGCATATACTATTACCTAAACTGGGAAAAGCTTCAGAAACGTGAAGCATTAAGGCATTTCAGCCAGAGGGTAGTGAATCTGTGGAACTTGGAGAAGCTAAATGATTTCTACAGAGGACTATGGAAGCTTATTCTTTGAATATGTTTAAGATAATGACTGGTGGATTTCTCATTACTAGTGATGTACAGAGGTACAGGAATGGGATGGGTAAAAGGCATTGAGGTGTTCAATCAGCCATGATCATATTGAGTTGTGGTGCAACTGTGATGGAATGAATGGCCTAAATCTATTCCAATGTTCAAAATTTCCTTCATTTATATTTAACATATAGGCCAGATCCGATAAAGATGGCAGATTTCCCTCCCTAAAGAATAACAGTAAACCAGATGGAATTTTATAACAATCAATTGTAATTATATGGTTACAATCACTGAAACTAGCTTTGTATTCCAGATTTATTACTAAATATCATCGCAGCTGAAGAATTGGACATATAGCTAAGGAACAGAAAGCAAAGTGTAGGGACATAAAAACATTTTTTTGAGATTGGTAATAATGTGTCTCAGCAATATGTCCTGGGGTATGTTTTTTTACTAGAAATTATTCAAAAATAGGCACACAAGTGCTGATTTGAGAAAATTACAGGAGGAAATAGACAAATTTGCAATGTAGTCAGCTTAACTGCAGATAAACTTCAATGCAGAGAAATGTTATATAGTCAATTTTGTAGAACAGAAGAGGAATTTAGTTATCTTTTAATCAACATGATCAGATCCTTAACAGGGAGATGGAATACCATGCACTTGTGTGCAGCAAGTCAGCTTTTAAGGTCAAAATGTTGGTGTAAAAGGCCAAAAGAAATGACCAAGGGAGAGGTTTCACATTTTAGGACTTTTACTCTAAGATGCAAACTAAAATCAACATCGGAAAAATGTTACTTAACAAGCAATTATGTTTCACCATACTAAAGAAAAGGTATTTTTGCACTATCTGATTAATAGAGTTGAAATATGCCATAGGTAACATATTTACTTGGTGCCACATTTCAGGCTTATGTGTAACAATACAACATGATATCCCAAGTTTTATCCCTAGCTTTCAAACAGTCTTACTTCTTCCTGCTGTGCTAAAACAGTAAGGATATGGCATGAGTGTAGATAGGTGTGACTGAAAATGAAACAGCAGCATTGATGCAATGCAGTGAAAAACTTATGATTCTGTGTATTGTAAGTATGTTTGACAGCAACAAGTTACTGAAATGACATTGTTTCTAGTTGCAGTCCTGCAATTTGTTTCAAATGTGCATTTACCTATATTGCAACTGCTCTTTGACACTCACATTTACTATTGCTCACAGACTAATTTAATGCTATCTTTTGTCTACATTTTCTCCAACATAAATGGGATGGGACTACCACCATGAAGAGCTGAATGGCGAAAGAGTGCTCCATCATTACAGCATGAGTGATGAACATCACAGGAAACCTGTCTCTATCTAGGTTATTTATTGAAGGGAAGAGATCCTGTTCTGTCACTTGAAATGTGTTAGAATGAAACCAGTCAATTTCAGCTGCAGGTAAACCTGTCTTAAATATTGAGAAAAGTTCATTAAACAACAGGGAATGGCATCAGTGCCTGGAGCAACATCATCGGTTCACACTAAAATCCCTACCTCTCCTGGATGTGTCTGGATCAGACCAAAGGAAAAATACTCTTTTCCACCTAATTGATCCTGTGGGAACAGAAGGATCACCAAGTACTAATAATCAATCTAATTTGTTAGTATTACAGAACTTGAACGTTGTTAAAAAGGGACACAAAGTTGAAGTTTTTGCCTTGCACTCATCAAGACTGGGACTCAAGAAACCAACCTTAACAAGGGAACAATAATTTATAGAGGAGGACATCCTCTTCTATTGCTCCATATATTGGATTGTTGCGTCCCAATCCTGATGAATGCAATGTCAAAGTTTTGACTTTGTGTCTCTTTTTACCAATGCTTAATAACCAACCTCTCTTGGATCAAAGCTAGAGCATTGTCCATTTTTGGACTATTTATGAGGCTCAGAATATACTTTGTTCTCAATGGATGTAACATCTGCTATACTAGGGTATCTTTAGCATGATACTCAGGGTAGCTCAGAACTGACCCTTGAAGCATCTTACAAAACGGCTGCCACAACATAAGTGGGTTGACTGATAGAAGTGTATCCCTGAGTCCCACTACCTCCGTATTGGGAATTTCTAAAATACTTAAATGGAGAAACAAAACATGTCGGTCCAGAAGTTCCATTCCAAGCTGCTCTACCCTCTGACCACATGCATCCACCACCCCTTTCCTACCCTCCCCATTTCCCTGGTTAAAATCAAACAGAATTCCATTCGACATAGTGCAAAGAAAATCAGACAGAATATGTCTTGGGTAAATCAGACAAATCACTCTGCTCATTACTGCCCTGGCAATGAATTGGATAAATTACTCATTATATCCTCCTTGCAGAAGAGAAGATTAAAAGTGACAGTGATTGTGGTATTCAAAATCATGAGAGATCTTGACAGAGTAAATAGGGAGAAACTGTTCCCAATGCTGTTAGAATCAAGAAGCAAAGGCCACCAATTTAAAATGATTAGCAAAGTAAGGAACAGCAACAAGGAAATAAACAATTTTGTGCAGCGAATGGTTGAATTTGAAATACACGACCTGAAAGTGTGATGAAGCTACATTCTGTCATGGTGTTCAATAGAAAATTGAATAATTAACTGAAGAGAAAAGGCTTTCAGGGTTACAAGGAAAAATGGATGAATGGAGCCAGGTGAGTTGCTCTGACATAGAAACAACATGGGCATGATGCCCTGAATGGCCTCCTTGGGGCTGTAACTATTCTTAATTCTTCAATGCCATGCTGCTTGTTACCACTCTCCAGTTCTGATTCTATTTGCCTAGATTGGTCTAATCACTGTTTTTCTTCTTTATAAGACTATAAGATATAAGAACAGAAATTAGGCCTTTCAGCCCACTGAGTCTGTTGTGTCATTCAATCATGGATGATAAGTTTCTCAATCCCATTCTCCTGCTTTCTCCCCATAACCCTTGATCCACTTGACAATCAAGAACCTATCTATCCCTGTCTTAAATATACTCAATGACCTAACCTCCACAGCCTTCTGAGGCAGTGAATTCCATAGATTTACCACTTTCTGGCTGAAGAAGTTTCTCCTTATCACCGTTCTAAAGGATCTTCCCTTTACTCTAAGGCTGTGCCCTTGGGTCCTTGTCTCTCCTACCAATGGAAACGTCTTCCCAAAGTCCAATGTGTCCAGGCCATTCGATATTCTGTAAGTTTCAAGTAGATCCCCCCTCATACTTCTAAACTCCATCGATTGTAGGCCTGAGTCCTCAAAAGTTCCTCATATGTTAGACCTTTCATTCCTGGGATTATTCTCGTGTACCTCCTCTGGACCTGCTGCATGGCCAATACATCCTTCCTGAGTTATGGGTCCCAAAATTGCTCTCAGTACTCTAAGTGCAGTCAGACCAGAGCTTTATAAACCCTCAGAAGTACACCCCTGCTTTTATATTCTAGTCATCTCAAAATAAATGCCAAGATTGTATTTACCTACCTAACTACCAACTCAACCTGCAAGTTTACCTTCAGAGAATCCTGGACTAGGACTCCCAAGTCCCTTTGCACTTCAGATTTCTGAATTTTCTCCCCATTTAGAAAATAGTCTATGTCTCTATTCTTCCTACCAAAGTGCATGACCTCACACTTTCCCAATAGGTTAATGAGAAAAAAACTAGCTTTTGGAGCTCTGCTTCTTTCTCAGGTGTAGTATCTATACCTGAGGAAGGAGCAGAGCTCAGAAAGTTAGTGTTTTCAAATAAACCTGTTGGACTATAACCTGGTGTTGTGTGATTTTGGACATTGTCCACTCCAGTCCAACACCGGCACCTCCACATCACACTTTTCCATGTTGTATTCCATCTGCCACTTCTTTGCCTACTCTCCTAACCTATCTAAATCCTTCTGCAACCTCTCCACCATCTCAATGCTACTTGTCACTCCACCTATCTTTGTATCATCTGCAAACATAGCCAGAATGGCATCAATTCCTTCATCTAGATCATTAATGTATAAAGTGGAAAGTTGTGGTCCCAACACTGACGCTTGTGGAACACTGCTAGTCATCTGAGAAGGCTGCCATCTGAGAAGGACCCTTTTAGCCCCACTTCCTGCTTTCTGCCAGACAGCCAATCTTCTATCCATGCAAGTAGCTTGCCTCTAACACCAGGGGCCCTTATCTTACTCAGCAGCCTCCTGCACAGCAGCTTGTCAAAGGCCTTCTGGAAGTCCAGGTAGATAACATCCATTGGCTCTCCTTGGCCTAACCTGCTCATTGCCTCCTCCCCTTGGTGAAACCATGCTGACTTTGCCCTACTTTGCCATTCACTTCCAAGTATTCAGAAATTTCATCCTTCACAATGAACTCCAAAATCTTACCAACGACTGAGGTCAGGCTAATCGGCCTGTAATTTTCCATATTTTGCCTCACTCCCTTCTTAAACAGAGGGTTACTTTAGTGATTTTCCAGTCCTCTGGGAGCCTCCCTGACTCCAGTGAGTTTGGAAAGATCACCACTAATGCTTCCACTATATCTTCAGCTACCTCCTTCAGAACTCTGGGGTGTAGTCCATCTGGTCCAGGTAACTTATCCAACTTCAGACCTTTCGGTTTTCCTAACACCTTCTCCTTGGTGATAGCCACCATACTCACCTCTGCCCCTGACTGTCTTGAATTTTTGGGATATTACTCATCTCTTTAATCGTGTAGACTACACAAAATACTTAATCAGTTCCTCAGCCATTTCTTTGTTCCCCATTACTAATTCTCCAGCATCATTTTCCAGTGGTCCAGTGTCCACTTTTGCCTCTCTTTTGACTTTTATATTTCTAAAGAAACTCTTGCAATCTTCTTTTATATTACTGACTAGCTTACCCTCATACTTAAACTTCTCCCTCCTTATATTTTTTTCATAGTCCTCTGTTGGTCTTTGCAGGCTTCCTCTGGCTTCCCACTGCCCTTTGCTGCATTATATGCTTTCTCTTTTGCTTTTATGATGTCCTTGACTTCTCTTGTCAGCCATGGTTGCCTAATCTTCCCTTTAGTATGCTTCTTTTTCCTAAGGGTGAATTTTTGCTGTATTTCCTGAATTACTCCCAGAAACTCCTGCCATTGCTGTTCCACTGTCTTTCCTCCGAGGCTACTCAGTTCTGACCACCTCCTCTCTTATGCCTCTGTAGTTGCCTTTATTCAACTGTAATACTGTTGCTTCTGATTCCTCTCAAATTGCAGAGTAAATTCTGTCATATTATGATCACTGCCTCCTAAGGTTTCCTTCACCTTAAGTTCCCTTATCAAATCTGCCTCATTGCCTAACACTTAATCCAGAAATGCCTGATCCCTAGTGGGTTCCACCACAAGCTGCTCTAAAAAGCCATCTCATAAACATGCTGCAGATGCCTTTTCTTGGAATCCACTACCAACCTCATTTTCCCAGTCCACCTGCATATTGATATCCCCATGATCACTATAACCTTGCCTTTCTTACACGTCTTTTCTATCTCCTGGTGTGTCTTGTGCCCCAAATCCTGACTACTGTTTGGAGGCCTGTACATAACTCACATTATGGTTTTTTTTCACTTTTGCAGTTATTCAACTCTACCCACACAGATTCTACATCATCTGACCCTACTTTGTTTCTTGCGATTGTTTTAATTTCATTTCTTACCAATAAGGCAACCCCACCCCCTCAGCCCAACTACCTGTCTTTTCGATAGGATGTATGTCCTTGGATATTTAGCTCCCAGTCCTGATCCCCTTGCAGCCACGTCTCCGTGATGCCCATCACGTCATTCCTGCCAATTTCGATCTGCGCGACAAGCTCATTTACCTTATTGTGTATACTGCGTGCATTCAGATACAACACCTTCAGTCCTGTACTGACCATCCCTCTTCTCATTGTCATTCATTTGTCCAGTGTGCTTGAAGTTTGATTCCTAACCCTTTCCAAATAATCTGTGCTATTTTTTGTGCTGGAGATTTTCATAACCTCGCTTGAGTTCTCCTTTCTTTTCATTTTTTTCTTACTTTTCCATGCAGTTGAGTTGATCCCCACAGATGCTAACCTGCTGGGTTTTTTTCCCATTGGCCATTATATTTCTTGGAGTTTTACCCTTCCCTGAATTTACCTGAACTATCATCAGACGGACATGAGTATTTAACATGGATTTGTTTGTTAATTAGAGCAAGAAATGAGAAATGGGGCTTTTCTAACAGGCTATGTGAGAGATTGAGTTATAGCACTCATGAGCAAAGTCACATTGTCTGTGGTTACATGTTTAAAAGCTGACTTTCTTGTTTTATTTAAAGCAGATTGTTAAATAGAAAGGGATTGACGTATTAAGTGTTTAATTTAGAATTAAAAGCTGACATAGCTAATAATTACACTGCATGAAATGTGAAAGAATGTGTACATTGCGTCCAAGTATTCACTTAAGCCTCCTAATTATAATTGCACAGAAAATAGCTGAGTTTAAAAAATAATGTAGACAATTTTCTTTTGTCTATGATTCATCCTTGTAATTGTTACCAAGAGAAAATAACATCAGTTACATAAAAACTAGTGCCACCAGTAAATTCAGGAATACCACATTTTTCTTTGAGCCTGACTGCCATGTCACTATCATGTTTGAGTTTTAATCCAGTGAAGCTTCAAGCAAATGTGCAAACAGAAGTGTGTATCATTCACCTGAGCTTCTGGACAATATGACATTACTGAGCTTTTATTTTAAGAACTGGATTTGCAAGATTATTTTTGTTTGGGAAATTTGAATTTCATTAACACTCTGATTGCGTATATGTTGCAATAATGCCTTTCTTCAAGTTATTGAGAATGAAATTGATGACTTTTTAGCAAATTTGGTGCGCCTCATACTATCCAGTTCCTCAAATAGTTTTTGACAGGTTCCAGCAGTGCTCATCATTTTAGGTCTGAATCAGGGACATTTGATCAACATCACCTCAGGATTTTTCGCATGGTCTCTCAGCTGGTATTCTTGCAAGGCTGCCCATATAATGTATAGCATAAGCCACCTTCTTCCCTGTGTTATAATTAGAGGTTGACCATCCCGCTTCCCCCCCCACCCCCGAGAACTAACACCAAAACACCCAAAGAGGAGCACCTCACCCTATAATCTGTTGAAAAGGTGTGTGAAAAGTGGTGTAACCTGCTTTTCAGCAACTTCTAGTGGTTAACTAAAAGAAATCCTTGACACTCACTTTACTAACAACAAGTAACAATTTATTTATCTCACTCTAACAGTGAACAAATTAACTAAACTATTAACAACCCGACTAAACTCCTTCTAACTATTAACCGTTCATGAATAAAACAAGATTTTAATGGTATGCTATTCGAATAAATACAAGTCCCACTTATATAAAATTTTAAAAAGTATAAACTTTAGTCTCTTGAAATTACAGCCAGGTGATGTGTCTTCTGGAATGTTCTGTGCCCTCTCTGTCAAAATTCAGTCAAGAATGCATTCTCCTTCAAATGTTCTGTCACGAACGCCTCCTCCTTTGATTCTTCTGTCAAGAATATTAACTAGTTGTTCTGTGGGTACTTTTGATTTAGATGGTGCTCTCTCTAAAACTTAGAGAAAACTATGAGAGCCAGCGATTCTCTCTTACAAGCTGAGAGCTGTTAACTCTAGCAGATGGCAGTTAGTTCCCCTGATTTTCCAACTGCCATCTCCTTTAATACCCTTGATGACATATCACTTTCTTACAATAGGTTTGGTCCTATGCTGTTAAAACCATCAGATTTAAATTTAATTGGTTTTTGGTATCTAAGTGCTTGATTCAAATTGATTGGCTAAAATCAAAACTTGTTGACTTGTTGCTGCTTTGCCTGCTGACTGTACAGCCTTTTGATACAAATGTTTCAATTTTGTTGCTGTTTGTGCACCTACAAACCCACAAGCTGCTGCCCACAGGCATCATTTTATTTGAAACTCTAAGCATGAAAAAAGCACATCATATTTTAAAGGGACCATGCACTGCTTATTCCCTTAGCATTTTACAAACAACAAATTCTAACTTCCTGCCTTGCAATCCACAAGTACTGTACCCAACTTCGCAAAATCTGTCATCACTTACTAATATCGTTAATATTGTGTGTCACACAGTGTATTTATTCATACTCACTCAGTAAATCTCCTACAATGAATCTATCTAAAATGATGTTTGGGAAAGACAGAGTAAGTGATGGTGTAGATTGTGATGCATTGTATCCTCAAATACACTGAGACTTAGTTCAGTTTTCTCTGGCATAGCTCCAGGCACTTTCTTGTCACAGCACTTGGTCTAATCTTCTTTCCCATGATTTGTGGGGATTCTTCCTCAGGTAACCTTAGAGGAAGAATAGTTTTGGTCCTCGTCCTGTTGTTATGGGCCATCAACTTGTGCAAAAAGAGCAGAAGGATGTAAAGCAATTCTATTAAGATAACATGTAGTGTAAACATCTAACCATCACTGGCTGTGATGAGACATACATCCAAATTTAACTGGATAATAAGATTCACTGATATTGTAGGGATGTGAGCGAATGTAAAGGGGGTATAATAAGCATCTATGTGAGCACAAAAGTTTTGGAAGCCATTGCTTCTCACTGTGGGTGGTGCATTATTGTATCATGTCTGACTTTGTAAGGTTATTTTCCTTTTTCCAACCTTGTTTCTAGATGCACTATATGTTGGAATGGCCCCGCACACTACATGATATTTAGAGCCATTCTCCTCATGCTACTTTTCAAGTCCTTTGCTGATCAATATCCCATTTATCTAGGAGAATTTCTGAGGCTCTTATCTGAGAGACAGACTCTCTAGTGGCCTCTATCACTGAACTCCATCACAGGGAAGAAACTTGGTTATCCAAAAATCTCCAAATCATCACTTTAGGCCCTACTGCTGCATTAGACTTCCCACCAACATCTTGCAAATGTGTAACTGTTTTCAACGCCAGGAGTTATTTCTTATGCTGAATGTGGTTTTTTTTTAATCATGATGCTAACCTTTGAAATATAAGTGGGATCAGCACATCTTTTCTCCATTCCACTCAACTTCCCCTTGAGCCTTACCAGAGAACCTGCAGTCTTGCTTAGAAAGACAAGTTGTTGTAATGCAATCTGCTAAAATTGTGATAAATGTCACAATATTTACATATGGGGAAAAAGACTTTCCCTGGGAGATTAGAGGTGTTTTAAAGAAAAAGCAGCTGGATTTTTTGTTATTACATATGCTGTTTCTATCACATTGGTGTAAAATATAACTATTTTGAATATTTGAATTTGCTTGTATTGTTTTATAGTGTTTAGAGGGATCAGTTACAGGGATATAATACTGCACAATTTCCAGTATTAGTTGATGGAACATAGAACATAGATCTGTAGAGCACGTGAACGGCCCTTTGGCCCACGATGTTGTGCTGACCATGACTTAAAATGAAAGTAATCCCTTCTACCTGCCCTTGGTCCATATCCCTCCATTCCTTGCATATTCATGTGCTTATCTAAATGTCCCTTAAATGCCTACACTGTCACCCCTGGCCGTGCTCTGTGTAAAAAACCTACCCCTCACATCTCCTTTGAATTTGCCCCCCTTACCTTTCATGCATGCCCCCTAGTGTTAGACATTTCAACTCTGGGAAAAAGATTCTGACCATCAACCCTATCTATGCATCTCATAACTTTAAAAACTTATATCAAGTCTCCCCTCAGCCTCCGCCTCTCAAGAGAAAACAATGTAATGTAGTTACTGGGACAAATTTTCCGCTGGCCGGATGGTTGTTATTTCAGCATAGATTGGAGTTTCACATAGGGAATTCCTGTTATAGCAGACTCTGAAGGAACGACCTGCTTGGAACCCTCTGAAAGTCCCCATTTCAATCAGAGAGCTTGGATGATTCCAATCAAATTAAGTAAAATAAATGCTCAGGGAAAGTTAGATTATTAATTGCATAGTCTAACTCCTGCATAACTATTAAAAAGATCCCATGCTTAGCTCATATGCCACAAATTACACCTCCCTGTTGACAACTTCAAATACTCCTGAGAGCCCAAAACCCCTCTTCCCTCCATACCAGACTCAACCTGCCCCAAATCAGAATGGAAGTACAGCTTTGCATTTCTGAAGGAGCACTGATCAGAGTTTCCTGTCTGAAGTATGGAGCTGTCATCTTTCATAAAAAGGCAGGACTGGTTTGGCAACCTGCATGAGATTACCACTCCCTGGATAAACTATTATTCAAAGGAAAATGGCATCAGTTCCACATGAAAAGTTATGGTAATTAATTTAAAATTGTGATTTATGTGCCTTGGACAAAAAAGCTATTTAAATATTGGTGCTACTTTAAAGCTGATGTTCATTATTATGTAAAAACAGCGCAGGCGGCAGTGGTTACTAAAATTGTTGTAAAATTTCCTGTGCGTGTGTGGAATATATTCTGCAGCAATTTTAAATTCTTGGCTATACCACCTACATTGCTACTAAATTTTTCAGCATAAACTGTAAGCCAGACACCACAGAACTTTATCCAAGTACTTACACATGCTTCAATATACTAAAGTTATATTACGAAAGAAAATGTAATACCAAAGTAAGTGTTGTCACATGCTTTGCTCAGAGCTACTCAAAAACATATCCATCTGCTCTGCAGAGGTTAAGACTGTTGTAAAATTACCAATTCACTGTCTCAATACTGATTCAAAAAGTTCTAATTTCCAGCCACTCTAGTATAAAGCTAAGGGGAACAAATGCATCAGTTTTGAGTCATAACCATTCCACTAGATTGTTTAATAGATCACTGGAAAAAGCTGGAATCATGCAAGCAATTGTGCTAATTAGAAATACTTTTGCCTTGTACTTTTACAATGGAAGCCAGAGGTATATTTCACTAGAGTTTTCACACTACCTTCCAAGCACTCTCTATGTCATGCCCTGAGCTTTCTGTAACATTGTGTTAACTGTTTCCATCTGTTTCTTCCAATAATTTTGATCATCTGCTCACACCTGTGAGAGTCAAATGATTATCGCGCAGTGTATTTCTTAACATTATCCAGGTCAGAAAATGTGAAAGATGGTGAGGATGGCAAGCAATTTCCAGGCATGAATAGACATCCTTTAAAGCTGCAAAATTCATACCTCCTACTCATCACCATCACACACACACATGAACACACACACCAACACACACACAGACACACAAATACAGACACACACACAGACACACACACACAGACACACACACAGACACACACACCAACACATACACACACACACCAACACATACACACACACACCAACACACACACACACACACAGACACACACATACAGACACACACACAGACACACACACACAGACACACACACAGACACACACACAGACACACACACACAGACACACACACAGACACACACACAGACACACACACACCAACACATACACACACACACCAACACATATACATTGTTTCACATTACTCAATTCTTTTTTAATTGTCTGCATTCTGTTGGAAAGAATGAAAGATCTTCCAATTTATAGTGGAGAGGGAGGCTATGTCTTTACTGAGACAGCCCCAAGGATGTGCTGAGGAGGTATCCTGTCGTCAGCAAGCAGTGGTCAGAGAAACCTGGGAAGAAGTGGCCATGAAGACTAATGCAATGGCTGCAGGAAGAAGGTTGTCCTCCCAAATAAGGACGACATTCTTCAACCTGACCAAAATTAATGAGCCCCACACCAACTCACACAAGGTGTTTTCTCACCTTTGCAAATTATTATTCATTCACAGGATCTAGACAATGCTGGCTAGGCTAGCATTTATTGCCCTTCCCTAATTTCCCAGAGCGCAGTTAAGAGTCAACTATATTGCTGTGGTTCTGGAGTCACATGTCAGCCAGACCAGATAAAGATGACAACTTCCTTCCCAATAAGACATTAGTGAACCTGATGGGCTTTAAATGTTTTTTTTCTCTTTCTCTTCTAATACAAATGTGCAATAATCCATAACTATGAATTCCACACATATTTTTACTTCTGGTGAGTAGCCCCACTAAAGTTTTCCCAACACTCACCAGCATTCTGCATTTATTTGTGTTAGAAAGTATAGTGGTTAATTGCTCTGTTTTTGCAGATCTCGGGAAATAGCATTTCATCAGTATTCTTTTGAGTGCAAGCCAGTAAGAAGAATCATTGGAGAAAAGCACACAAGACCTCAAACCATTGACATGCCTGAGTAGAACTGACCCTGTAAAAAATTGCCCACATGCCCTCTTTGGGAAGGTTATACAGATGGCACCTCTGCTGGATCTCCCCCGATGGCAAGAATAATTGGGGAAGGAAAGGCCAATTTTTCCTTATATGTTGTTACCTATTTTCTAAAAATTGTCTTCATCAGTAAGGGCTTAAAACTTTCAAAACAGAAGAGATAAGAAAAGTAAATTCCTATCTAAGTAATCAATGAACTGACAGAAAACAATGTACTAGAAAGTCAAAAATGAATTGACATCAAATGCAACACAAAGTTATTTATATAAAAGAAAATCTGGAATCTGTATACTTGTAAGAGTGTGCTCTGTCCCAGCTTATAAATGCCTGGCCTCCTGCCAATTTGACAACAGTCTGGTGTTGCTGGAGATATATGGGTGCACCTCCAATGGGACTACTACATGGTCTATGCCACAGAGGAACATAAGCCTCCTGTCCCTCCAACACAGGAAAATTGGAAAGACTCAAGCTAAGATCAAGCAGTGCAATATTGGTACAGGGCCTCTACACTTGCTTTCATGGTCCATCCACGCCTGGCATAGACTGGCAGTGCCAAAGATGGGAGTGGATGTTCAGTTCCTAAACTGTCAGTAGCTCAAGCTCCTTAAAGTTGCAAAGACCTCCATTTAGATAGCAATTTACATAATCTCTGGACATCACAACATGTTTTACAGCCAATTAATCACTGTTTTAATGTAAGAAAAAAATGACATTTAATTTGCACACAGCAAGCTCCCTCAAGTACCAATTAAGTAAATTATTAGATGAATTGTTTTCAATATTAATCAAGAGGTAAGCATTAGGCAGACTTCCAGCAGAGTGGTGCTTTTGTTTCTTAACTTATCCCATTACCATTCCCTTTGGCTTTCTATAATGAAACATTTTAATATTATAGATCTTTCAAATTGTTCTTCTTTCCATATTCCCCCTTTTCACTTGCTCAAGATCTATTTCATTTCTAACTTTACTCAATTCTGATGAAAGCTCACAGATCATCTGTTTCTCTCTCTAAACTTGCTGCCAAAGCTATCGAATCATTCCAGCATCTTCTGTTTTAGTTTCCAATTTCCAGCAGCCACAGTATTTTGTTTCGCCTTTTACTATAGGAGATCACCCCTGCTCTTTTTCAAATAAAGCAATGGGATCTTGTAATTCACCCAAGAGGCTTTGGTTTTAATGTCTCATCTGAAAGACAGAACTCCGCATGCGTATGAAGCTATAAACATAACTTCTGTGCTCAGGTCTCTGGACTTGAATCAACAATGTTTTAGGTCAAAGGAGAGAATCCTACCTACTGATCTATACCTCAGTAATCACAACTATATCATCATTGATCATAACAAGGATTTTAAGACATATATGGGAGAATAAACATTCATGTCAAAATCATTGAGTCAGATAAAACTGATTCTCATCACATTTACAAATTATAAAGGTTGAGGAGAATTTTGTGTAGATGAGCATCTGTACAGAGATAAATGCATTGAAACATGATGATCCATGGGTACAATAATGGTCACAGCAACAGTGGTGAGCACAGCAGAGATGAATAACAGATCTGACTGAATTCATCTCAAAGTTTATTTCATGATTTGCAAAGTTTTATTTCTAAATTTAAAATATGTTATCTCAAGTAGCAAGTAGAGGTAAAAATGTCAGCTATGTAGGTAAATGGAGATAAGTTTATTCTGTCAATGATTCTATGAAGAATATGGCTGAGGTAGAAGAAAACACTTGCTTACATTTGAACAGATAGAATACAGCCATCAAATTGTTATTGACCTGGTTATTCAGGGATGCTGAAATAATCTGAGATTTATTTATATATTTATTTATTTAAGAGGGTGCAAGAAAGAGGCCTCATACAAATTTATCAAAAGACCATTGGTTAAATCTTTTCACTTTCAGGATGGTATCAACAGGAAGAAATATGTATCCTTAAACCTTATTTGCAAAGAAATAAATTGATTCAAAGTCTTTGCGGTCAGGTTTTCAGCTTCTAAAAGAAACAGCACATTCTGAAGAATATGAGGAAATCTGACACTGGGAACGGTTCCATTGACTCTAATATTGTTGCTGAATTTCTGTAGTTTGCAAACAGACTGAAAGGATTGAACAGACAATGAGTTAAGTTTAATTGAATATGATTGATACACAGATTCAGATTACAAAACTTGCACCCAGAAGCTAACAATTACACATACTAGTTTAAAAATAAATACAAATTTATATCTAGATTTGCTCAGACCTAGTCTGGGGTATTGTGCTCAATTTGGACGGCCATACCTCACAAAAGATATATTAACCTTAGAGGAGACACAGTGTAGATTTACCAGAATGATAATGGAATTTGGAGGATTAATTCTTTTGGACACTTTTAATAAATTTGGGTTCAGCATAGAAGATTGATTGGTAATCTGATTCATAGTGTTTAAAATATTAGAAGGATTTAATAGGATAGTTCCAAATAAATTGTTTCCTTTGGAGGGGAAACCCGGATGACATAACCCTGAAATTAGAATTGGTCCAATCAGAGCCATAAACAGGAGGCATTTTTCACAGAGAGTAGAAATATTTGGAAACGTACTGTCACTTTTGTACCTCATTGATGCTTAACCAAGTGTTTTTTTTAATCAATTAAGGTACATTAAGTGTTGTAGAAGACTGAAAGGGTTAATGCAGACGTTTTGGAGTAGCTCCACCCACTGATATATAAATGACTGTCTCTGGGTGGGAACTCATCAGTTTTAGATTATTGTCAGTTGTTAGAAAGTTCTACAGGCCACAATCATGTAGCATTAATGCAGCTATTACCTCTTAGGAGATGACAATGTTTCTTACTGAATGTTAATGTAGTTCTGAAGAAGTTATATAGAACTCAAAACTTTAACTCTGTTTCTCTGTCCAGAGATACTTCCAGACCTATAGAGTTTTAATTTCAGATTTCCACTTTCTGTTTTAATTTCAGATTTTCAGCATCCGCAGTATTTTGATTATATTTTGAGTTTGCGTAAGCTGTTATCTTGCTATGATGTAATGAACTACATCTTAGTACTCAATTGCATACCTCTTCTTCCAAAGACTTATTAGTGGCTAATCCTTCACCACTTAACACTGGAAAGTCCCGTAAGCCAGTGTTACAAGGTGGTAGCAAATCTATCCAAAAAGGATCCTAGCATAAAACAGGTGGCAGCTGCAGGTATCTCTTGCATCATTAAGCACAGTATATTAGTGGTACTTTGCATCAGTTTTCATAGTGGAAGACCCAGTACACATACCAGAACTTCAAGAAAATCAGGGGACAGAGATAAGCTTGGTAGCCATCACTAAGCAGAAGGTACTAGGAAACAGAAAGGGCCGAAGATAGATAAATCACTTGGACCAACTGGATTACACTCTGGACTTCTGATAGTGAGAAAATTGTAGAGGCAGTAGTGGTGATCTTTCAAGAATCATTAGAATCAGAGAGGGTCCCAGAGGACTGGAAAATGACTAATATAACACCTGTGTTTCAGAAGGGAGGGAGGCAGAAGACAGGAAACTGTAGGTGGTTAGCCTGACCTCAGTCATTGGTAAAATTTTAGGACTATTATTGAGAATGAGATTGATGAGTACATGGAAGTCCATGGTGAAATAGGGCTGATTCAGCATGGCTTTGTCAAGGGGAAGTCATGTCTGACAAATCTGTTAGAATTCTTTGAGGAGGTAATGAGCAAGTTAGACAAAAGAGAGCCAGTAGGCATAATCCATTTGGATTTCCAGAAGGTCTTTGACATGGTGCCAGACAGGAGGTTGCTGAATAAAGGGCAAGGTGCTGGCATGGATAAAGAATTGGCTGACTGGCAGAAGACAGACAGTGGGGATGAACGAGTATTTTCCAGAATGGCAGCCTGTAGCTCATAGAGTTCCACAGGAGTCAGTGTTGAGACCACAACTATTCATGTTATACATTAACAATCTGGAAGAAGGAACTGGGGGCATTGTTGCTAAGTTTGAAGATGACACAAAGATAGGTGGAAGGACAGGTAGTGTTGGGGAAGCAGGGAGGCAGCAGATGTATACGCTAAGCATGTGGGAAAGTGTGAGATTATGCACTGGTAGGAAGAATAGAGGCATAGACTATTTTCTAAATGCAGAAAGGCTTTGGAAATCTGAAGCACAAAGGGAGTTAAGGAATCCTCGTTCCGGATTCTCTTAAAGTTAACATGCAGGTTCAGTTGGTGGTTAGGAAGGCAAATACAATGTTGGCATTCATTTCAAGAAGTCAAGAATATAAGAAAAGGGATATGCTGCTGAGGCTGTATAAGTCTGTGATCAGACCGCATTTGGAATATTGCGAGTAACTTTGGGCCCCGTATCCAAGAAAAGATATGCTGGCATTGGAGAGGGTCCAGAGGAGATTTACAAGGATGATCCCGGGGATTAAGGGCTTGTCATATGAAGAACAATTGAGGACTCTGGGTCTGTACTTGATGGAGTTTAGAAGGATGAGGGGGTATCTGATTGAGACTTACAGAATGCTGAGAGGCCTGGATGAAGTGGACACGGAGAAGATGTTTCCATGAATAGGAGAGACTAGACTTGAGGACAAAATCTCAGGGTGAAGGGGGTGACTCTTTAGAACAAAGATGAGGCGGAATTTCTTCAGCCAGAGGGTAGTTAATCTGTGGAACTCACTGCAGCAGAGGGCTGCAGAGGCCAAGTCATTGACTGTATTCAAGACAGAGATAGGTAGTTTCTTCATTCATAAGGGGATCGGGGCTATGACAGAAGGCAGGAGGAAGGGGTTAAGAAACATATCAGCCAAGATCAAATGTTGGATCAGACGTGATGGGCCGAATGGCCTAATTCTGCTCCTACATCTTATGGTCTATGGTCTATGGTCTAGTTATTGGTCATAGGCTTCACATCTACAGGAGAGTGACTGTATCAGACTTACTTCATTTCCCAGTCCCCCAACATCTACCCCACCCCAGTGCTGAAATCCTTAATGACACCTTAGGTACCTCAAAGTTAATCTTTTCCATGCTCTCCTTGCCATTCTTGTACTCTATTTTCAATACACAGACTCTAACTCATCCATAATTTTCGCTCTTAATTTCTCACCTATGTTATGAATTCATCATTTATTATGTCTCTATGCACTACTCTGAGTGGTTCCCCATTCCTCAGTGAATCAATTTAAAAATTTAACCTTTCTTTGCGTGTCATTTATGGTCTCATCCTATGCTAAGTCTGCACACCTTGTTAAATGCTACAACTTTATTTGTCCTTAAGAGCCAGGCCTATTGAGCTCCCAAAGCCCCAATTTCCAACACTTCAGCTGTGATTAAGTTCCTCAAGATGGTAGTCACCCATGTCAAGAAGTTTGTTTCTAATTTGCAGTAATCAGTCAAGTTTTGAATCTCTGTCTTATGTTACTTTTCTGCTCCTTTAGCTCTTCACTGTTCAGTTTCCATTCCATGACAAGATTGAGGCCAAAGATCACCTTGGGAGCTGTATGTATGAGTCACTGTGAAACAAGAGAGCTAATCTGTAACTAACTAAGTGGGAATAAAGGTATTTCATAAAATTCTGTGTATCATAAATAATTGGAATAAAAATGCCAATCATAAAAGTGTTTTAATATTAAAAGCCTGGTAGTAAAATCACAATAATGTATACGATATGAACTAACTATTGTAGATTAGACATTTCACAAATACTAAAGAATTGTAATGTTGTATGCAATTCACATAGATTACTTTTGAGATTTATGATGTGTTGAGATGCACCTTGTTTACAGGTTTATTGCAGTTGAAATAGTTTCTGTTCTAGTCTCATTCTGTGCAAAGTGAAATTTGGCTAGAATTTCTGTGCTTTAGTTATGAACAGCTAGAATGCTTGACAACTCAATACCACATGGACCTCAGCTGTAGAAAACAGAATATGTCTTCAATTGATCTGTTAAACTGGAAAAAGTGAACAGTGAAGTGATAACATTTTGATATCCTAACCTATTGTACCACACAATGCTTTGATATATTTTTACCATCTTATTCTGCACGTAGTTAAATTTCTGACTTGGCTATGCCATTGGGATAGGTGCTGGTTAAAGGTCATGGAAATAAAAGTAAAAAAGAATGAAAATCCCCTAACAGTTGGTTATAGTTTTAACATGTTACCAAAACTGCATCCGCCCTTGTGATTAAGAACAGTATCAAGTTAGCAGAATGGAAAAAGTGTCTCTTAATGCAGACACAAATTAGTGTAAGAATCAATTTAAAGTTTTTGAGAAGATTTGTAGCTCGGGTTGTGGATGAGGTTGTAGACTTGCTCGCCGAGCCAGTGGGTTTGGTTGCAAGTGTTTCGTCACCCTGCTAGGTAACACCATCAGTGCGCCTCCAATGAAGGGTCGGTGTTCTGTCCTGCTTATTATTTATATACCTCGGTTTGCTGAGGTGGTTGGTATTAATTCCGCTTCTGTTTCTCTGTGGTTTGTATGCAGGGTCTAATTCAATATGTTTATTGATGGAGTTTCGGTTGGAATACCAGGCCTCCAGGAATTCCCTGGCATGTCTTTCTTTGACTTGTGCAATCGTTGATGTGTTGTCCTAGTCAAATTTGTGTCCCTTGTTGTCCGTGTGTAGTGAGACAAGTGAGAATTGGTCGTGTCTCTTGGTGGCTAGTTTGTGTCTATGTATCCGTATTGTCAGTTTTCTTCCAGTTTGGCCTTTGTAGTGTTTCTCAGTCCTTGCGGGGTATTTTTTATATACACCGGTTTGCAGGTTTTGGGTATGGGATCCTTTACATTTGTCAGTATTTGTCATAGGGTGGTAGTTGGTTTGTGGGCTACTCTGATACTTATGGGTCTGAATAGTCTTGTGGCCATCTCTGAAATGTCCTTGATGTAGGGTAGGGTGATTAGTGAGTCTGGTAGTGTTGTGTCTTCCTGTTGTGGCCTGTCTCTGAGGTAACGGCGGATTGTGTTTTTTGGGTATCCATTACTTTTGAAGACTCCGTATAGGTGCTCCTGTTCTGCTTTGTGTAGTTCCGGGTTGCTGCAATGTGTTGAGGCTCGTTTAAATGCATAGGCCAAACCAGAAGAAAACTGACAATATGGATACACGAACACCAACTAGCCACCAAGAGACATGACCAATTCTCACTTGTCTCACTACACACGGACAAAGAGGGACATGAATTCGTCTGGGACAACACATCCATAATCGCACAAGCCAAATAGAGACACACCAGGGAATTCCAGGAGGCCTGGTATTCTAATCGGAACTCTATCAACAAATCGCATTGAGTTAGACCATGTGTACAAACCACTGAGAAACAGAACTGGAAATAATACCAACAGCAAATATCCCAGCAAACCGAGGCATATAAATAACAAGCGGGACAGAAAACCGACGTTTCACCAGAGGCGCACTGATGATGTTACCTAGCAGGGTGACAAAACATTTACAATCAAACACATTGGCTTGGCGAGCAAGTCTACAACCTCTTCCACAACCCGAGCTACAAATCTTCTCGAAAACTTTAAACACCAATGGCACAACACCCTCAAACTGGTCTGCAGATAGGAAACAAATGCCATCCGGCTAAGTGTGCCCCGGAACAACTATAATTCCTGCACAAATGTCTCAGAAAACAGGTATTACCATTATGCTTAAAGTATAAACCACCTTTCAACAATCCACAGGCATGGAGGACACCTGAACAGAATGGCCGCAGAATGTTAAGGGTTATGATCAATGATGCCCACAACCACCTCCACAAATACAAGTGGGAAATTGCATGCCAAAAATCTCTGCACTCCAAAGCAAATGACCAGGAATGGACATCCACACTGGAACAAGCCATCAGCATACAACAACAAAAGATCAGAACAAAGAAAAGAATAGCCCTTCAAGAAAAACCGTTCAAATGTACCCACATCAATGACACAGACAACACAAATTTATGGATTAAAAACATCTCAGACTGACCATTACAGACACTGAGAAGACAGTCCTAATATGTGGACTGAGTTATAACTACAGAGATGCCAAAAAAACTGACTTCCTGGCTGCGCTAGAATCAACACTAAAGAGCAACAGACTGAAAGACAAAGTACATAGATAGTCTAAGTGAGTGGGCAAAGGTCTGGCAGATGGAGTACAATGTTGATAAACGTGAGGTCATCCATTTTGGTAGGAATAACAGGAAAATGGACTATGTTTTAGATGGTAAAAAATTGCAGCACGCTGCTGTGCAGAGGGACTTGGGTGTCCTTGTGCATGAATCGCTAAAAGTAGGACTGCAGGTGCAACAGGTAATTAAAAAAGCAAATGGAATTTTGTCTGCCATTGCTCGAAGGATGGAGTTTAAAAACAGGGAGGCTATGCTGCAGCTGTATAGGGTCCTGGTGAGGCCACACCTGGAGTACTGTGTGCAGTTTTGGTCTCCTTACTTGAGAAGAGATATACTAGCACTGGAGGGGGTGCAGAGGAGATTCATTCGGTTGATTCCAGAGTTGAGAGGGTTGGATTATGTTTTTGCGTTCTACCATAATGTCCAGGAAGGGTAGTCGGTTGTTGTTCTCTTCTTCTTTCATGAATTTTATCCCTGTAAGGATGTTGTTTATGTGTTGGTGGGTTTCTTCTAGTTTTGTGTGATAAATAATCACGAAGGTGTCATCTACATATCGGACCCAAAGTTTGGGTTGTATAGAGCGGAGCACTGTCTGTTCTAACCTTTGCATTACTGCTTCTACTGGGATTATACTCATTGGAATTCAGAAGAATGATGGGAGATCTTATAGAAACATATAAGATTATGATTATGAAGGGAATAGATAAGGTGGAGGCAGTGAGGTTGTTTCCGAAAGCAGGTGAAACTAGGACTAAAGGGCATCACCTCAAAATAAAGGGAAACAGATGTAGGACTGAGGTCAGGAGGAACTTCTTCACCCAAAGGGTTGTGAATCTGTGGAATTCCCTGCCCAGTGAAGCAGTTGAAGCTACCTCGCTGAATGTTTTTAAGACAAGGCTAGATAAATTTTTGAACAGTAAAGGAATTAAGGGCTATGGTGAGTGGGCGGGTAAGTGGAGCTGAGTCTCAAGAACATCAGCCATGATCTTATTAAATGGAGGGGCAGGCTCGAGGGGCCAGATGGCCTACTCCCGCTCCTAGTCCTTATGTTCTTATGTTCTTATGTACAACAGACCATCAGACAGACGATAGTCCCAACACTGGGTAAAAAAGGAAAGTGGAACACATTCAACACAGAAGTGAGGAAAGCCCTGGAAAGAAATACAGGAACATGCGGACAAAGAATGCATGAAAGTAATCCTCAATAGTGCCCAATACATCAAGAAAGCTAACGCACTACTAGCAGATACTGACATCTACCAATAGATGGTGATGGACCCGACACCACAGTTAAGGAACCGGATTACCTTGAAGAAATTACATACCTCAGGAGACATCAGCAAGACAGATGACCAAAAAATGAAGCCATAGGGATCCAATACACCCCAATTCTATGGACTCCACAAGGTGCACAAACAGGGGGTTCCTCTCAGACCCATTGTCTCTCTACCAGACACACCAACATATAGACTTGCCAAAGAACTACAGCAGAAATTGAAATACTTAGTGGACAACACTGTCCTTCAGCTGTCATCCACTCATCCCAAGAATTCCTCAACATCATCAAGGACACCAGGATAGATGAGGACGAGATGATGATATTCTTCAACGTAACAGCACTATTTACATCCATAAACATTGACATAGCCAAAGAGACAATTGCCACACCACTGGACCAATCAAGTAGGCAGGCAACCCAGGACACCAACAACATCAATAAGGGCACCACAATGAAACTACTCACAACCCACTTCACCTTCAACGACAGCACGTGCAAACAAATCAACGGAACACCAATGGGATCCCTGATATCAGGGATTGTACCGATTGTAGAAGCAGTAATGCAAAGGTTAGAACAAACAGTGCTCCACTCTATACAACCCAAATTTTGGGTCCAATATGTAGATGACACCTTCGTGATTATTTATCACACAAAACTAGAAGAAACCCACCAACACATAAACAACATCCTTACAGGGATAAAATTCATGAAAGAAGAAGAGAACAACAACCGACTACCCTTCCTGGACATGATGGTAGAACACAAAAACAACGGGGAACTCCAGACTAGCGTATTATATAGAAAGACCACACATATGGAACAGATATTCAATTACACTAGCAACCAAACCCAACACCCACAAACAGAGCTGCATCAGGACACTATTTAAACAAACCACAACACTTTGCAGCAACCGGAACTATGCAAAGCAGAACAGGAGCACCTAGATGGAGTCTTCAAAAGGAATGGATACCCAAAAAACACAATCCACCGTTACCTCCGAGACAGACCACAACAGGAAGACACAACACGACAGACTCACTAATCACCCTACCGTACATCAAAGAAGTTTCAGAGATGGCCACAAGACTACTCAGATTCCTAGTATCAGAGTAGCTCACAAACCAACAACCACTCTACCACAGTTACTGACAAATGTAAAGGATCCCACACCCAAAACCAGCAAAACTGGGTAATATACAAAATACCATGCAAAGACTGTGAGAAACGCTACATAGGCCAAAGCTGACAAGACAGATACACGAACACCAACAAGCCACAAAGAGACATGACCAATTCTCACTTGTCTCACTACACACGGACAACAAGGGGCACAAGTTCGACTGGGACAACACATCGATAATCACACAAGCCAAACAGAGAATTCGTGGAGGCCTGGTATTCCAACTGGAACTCCATCGACAAACACATTGAATTAGACTCTGTGTACAAACCACTGAGAAACAGAACCGGAAATAATACCAACAGCAAATACCCCAGCAAACTGAGGCATATGGAACAGAATAGAAGAATCCCTACAGTGTGGAAACAGGTCGTTCAGCCCAACAAGCCCACACTGACCCTCAGAGCATCCCACCCAGACCCATCCCCCTAATCTACAAACCCCTGAACACTACAGGCAATTTAGCACAGCCAATCCACCTAACCTGCACATCCTTGGACTGTGGGAGGAAACTGGAGCACCTGGAGGAAACCCTCACAGACACAGGGAGAATGTGCAAACTCCACACAGACAGTCACCCAAGGGTGGAATTGAACCCGGGTCCCTGGTGCTATGAGGCAGCAGTGCTAACCACTGAGCCACCGTGCCACCCCTACATAAATAACAAGTGGGACAGAACACTGACGCTTCACAGGAGGAACACTGACAATGTTACCTAGCAGGGTGACAAAACATTTACAATCAAACCCACTGGTTCGGTGAGCATGTCTACAGTCTCAAAGTCATCAGTTTCACATATGCTTCAAGTCACTGAAGGAAGTGACTAATAGTCACTAAAGATGTGATATACTGACAGGAATAGTAATGTACGGTACTTAATACTGTTTAACTTTAGGTTTGGATAACAATGCGGATTATCGGATTCAGAATATCATTCGCCATTAATAAAGCTTGTTCCAAGGAATATAGAGTCATCTCTTCAGACCATTATGTAACTCTACAACATCGAAGTCAATAGCAGCCCTGCGGCAACTGAGATGCATCTATAACAACTCTGACATCATAGTCCAATAGTCAATAAAAATAAATATGGAAATAAAAAAATCAAGCATTATCCCTCTCAAGGCATTGCTTTGTGTGGTACTAAGTAATTTAGACCAAAAAGAAGTTAAGTTTGATCTCCATTCTTAGTAGAGCTTTCTGGAACTTGCAAAATTATTTTTTATTTGATAAAGGGTTTCAATAATAATTGAAAATCATGATCAACAAAAAAAAATCATCTTTTTTGTACGGCTCACTCCCATTCTGTTTCTTTGGCTCTCAAATGCAAATTCAGATTTTGGCCCAGGAGGCTGTCAAAAAAAAAACAGTTACCCAGCTCAAGTAAAAATTGAAGGCAAAATGTAACATGTCTTGCAGCTACGTGGCAAGGAGCTCGGATTTCTCTGAAAGCTGACCACATGAAAATGAACACAAGGTATATTTTCCTGAAATTTCTGCAGGCACACTTTGCCACGGAAATTGTGGTGGGTCACAAATGATATTCTGCTATCTTGCAGGATTTGACCTAATGCCAAAACCCAGGGAGGAGGCCATTTGTACAGATGAGCTGACCGTACAACACATTTGGAGTTCCCTTGAGGGTGGGAGAGGAAGGCAAACCTTTTGAGTGACAATTCGACATTCCTTTGTGAGGCAGGATGTTTTTGCTGTGGATGTCAACAAAATCTTTCTTTAAACAAAGATTTAAATCTCAAACTGTAGAACTTAATTTTGCTAGCACTTGATGGGCAATTTAATCCAGGCATAACCTTAAATCATATTTTTTTTAAAATAAACCTTCAAAATTTTTTTTGTTCACTTGTGGGACATGGGTGTCACTGGCCTGTCCCTCGTAGCTGTTGGGAAGGTGGTGGTGAGCTGCCTTCTTGAACAGCTGCAGTTTACATGCATAGTTTGACCCACAATGCCCTTAGGGAGGGAATGCCAGGATTTTGACCCAGCAACAGTGGAAGAACAGTGATATATTTCCAAGTCAGAATGGTGAGTGACTTGGTACGTGGCAGTGTTCCCACGTATCTGCTGCTCTTGCCCTTTGAGATGGAAGTGCTCATGTGTTTGGAAGGTGCTGCCTGGCACGCTAACCTTGAATTTGTCAGGATTTGACACATTTACAGGTTTTTTTTTGTTATTGCAGGGTTTTTCACTGAGAAAATATTTGAAGCTGTGCAGTCAATGCATAAATTTTAGGCTTTTTTGTTTCTCATATCATAATTCTGCCTACAGCTTTTTGATTGCAAAAAGCATGAGTGAAGGAGTTGTCTGACTTCTATCTGCTGATCATGTAGGCATATTTTGTAAAAAAGGGGACCAATGAACATAGAACTAGCAAGTTTGATCCTGTCAGTCCTCTCAGAGGCATCTGAGAGTAAGGATAGAAACAAAACATGCCTTTATAAACAACTGGGGTAGGATGTTATCGCTGTGGGTCTCAAACCAGATCTTTCTTTTAAAGAAAACTGAAACACTTGCAGAATGTATACTACTGTATGTCTGTATTTCAATGTAATAGATTACTTCTGGCTTCTTGCAAATCCATTTTATAAAACTCTTTATTCTTACATTTGTGATTCTGCTCCAAAGCGGCATATCCTAAATTATTCAGTTGGTCAGCCTGCCAGACAGTTTTTGCACGCAGCTTCTTGTAAAAAATTATAATTTATAGAACAAATACATCTGTTTTTATTGCAGTTTCCATTGCTCTGTGGTAGGTATAAAGGCCAAAGTACAGATATTACAAATATCTATCTTTTACTCACAGTTTACGTGTAATTCAAGCACAACATTAAACTTCTTAGTAAACTGCTATTGAATTCAACAGCATTAAAAACGTTTTTGGTTGTGTAATGCTTACACAAAGATACAAGTTACAGAATGACAGAATTATCAAAGCAGGGAAGGAGTTCATTCAGTCCATTCTGTCTGCACTAGATCTCCAAATAAGCATTTCACCTGGCATCATTCTCGTGCCTTCTCCCCATAACCCTGTACATTGTTTCTTTTGAAGTAACAGTCACATTTCCTCTTGAAAGCCTTGATTAAATCTGCACAATCAATGCACCAGATTTAGGCTTGTATTTCCATAAAATTTATCCACCTTTTCTTCTCAAGGATATCTTCAACTAATTTTTATTCTATAACTATAGTTCGGATAAAGATAAAGGAGATCCAGTTAATTTTCTTAAGACTTTTTCTCATTTGTTTGAGTTTTTTCTCACAAACGCACACATTGAGAAAATGATTTGGGCTTTGTGCAATAACATGAAACAGGTGATAGAGAATCGATTGTCCATTTTATATCTCAATGATTTTTACTTCCACGGAAGCTAATGTAATTAAATATCAGATAAAATGTAAAATAGATGGTCGAGTTGCTTTAATCATTTTCTACTATGACCATTGTGTTTATTGTGAATACATTGGCGATTATTGTGTAAATGATGAATAGTACATGAGAAGAAACTTTTGGCCAGTCTTTACTCCCTTTTGTCATTTGTTCTGCCTCAATGTAAGCTTAAAATATGTTAGCATTTTAAGACAGTTGAGCCATTGCAAGGAACTGTATGCATCAAATTCACAGTTTAACGTGATGTTCAAAAAGATTATTCATACAATATGAAAAAGATCTGAACTATAAAATTGTACTGTTTGATAATATCTATCTCACATATGGAGCAAAGGAATGTAGAAATTAATTATCTTATCACAAAGATCTAAGCTGCTAATCTCACAGGGTTCACGTATTCACTACCATCTTTCCCTCCCCACCTTTATCTGCTTTCCGGAGGGACAACTCTCTCCGTGACTCCCTTGTCCGCTCCACGCTCCCCTCCAGCTCCACCACACCCGGCACTTTTCCCTGCAACCGCAGGAAGTGCTACACCTGCCCCCATACCTCCTCCCTCACCCCCATCCCAGGCCCCAAGAAGACTTTCCACATCAAGCAGATGTCCACCTGCACATCTGCCAATGTGGTATACTGCATCCGCTGTACCCGGTGTGGCTTCCTCTACATCGGGGAAACCAAGCGGAGACTCGGGGACCGCTTTGCAGAACACTTACGCTTGGTTCGCAACAAACAACTGCACCTCCCAGTCGCGAACCATTTCAACTCCCCCTCCCATTCCTCAGATGACATGTCCATCCTGGGCCTCCTGCAGTGCCACAACGATGCCACCCG
>NC_063346.1:21019526-21046104 GCF_021869965.1 Rhincodon typus | reverse complement strand
CCCGAAACGTCAGCCTCTCTGCTCCTATGATGCTGCTTGGCCTGCTGTGTTCATCCAGCCCTGCACCTTGTTGTCTCTGATAGTGAATAATGTCTACTCACCTGTAAATTTAAACTTCAAATTATTTTTTAAAAAGTACTACAAAGCATAGGATATGATCAAATGCTATAAACTCTTAATAGGACAAGCAGCATTTATGGAAAGAAAATGCATAAAATTTCAGGCATGGACAATTCCTCGGCTCTTGTCTATAAGAAGAGCATGTATTGAAATCTCGGTCTACTAAAATCAAGAGTGGCATTGTGTACCTGTTGACAAACTAAGTCATTTTCCAGCTCGCACCTTAACAAAAGAGAAAACATTGTGGAAGAAAAAGCATTTTAAAACCAATGAATGACTTATGAAGTAGTTATCTATTAAGATTTAAGGCAGATTTTCTGTTCACATTGTTTTTATGTGACATCTATGCATCAATAATGATCACTGCCTTCAAAAGGCTTTGTCTTGAACTTTTAATGTGCTCTGATTAAATATTTGATGGAATTAAACATCGTTACTCCATTTTTGGATAAACCCATAATGAGATTTATGGAACATTAATGAATTTGACAGCCAGAAATCAGCAATATAAAATGACCAGGTGAAGGTGAGTGAAGATACATTTTACCTTTTCTGCTTGGATGCTTTTCTACTTCAGTCACATCTGTTTACTTAAATTATTCAGTGATTTAATTAGATGAGGGTTTATGTGTTCAAATCTGCAGAGAACTGAAACTGTCTTTTTTTTTCTATTGCCTGTACCAAAAATGCCACAGTTATGTTCAGTAGCAATTCAGAATATTAGCGGATTTCTCAGTAAAAGAGTGAAGTTAGACATTTAACAATTGTCTTCTCAATGACTATCTCTGACAAGAGACAATCTAACCATCACCACTTTACATTCTACAGTATTACCATCAACTTAAATCTCCTGCTATCAACATTCTCAGGGTTACCATTGACCAGAAACTCTCAAAAGCCTGAAAGTCCCTTCTGAACAGTGCAGGGGGGCGTACCTACTTTCAGAATACTCCATCAGTTCAAAACAGCAGTTCATTATCACTTTCTCCAGAGCAACTAGGGATGGGAATTAATGCTGGCCCAGCCAGACACACTCATATCCATGAATAAGTAAGCCAAGAAAAATGTAATATTGCATTCTCTTGAGTAACACAAAAACAGATTTCATTTGCTGATCATTTTAATCAATCATGTTTTACTTTGACAACCGTCATGAGATGACATTCCTGTTATGAGATGACATTCCTGTTATGAGATGACAATCCCTTAATAACAACGCAATGTAGAATTAATAAGCAACTTCTGAGTAAACACCCTGCTAATTTAGATACTTAACTATTTGATCTGTTTTGCAGGTGGGATAAAATAATTAATTAACATTATATTTATATATGTAAAATGAGGAGTGATTCTTCACTCAAGTACATGGAAAGGAACTTTTTCTTTCTATGTAGGTAATGCATAACGGCTATATAACATCTGTAATATAGTTAAATATCCCAAGGCGTTTCACAGGTATGAAAAAAATTAACATTGAACAAAAGAATTAGATATTATAATAGATGCAGATAAACTTGGTCAAATGTTAAGTCTTAAGAATCGTAAAAGAGAAGAGAGAGGCAGACAGGTTGAAAGATTTAAGGGAAGAGTTTCAAAGTGTAGTGTCTAAGGTACAGTTTAAGGATGACTATCCGTTTTTCCATCGTGGAAGCAGGAGTGCATGAAGCCTGAGTTGAAAGAACACAGGAGTTCCCAAAAAGTTGTAAAGATGGAAGCCTTTACAGAAACAACATGGAGAAGGTTACAGCTTTAATAAAAAAATTCTTTTGAAAGGATACAAACCTGAAATATTAACTATGATTTACTTTCCACAAATACTGCCAAACCTTTCTCCTAGTCTTTCACAGAATATGGTGCCATTTGCTTGGCCAATATTTCCCATCCCTATATGCCCTTGAGAAGATGATGGTGAGCCACTCTCTAGGACTGCTTCAATCCATGTGGTGTAGCTGCACCCACAGTGATGTCAGGGAGTTCCAGGATTTAAACTCTATCCACATACCGAATATCTCCAGCATTTTTTTGTTTCATTTGAGAATTTTATAAATGTGACAGCGGACATGCAGACAGTGTAGATCAATGAGCACAATGTGATGGGAAGATGGTGGGACTTAGACTACAACAACAAAGATTTGGAATGTCTCCTGTTTGTGGAAGGTGGGAATTGGGCAAATATTTGAATGGTTAAGTCTGAAGGTTAACAAAATCACAGATGTACCTGCACCACAAAGACTGCAGAGGCTCAAGAGGAGGCTTACTCCCACCTTCTCAAGGGCAATTAGAGATGGGCAATAAATGCTGTCCCAGCTAGCAATGTCCATATCCCATGAAGTGATGCAAGAAAAAGCAAATGGATTGACACAGAGGCACTTCGAAAGTGGCTTTGGAGGTGATTTTGGAGATGAGGTGGGGGAGCAGGATTAGAGAATAATGTGTCAGCTTGTTTCCTGATGTGGTCCCAGATCCAGCCATTTATCACAGGAGAGGACTGAGTATACGGCAATGATGAGAAAGTGATTGAGGAAGCAATTAACTGCAGTCTTCCATTGCCATTATTGTTTACCCAGTGTTGCATGGCCCCAGACACTTGTCAGCACATCAGCAGCTCTGAGAATATGGCTACACAATAATTTGATAAACCTGAGAGATGAACTCTTTATGAACTTTAACAATAAACGATGCAATCCCAATGTGTGAGATTGTATTCCACATGGATATATTTCATGTTATGCTGTTAGAACCATGTATTTTAAAAATTGAAAATATGTTTATTGATATACCTTTGAAAATTGATTAGGTTGCAGTTCCCTATGCAAGAACTAGCTCACCTGTTAGAACTTATCAAACATCATTATCTGGCACCAAATAAGAAGAATTTTAGGTTCCAGTGACAGGTTTACCTTTCTCATTCCCATTACCGAATTAACAAAAGCATTCTGGAGTAGTTTGATCCTGCCCAAATCAGCCATTGAATTGCTAAGTCAGCCTTATATTTCTATGTGACTGTCCGGACTCAGTGTGGCATATGAGACACACCAATAGCTTAATCCAAGTTCTCAGTGACACATATTGTAGTCTGTAAAATGTTTGTTCAAATGCTGTCCGATCGTATAAGGTATAAGAGATAAAGGCATCCCTTGGCCCTTGTGCAAAATACAAGCCGTGAGTTTGGTAGCAGTGGAATTAGACATCTTTTTGCCAAAATTCTTTACCTAGGGATGAAGTAACAGATAAATAAATTGCGATAATCAACAATAGTATGTGTCTTGAATAGTCCGTTGCTATCATTAAATGTTTATGAAATTAACAAGTAATGACAGTACTTTCCCATTTTAACAGGGAACAGAAATTATAATTGGATGCACAAAATGGTGAATTAGCAAGTCTAAAAGTGTTCAGGAAGGTGGCATTAAACTGGAGAATTATGTTGTTAAACTTGAAGAAATTGCTGTTTCTGATAACCTTTTCAAATGAAGCTCTCTAACTCCTGGAGATTTTTATTCCTGAACTAAATGATGAATAATGGGGAGAAATTATGCCCAGGTCTTGAAGGTGGCCTTGAAGATGAGGTGGGGGAGCAGCATTAGAGAATAACATGTCAGCTGTTATTGTCCCAGATCCAGCCATTTATCACAGGGGAGGACTGAGTTTGAAGTCAGCAATCTGGCCAGCAGTGATGGGAAAGGAGTTGAGGTGGCAATTAACTGCAATCTTCCATTGCCATCATAGTTTATCCAGCATTGCATGGTCCTGTGTACTTGTCAGCACATCAGCAGCTCTGAAGATATGGCTACACAATAAATAAACAAACCTGAGAATTCAATGTTTTCTCACCTTTAACAACAAACAATGGTAAGCCTGATGTTTCCCCTAGCTGACAGAGGCTTGTCATTACATGAGGAGCTCCCGAAGACCAATGTCTCCAGTAATGCTGCAGGTGATGTAGTAGCAGTCACTCCCATTGGACTGATCAAGTCTCCATTGTATCCCTGCCAGTCCTGGTGCATTCCCCTGAGTAGCACTCTCACTGCAGACACAGGAATGACTGCTGGCTGTCATTACAATTCAGTATGCTCAATCAACTTCCTGTCTTCTTCGCTAAATGTCAGCCCTGGAATGTGGACCCCTGTGTCTGAAAATGGGCTGAGTCTAAAAATTATGTGCTAAGTTTATGAACAAAATCAATTCTAATATTGCATTGATGTCCATCCTGCAGTGATTTATACGATGCGAAGTCATGAGGTCATTTACACAGAAACATAGAAACATAGAGAAGAGAATTTCAGGATTTTGACCCAGGGTCAGTGAAGGAACAGCAATACAGCTATGTCAGAATACATAGAACATAGAACATTACAGCGCAGTACAGGCCCTTCGGCCCTCGATGTTGCGCCGACCTGTGAAACCAATCTGAAGCCCATCTAAACTAAACTATTCCATTATCATCTACATGTTTATCCAATGACCATTTAAATGCCCTTAAAGTTGGCGAGTCTACTACTTTTGCAGGCAGGGCATTCCACGCCCTTACTATTCTCTGAGTAAAGAACCTACCTCTGACAGTTTGTGGTTTGCAAGGAACTTGCATTTGTTTGTTGAATACCTGTCATATTTCCTACATGCAAAGATGTCAAGAAGAGAAGATTGTAGAAGTTGGGACTGTATTAATTATATAAGTACTGCTTTCCAGTGTGTCATTTTGGTTAGACAGCTTCACTAAGCTGACTAATCTGGAGCTGGCAATCTAATAGTGTTAAACAGCAGGGTGTTTAAATGCTAAACCAAGGGTGAAATGTCAGTGAGTTGAGTGTATACAGTCAGACAGTCTCTGAAATCACGCTGTAGCTCTGAGCATCACTGCAAGCCCATTAGTGCTATTTCCAATACAAATCACCAGATCAATTTAGAAGCTACAAAAATTGGAAATCCTCACCCCCTGCTGTTGTTTTGTTGTCCTGTCTCAGGCTATTTTTCCTTCAAAATCCAGGATTGGATTTTATGTCCACTTGAGATTTACGCTTTGAATTAATCTTGATTGTAAAGCTGACATTGATGGAAATTAAGCAATTCTTGGGCTATGCCATTATTACAATTTGCCGACAGAATGTCTGAACTCGTAATATGAAGAATGATGGCAAAACAAAAACATTTTTAAAACAAATATGTCCTAACACACATAAGTATAGTGCTTAGCTTTAATGTTTCACAGACAGTGCTGAAGATAAAATCTAAAGTCAATAGCTTGGGAATTATGTAAGGCACAAAAAGACAGATAGCTGCATTTTCTTCAAGTCATTTTCATTATTATATCAATTAATTTAAATTTCTTATGCGGAGTGTATTCCATTGTCCTTGATTGAGGTCATTTCCATATTTCATTTACAATTCTAAATATACCAACGTGTCTGTCTTTGCATATTAGGAATAAAACAAAATATTGTTGCCCAAAGGACCAATCCCATCCAGTTCATAAGATACATTTTGCCTCAAGAAAGTGTGCTCATGTTAGATCTTCCTTTGTCGAGCTCAGAGGAAAATCTATGAGCAACATATGGTCACAAATTTCCCTAAGCTCTTGAACCACTAAAAGACTATCACAGATGTATGAGACATTTCCACAGTGTTGGAGGATAAACGTGTCCAGGTAACTCAAGTGTTTTCAGCATGAACTAGCTATCAAACAGTTGCGGTTCAGGATGGTTAGACACAAAGGAGAGACAACGGCCTGATGGTATTATTGCTGGATTGTTATTCTAGGGACCCAGGTTCAAATATTACCACGGCAAGAATTCAATAAAAATTTGAAATTAAAAAAAATCTAACAATGACCATGAATCCATTGGGAAAAATCCATCTGATTCATTAATGCCCATTAAGGAAGGAAATTGCCATCCTTACCTGGTCTGAACTACATGTGACTCCAGACACACAGCAAGAAGACTAAGCTAGATGAGGATCTAGAAATGATCTTTATCACAAAAGAGGTTGTGTTGGGCAAGCTAATGGAGCTAAAGGTAAACAAGTCTCCTGGCCCTAATGGAATGCATCCCAGGGTACTAAAAGAGATGGGAGGGGAAATAGCAAATGCGTTCGTGGTAATTTTCCAAAATTCGCTGGACTCTGGGGCAGTTCCAGCAGATTGGAAAACAGCAAATGTAATGCCACTGTTTAAAAAAGGAGGTAGACAAAAGATGGAGAATTATAGGCTGGTTACCTTAACTTCTGTCATGGGGAAAATGTTTGAATCTATGATCAAGGAAGAAATAGGAAGACATCCAGATGGAAATTGTCCCATTGGGCAGATGCAGCGTGGGTTCATGAAGGGCACATCATGTTTAACTAATTTCCTGAAATTCTATGAAGACGTTACGAGTACGGTGGACAATGGGGACCCAGTAGATATGGTATATCTAAATTTCCAAAAGGCATTTGACAAGGTGCCGCACAAAAGGTTGCTGCATGGGTTAAAGGTGCACGGTGTTATGGGCAATGTATTAGCATGGATAGAAGATTGGTTAACTAACAGGAAGCAAAGAGTGGGAATAAATGAGTGCTTTTCTGGTTGGCGAACAGTGAAAAATGGTGTGCTATTAGGGATCAGTGTTGGGACTGCAGTTGTTTACAATTTACATAGATGATTTGGAGTTGGGGATCACGTGTAGTGTGTCAAAGTTTGTAGATGACACTAAGATGAGTGGTAGACCAAAGGGTGCAGAGGACTCTGAACATTTGCAGAGGGATATAGATAGTTTCAGTGAGTGGGCAAAGGTCTGGCAGATGGAGTACAATGTTGATAAATGTGAAGTCATCCATTTTGGTAGGAATAACAGTAAAAAGGATTATTATTTGAACAGTAAATTTGCAGCAAGCTGCTCTGCAGAGGGACCTGGGTGTCCTTGTGTATGAATCGCAGAAGGTTGGTTTGTAGGTGCAACAAGTAATGAAGAAGGCAAATGAAATATTGTCGTTCATTGCTAGAAGGATTGTGTTTAAAAGCAGGGAGGTTATGTTACAGCTGTTTCGGGTGCTGGTGAGGCCAAATCTAGAGTACTGTGCGCAGTTTTTTTCTCCTTACTTGAGAAAGGATGTAGTGGCATTGGAGGGGATGCAGAGGAGATTCACTTGGTTGATTCTGGACTTGAGAGGGTTGGCTTATGAGGAGACACTGAGTAGACTGGGATTATATTCATTGGAATTTAGAAGAATTATGGGGGATCTTATAGAAGCTAATAAAATTATCCATGGAATAGATTAGATAGAAGCAGGGAGAACGTTTCCACTGGCAGGTGAAACTAGAACAAGAGGGCATGGCCTCAAAATTAGAAGGAGCAGATTTAGGACTGTATTGAGGAGGAACTTCTTCACCCAAAGGGGTTGCGAATCTGTGGGATTCCCTGCCCAGTGAAGTAGTTGAGGCTTCCTCATTGAATGTTTTTAAAGCTAAGATAGATTTTTTTTTGAACAGTAAAGGAATTAAGGGTTATGGAGAGTGGGTGGGTAAGTGGAGCTGAGTCCACAAAAAGATCAGCCATGATCTAATTGAATGGCGGAGCGGTCTCAAAGGGCCAGATGTCCTACTCCTGCTTCTGGTTCTTATGTTTTTATGACTCCGAACTGTCCTGTGGGATGGACTATAAATGCTGGGCCTACTCAGTGATTCCCTCATCCCGTGAATTAATTTTTAAAAAGGACCTTTGTGTTCATGAATAATAAAGGGGAGGCAACGGCCTCGTGGACTGTTAATCCAGAGACCCAGATAATGTTCTGGGGACCTGGGTTCTATTCAAGCCATGGCAGATGGTGGATTTTGAACTCAATAAATATCTGGAATTTAGAATCTAATGATGACTGTGAATCCATTGTTGATTGTTGGAAAAAACCCGTCTAGTTCACGAATGTCCTTTAGGGAAGGAAACTGCCATCCTTACCTGGTCTGGCCTATATGTGACTTCAGACCCACAGCAATATGGTTGACTCTTAACATCCCTCTGGGCAATTAGAGATGGGCAATAAATGCTGCCTTGCCAGCGATGCCCTCATCCCATGAATGAATAAAGGAAAAGAAAGTCTCCATTAGCAAAGCAAGTCCCCAAACTTAAATCTGCATTTTTTTTTTAGTGTTGCATAAGCGTTGATGTTTCCTGATACTTAAAAAAGGATATATTTTAGAATATTGCTCACTGAGGGGTTGCCATTCTCATTTGCCTGAATCTTCCAAATGCTGGAAAATAACATGCCAATACAATACTGTATGCAAGTTCAAACTGTTCGTTCGTGCTTGTTTATGGCCTTAACTATTGTGAAGAAGTCAACTATTGCCGCAGAAAGGATATAAAATGCCAAAGCTTTCCATTTCGCCCTTTACAAGGCAAAACATTCCAAATATCCAAAGGTACAAGATTTATACTGAGGAAAGGGTCCGGATTGTTGGTAAATGGACTCTGATTGGCTGAGGGGTAGCCACAGAGAATTGTCCATGAAACTATTGTCCCTCACACTTTTGTTTAATTAGAAAAAACACACAATGCCTGGACATGTTCCTTTTGTCTACGGAGGATGGATCCTTGGACTGATTCTTAACATATTTTGACAAAGTGTCATGGAGAATTTCTCTCTGCAAGGCCTAGCAAATTTTCTCAGGCTATTGTCCCAACTTTGCCTCACTAACTAGATACCATATCCCTGTGGCACCCCAGTGGTGCTCTTCTCATCTGATGTTAACCTGATTTTCCCATTCACTATAGCTGGAAAAGCTTGCCACTGTAGGAATATCTCTGAATATCTGTCATCCCTGGCACTGGTGCTCCACTCAAAAGGCCGTTGCACACCCAGTCAGGCACTGTCAATCCAAAGCTGCCCTGCACAGTTTGTGACATTTGTCCTGGACATGGCACAGAAGGGAAAATAGCTACCTCACTTTGTCAACAGGGACTTCAATGTCCTGGTAGATGGGGTAGAGCAGAGGGCTGGGGGCTACCCACTTGCCTCTGGATCAGCAGAACAGGCCAAGACAGAAGAACCTGCAAGACTGGTCTGAGTTTGTCTGCCTGGTTAGTGCAGTCTCAGTCATCCAGTAGAATGCTCACCAGTATAGGATGCAGATCAATGGCCTTCACAGTTCAGTCACTGTCAATGCCAATCTTCTCTCTGCGACCTCACACTCACTCTATCTCTGCCACTGCACCACCCTTTCATTGCCATTATGTTCAGCATTTTTCCTCACTCACTCTCACCCACTCAACTCCCTTATCTTCCTCATCCTGCATGCCTTCTGCACTGTCTACTCACTCAATCGGGCAGCTCACCACCTTTCCCTCAACTGAACCAGAACTAATAGCTGTTCTACCCACTTTCATCTCACTCAATCACTCTCTTTCCCTCAGTCGAGGACAGAATAGCCCATAATAGAGCAGAAAGAGCCAAAAGAGATGGCAGGCTGCCTGACATTCAGTTCCTCACCATGTAGGAGGAAGGAACCTAACCCTGACTGCCCAGAATGGCTACCTGACCGTGCCCAATCCCCTGGACTGATATGGGAGGCTGTCATTGACTTGCAGTGCTGGGACCCCATGACATGAAAGGTGTCTCTGTTGCCATTATTGAGTACAACTCCCATTAGACTTTGAGACATGGCCATTTGATTGAAAAACGTGCAGTGTGTCTGCTGCATCAGCTGCTGGCACATGGTGCAGGTATAACATGGGGTTGGGCAGCAACATGGACTCCCTGGACTGGTTACTACTGACAATACTAGCTGCCTGGCTTTGTGTCTGTACTAAAAGACAAGTCATGACAGACATACTGTGAGCCTGGTAGCTCTGGCTGAAGGGGCAAAGCATAAAAAGACAAGGCAGGACACAGCAAGGCAGAGATGCTGTCAGCATGCATGAAAGTACAGAGTAAGTGAATATTAGGGGTGTAAGTGAGCACCTCTGAGATGTAACCTGGTCTAATCTGGGAGCTTCGTCCCTGTCCCTGTTTGGACAGTATCCTTGCAGCAACATTGTATTGATATTTACCAGTGCACACTAAAGTGCAGTATTGAAGTGAAGAAGTGCTCTTCAAATAGCTAACTGATGTGCCACATTGGTGTGGATTCACTGGCACATTATGGATAACAATGTCTGTAGACTGCCCATGGAGAGTGCCCAGAGACATTGGGCCAGGTGGTGCCCTGATAGAGGTCTGGAGGAGCAAGCGTCCAGCTGGAGTCTCCAGGTATTTGCTCGGATTTTCAGGTTGGAAATTCTCACTATCTGGTTTCTATCCTGCACGTAGCAGAATAGGAAATTGCATATTAATGAGATGTAATCTGGTTGTAATGAGGGTGATAATGAGTGTTAGTCCCTGTGTGTAGACCTCTTGCCATTTACTGGCAAGATTCTCATCTCAATGTCTGGAACTCTTTTGGAAAATCCATCTTGTTACTGAGCAAGCCCACAGACAACTTGTCATGCGATTCTTCCAGATTTCTCACCATACCCATGTCATTCCAGGCCTGGTAAGATTCCACACTCTATGGATATCTGTAATTCCTCACAAGCTTTGGTGAGAGCTGAGGTGATAATTCAAATTATATAGCAAAATACAGAGTCTGCACAATAGTTATAAACAACATAATGGCATCAGTCTGCAATGTGCCTGAAAAGTGACAGGACTTCTGAATAAAATATTGTGACCTTTTATTGAGAAGTTGTACAGCTGTGATGTAAAAGGTTGATGCAATTTACTGAGCTGGATACCTGATCGTAACTGTTTGAAGCAAAATGCACACAAGTGAGAGATGCTCCAAAGTTTGTGGGGATTTTTACTAGAGACACATTTGGGCTAGAGTGGGAAATATAACACTGTAGTCTAAATTCTATTTTCCACACTCACAGCTAGAGATAAACAATGTCTTGCATTCATCTACTCAGCCATTGGAGCAAATTGCTGCAGTTTTTCTTCTACATTTCATGTCAAACAGGAAAAGATATATATTCTGGCCAAGAGTCCATAGTTGGAGTCCATGCCAGCCCATAGTTAAGAGTAGTAACAACAAATAAGGTTGAAAGCAGAAACCCCCCAAAAAGAAATTTAGCAAATTATTCAACATTTATAAACTTTGTATATTATGGCAAGTAGCATTAGTGGTTTAGCAAAGATGGGCATTGTCAACCTCACTAATGTTATATTATTTCATTGAAAGAATTGATACGAATCTCATTTTATCTGTTTCTTTCTATTTCTAAAGGAATTCAAGGCAGCTATTCCAATTGTTGATAATTTTATCACATAACTACTGGAATGAAAATGTTACCCTGCAGATACCAAGGATTTTAACACTTCTTTGAACACTTGGACTCAAATGAACATGTGTTGCAGATATCCTTTAGTCCTCATGGGAGTTAGGATGTTAGTTGTCAAAAATTAAATAATACACCTATGTAAATTAATCAATACACCTCTGATATAAATAAACACCCATGCCAGCCTCAAGCAAGCAATGGACACATCACTAATAATTCATTTGTTCAAATGGTATTCACTCATAAACACCCAAGATAACCCGGCTCATAGCCATAGACCATAATCCAGCTGAAATGTGGAGACATATCAAGCCAATGAGTAATAATTCAAACACAAGAAGAGGGGTCTAGGCCCGAAACATCAGCTTTCCTTCTCCTCTGATGCTGCTTGGCCTGCTGTGTTCATCCAGCTCTACACCTTGTTATCTCAGATTCTCCAGCATCTGTAGTTCCTACTATCTCTGAAACAAGAGTCACAATGCTTGCTTATCTCAATATTTATTCAATGATATCGTTGTTTGATAATTGACTTTTCTTGTGCTTACTTTCATTATAGAACATAGAACATCCTGATCACATACATGTTTGTCCATGGAAACCAAGATGTCTTCTTCTTCTTGAGACAGTTGCCATCAGGCTTGAATCGTTCTCTCTTTCCCAGGGACAGAGACTTCATATCTCTTTTTCAGACTAAGTAACAACTTGTTAACAACCAGTACAATCAAACATGAGCATGTGAGGGCCTGGATCCAGAGTGTAGCACTTCAGTTACACCAGCTGCTATTGAGGCACTGGCCCAGCTGGATTTCTGATACTGCTTTTGCTATTGATTAAGAGAATGGCAAGAAAGCAGAGTACATAACTGAAATCCCAAGGAAACAAAGTATGCTGATTCCATTATGCCAATCTTACTCCTCCAGAAGAAGATTGTCTGCATACGTTGAGAGTTGTCCTGAAAGCTTTTCTCAGTTTCCTCCATCAATCTGTCTGAGATGGATTCCTGCCTCTCCAAATTAGATACTTACCACTTCAAGTTTCAAAGACAGAATTGCATGGCAGCTGTTTGATCTTATACTATATCTATAACAACTATGAACATTGTTATTGAAGACCCAAATGCAGCATTCCCAGAAGTGGTCACACTGTCTTCTGACATGACAATATTAGTCAAGCATGGTTCAGACTAAAATTGAACTGCATGTATTCCAGAAACTGTTGGAACTACATAAAAGGAGTACCACTAAAGTGTAATTCTTATGTGAAATAAGAGTGAATAACTGATATGAGCTAAAACAAATAAAAGGTGAGGATGAGATCAAGTATGTTATTACTCTTGTTGGGTTCCCTCACTGTGTGTTGCTGGTGCAGTCCAGCTCTATACCCTTTATCTGTCAGCTGGCTCAGTTAGTAGTGGTACTATTGAGCCACTTTTAGTGACAGACAATGCAGTCTCACATCCAGAATAGATTCTGTGCCCTTACCAAACTCAATACTTCCTCATAGTGGTGTTCAACATGGAGGAGTACCGATGCACCAGCTGAATTGGCAGTAGGTGGCAATCAGTAGGGGTTTTCCATGCTCATGTTTAACATGATGGCATGAGACTTCATAGGGTCCAGGTCAATGCTGAGTACCCCCACAGCAACTCCCTCCTAAGTGTGTTCCACCCCTCCGCCATATCTGGTGTGTCTGTCCAGTCAGTGCGACAAGGTGTTTCCAGGGATAGTGATGATGGTGTCTGGGACATTGGTCTGGAATGTATGATTCTGTGACACTGGTAATGTGAGGCAAGGTTGCTGTTTAACTAGTCTGTCAACAGCTCTCCCAGTTGTGGCATTAAGCCCGCAAATGTTCATAAGGAGGAATTTCAGTGGTGACAGAGCTATATGTGCCATTATTGTTTTGGGTGATATTGTTACACAGGTGGTCCATTTTATCCCTTTTATCAGATTTTGTAGGTGTTCAGTACAACTGAGCAGCTTGCTCAGCCAGTTCAGAAAGCAGTTAAGAGTCAACCACATTGCGGTGGATTTGGTGTCACATGTAATTCATATCAGGGGAGGATAGTAGATTTTCTTTCCTGAAAAGACATTGAGAACCAGTGGGATTTTATGATAATCAACTAGACTAGCATTCAATTCTACATTTATTAGTTGAATTCAAATTTCCTATCTGCTTTAGTAAGATTAAAACCCACGTCCCCAGATCATTAGCATTGGTCTGTGCATTTTCTAGCTCCATGTCAATGTGACTACACCAGCCACTCTTGACTGATGACATGCCCCCATTTATCTGAGCGCTGTCTAGTTGCTATGTTTATAAGGGTCTGAAATTATCTAGCTAATTCCCTCTTTCTGTGCACCAATGTGGTGTGCGTGAAATGAAAAGCCAGCACCAGTTTAAATTTGCTAACTTGTGCTTATTTCATTGTCTCATACTCTCACCGGCCTGTATCACCATCCAAGGACAGTCCTGAGAAGATTAAATCCATAAACGTGAAGCTGTCCTGGATTCTGGTGACAACGTGTGGAGTTTGAATCATAGATCAGTCTGGTTCATGAACTACTGTTTCCTCTTGCCAGGCATCCTTAGCCCCATCAGCTTTATATTTATGTCAAATTTCTGGAGCAACTGAAGAATTTGGAAGAAACAAAACTAATATTTTTTTCATAAATTTACTCTTATCTGCATCAATGCAAGTTCTTAAAATAGGGTTCTTTTTGAAGACAGAGAACAAAAACTAATTTATTTCCAGCAAAAATTATACAATAATTATTAACAGAAAGCTTCAAACATAAGGGTGTTCAAGGCTTTACACATAAATAAGATTAGTAAAGGAGTATTCCCACTAAATAAGTATTTACAAACATATGATCATTCTTATTTAGCCACACAATAATGGAAAAATAAATCCAGTGCAATGCTAGGTTCACACCCAATTCTTTAAACAAAAATATAAATGTAAATCAAGGAAAATACAGAAATTATTGCAAAAGTGCTGTTATGTAAAAAGCCACACTTTTAGATGTGACCTGGCAGATTTTCTGAAGAAGTGATTAACGTCCTGGCCTCTTACAGATTTGGAATACAGCGAACAGATTCCAAAACAACTTCCAACAAACAGGATTATATGAAGCACTAGGAAGTGTTTGAATGTTTTATCAGGTCCATGCACGTATTTCTCAATTTCATGTACGCCTCTCTCTAATCAACCTACCGATCCTATCCTTCCCATGACCTATCTCTACAACCCCCTACCTGCATCCATCTATCACCATCTGACGTACCTTCCCCCAGTCCCACCCCTCCCTCTATTTATTTCCAAGCTGCCTCTCCCCTCCCCAGTCCAGATGAAGGGTGTAAACCCAAAACGTCAACTTTCCTGCTCCTCTGATGCTGCCTAACCTGCTGTGTTCCTCCATCTCCACATTGCATTGACTCTGACTCCAGCATCTACAGTTCTTGCTTTTTTTGAGGAAAATGTGCTGCACTGGAGCTGGGCTGGCAGGCCTGCGATGCTACAGACATGATTCATGAATGGTTCTTAGCTAATAGGAAAGATGTTTGAAATCTGATAATGCAGAGATGTTAGAAATCTGTTCTAACAGAGATATATATGAGATTGTCATTTTCAATCAAGTGGTTATAGTAGCAGAAGGTAACAGGTTCAAATATATTTAAGACAAATATTAAGTGCAATGGAGATGAAAATATAATAAGCTACTGCAACGGGAATGTATATAGCATCTTTTTATATGAATGTTCGTCATTCAAGTGGCCTTAGCAATCCATAGTTATCCTACATCTGTGGTTTATTAGTGAAAAGGTCCAATATCCTCATTAAATATTCAAAAGAAATTGTCTATTTTAATATTGTTTCCAAATGTTACTCAATTTAATTGGATTCCTCTTCATCTACTACAGCAAAGTTTTTTTATTAACCGGCACCTATGGAACCAGGAGCGCACCGGTCGATCAAATATTCTGGATAATTAAGAGGTATGCTGTAAACCCTGACCTAGCAAAGCTTCAAGACATCAACACCCCTCAAAAATCTATTGTAATAACATCATCACACCTGCTAAAATCAACGTCAAAGCGCACAGTAAATAATAGAAATGTAATACAGAGGGATATACACATCACTGTCATACTTTATTTCCGGTATACTTGGACATCGCAGTTGACTACAGTATTTGAGGTATATACCCTTTTGCTGGTTTATCAAGAGTACTGGCTGATCAGGCACTAGTTAAAACAAAGTTTGCTGTACTCATTTCTTTCTGTTACGTCATTATGCCATCAATTTTAACACTGAATTATTTTGTGGGGGCAATTAGTCCTACAGTTTAATCGTTTCTAAATTTTCTAATTATTGGTATTAAAAGAATTAGAGTTATTTAGCACCTTTTGTAACCTCAGGATTTTCCAAAGAACCTTACTGCTCATGGAATTTTTTTTTAATTGTGTGACAACTGTTGTGATATAGGAAATGCAGCAACCAAAATGCTTGCAGTTTGATCTCACAAAACCACAATGAGATAACTACCCAGATAATCTGCTTGATTATGAGCATGGTTGAGATTTGAAAAATTTCCTCTGCATATCTTTGGATGTGATGGTATCATTTACATCCTCTTTCAGGGTGCCAGCATTTGTGATCCCACTCGTAGCACTTGGACTCGGCCTTTACTGTTACTTGGCAGCCAAGCTGCTGCCTCCAATATGAGGAGTTCCCATCTGAAACAAAGTTCTGGGGTGCACAAGGTTATTCTCCAAGGTTGTCTACAGTATCCTGTGGCCAGTGAGCAGCCATTAGGGTAACACTGCATAAGAGCACAAGGAACCTCAAAGGCTTGTGGAAAATGATGGAATGTGTGAGGGAAATTAGTTTCCAATTGCGCACAATTGGTACAATTTTGTCTTCAAGTGTGGTTTAGAATGTTTATTTTGTGGTGGCTTTTATGATGAAATTGTGACTCAGCAGACGCTGCGGTAGTCAGTTAGAAATAGAAGTTGTGAAACTGTTAGGAATTGGCGTTGTCATTATTGACACCAGACTCAGACGATGTTTTCACCAAGGGTCCACACAAAAAGGAGCTCTCTGGATTACCTTCTCCATTCAATATCCTCTCTTTCCTTTTCCTCCTCCTCTTCTTCCACAGTCGATGGTGCCATGGGGAAGCCTGCAAATCTTGAACACTCTCATACTCACTCCACCTGCCTCCTCTGAAAAGAGGAAATTAAATAGAATTACTGGTCTTTGAACAGAGAGCCCAGGTGACCTCCCCTATGTAACATGGGATTTAAACAGCTAAATACTGCAGATATCTCCAGCACCATCCTGGAATGGCTAGATGCATTATTCATAGCTCCAGTCACTGTCACAGTCACTGGAAATGCACATTTGCTCTTAGATACACTTATGGCTGCAGCATTTGGCAGATTCAATGACAAACATCTTATTGAAGCACAAACATCTCAGACATCACGAGGATGAGACAGGAGAATTATTTCCAGAGCACCTTGAGTGGATATGATCTCCTTCAGAGAACTCTCCTCCGTCTCATTACTGCTTGTACTGCTGGAAATATCCTGTGCTTATTAGCTCAGTCATGTGTGATTCCAAGAGGAAGCACTGTTGTTGCATGCACATCTGAGAGGAACTGCTTTTTACCGGATCTTTGAAAACAAATAAAAACATTCAGTATTTGCCACCCTTTGGGCACTTTTAATCTGAAAATAACCACAGAAAGCACCAAAACATGTGCAGAATCACAGCAATAACTTGTAAAAATCAACCAATAAGTAAAACCTGGACTGAGGGAGATTTGGCTCAGTTGTTGAACTGGAGACTGAGCTGCAGACACTGCAGACACCAGGGAGAGGAAACATACCTGGATATTTTGTACCAAGTGACAGTCATATTACTTAGAAAAGAATCCTTTGATTAAAATTTTGGCAATGATCTGTAGCTCGGGTTGTGGGTGAGGTTGTTGACTTGCTCGCCGAGCTGGCTTGTTCTCGTTCATTGTTCATCGTTCGTCATTCATGAATGAGAACAAGCCAGCTTGGTGAGCAAGTCAACAAACTCAAAGATCCTCTGATTTGGTCAGCCGTCAGGAAAGGGGACTGCGAATGCTGCTGAGGCAGGTAGGGAGACCCAAAGGGCAGAAAGCAAGAGCCTCTGCCTTTACAATTCACCAATATCAATGAGGTTCTTTCAGCTTGTTTCAATTAGTGAGGGCTGTGAGGTGGGGATACACTAATTGCCCACGGCACCATGATACAGGAAGCCATTCAATTATGGAGGGAGGGTGTGGCAAAAAGGATTGTTTTGTTAATTCACTCACAGGACATGGGTGTTCCTGGCTAGGCCAACATTTATTGCCTGGAGAACAGATAAGAGTCGAACTCTGTGGGTCTGGGGTCACGTGTAATCCAGACTGCAGAGTCATAGAGATATACAGCATGGAAACAGACCCTTCAGTTCAATTCATTTATGTCGACCAGATATCCTAAATAAACCTTGATCCCATTTGCCAGCGTTTGGCCCATATCCCTCTAAACCCTTCCTATACATCTACCTATCCAGACATCTTTTAAATGTTTAATTGTACCTGCCTCCACCACCCTCTGGCAGCTCATTCCTTACACGCATCATCCTCTGTGTGAAAATGTTGCCCCTTAGATCCTATTAAATTTTTCCCTTCTCACCTTAAATCTATGCCCTCTAGTTTTCCCCAAGGACAAGACCTTGTCTATTTAACCTATCCATGCCCGTCATGATTTTATAAACCTCTATAAGGTCACCCCTCAGCCTCTGATGCTCTAGGGAAAATAATCCCAGTCCAGTCAGCCTCTCCCTATAACTCAATCTCTCCAACCCTAGCAACATACTTGTAAATCTTTACTGAGCCTCATCAAGATTCACAACATCCTTCCCATAGCAGGGAGACCAGAATTGCATGCAATGTTCCCATAGTGGCCTAACCAATGTCCTGTACAGCAGCAACATGACCTCCTAACCCTTTTACTCAATGGACTGACTAATGAAGGCAAGCATACCGAACGCCTTCTTCCTTATCCTATCTTCCTGTGACTCCACTTTCAAGAAACTGTTCACCTGCACTCCAATGTCTGTTTGGTCAGCAACACTCCCCAGGACCTTACCATTCAGAGTATAAGTTCTGCCCTCCTTTGCCTTTCCAAAATGCAACACCTCACATTCATCTCAATTAAACTCCATCTGCCACTTCTCGGCCCTTTGGCCCACCTGTTCTAGATCCCATTACACTTTGAGGTAACTTACTTCGCTGCTCATTACACCAGGTAAGGATGGCAGTTTCCTTCCCTAAAGGACATTAGTGATCCAGATTGGTTTTTCCCAACAATTGGTTCATAGTCATCTTTAGACTCTTAACAGAATTTTACTGAGACCAAATTCCATCATCCGCAATGGTAGGATTCGAACCGGTGTGCAAAATCAAAGCAAGTAGGGTTGGTTGTAATATATCAGCATGGATTGAGAATTGGTTAACAGAGAGCTACAGTGGGTAGGAATGAAAACAGTATTTGCTGGAGAAACTCAGCAGGTCTGGCAGCACCTGTAGTGTGAAAGCAGTTAAAGTTTCAGGTGACCGTTTCGCTGAGCATCTTTGCCTGGCCTGTAACAGCCAGACTAACCTTCTGGTCACCACCCATTTCAACACCCAACATTCCCCCAACTCCCCCTCCGACATGTGTGTCCTCAGCCTCCTCCAGTGTTGCAGCAATTCAGAATGAAAATTTGAGGAACAGCACCTTATCTTCCGCCTGGGCACCCTACAGCCCGGAGGACTCAACATTGAGTTCTCCAATTTCAAATAACGTTTCAATCCATCCCCCAGCTCCTTTTCCAGCCCCACCTCCTCCCTTCCATTCCACCTACTGACCCTCCCTTCAAGCTACCAACTGGATTCATCCCTCCCATTGACCAACCAGGTCATACCTACTATCAGTGTCCACCTATCACCACTATTCTGCTATGCCCTTCCCACCCTTCCTCCCACCTTCTCCCCTCTCTTTATCTGCAGTGCCTCCTACCCCAACATCCAGTCCTGAAGAAAGGTAATACCCAAAATGTTGACTTCTGATTTCTTCCAGATGCTGCCTGGCTTGCTGTGTTCTTCCAGCCTCTTGTTTGGCTACCTAGGATTGCAGCATCTGCAGTTTTTTTTTGTCTCTAACAAAATTTCAGATTCAGTGACTCTTCTTCAGAAGCATTCTGAAATGTTCGAAATCTGCTTGCTGTCCAGACTATTCAAGTTTCTCCAGCAATTTCTATTTTTGTTTCAGGTTTCTGCCATCTGCAGTTATTTACTTTTATTAGATGGCCAGAATTAATGAGTATTTTTTGAAGTGGAAGATGGTGACAAGTGGGGTACTGTAGACATCAGTACTTGGTGCTAGCTATCCACAAAAATGTCAATGATTTGTATCAGGGAATCAACTGTAATAATTCCATACTTGTTGATGACACAAAATGCAATGGGATTGTGAGTGGTGAAAGGGGTGTAAATAGACTTCAAGGTGATTTAGGCAAATTGAGTGAGTGGACAGGTCTGTAGCAGATACAGCATAAGGATGAGGATAATATTTTCCACTTCAGTAGGATAAATGGAATAGCAGTGTATTATTTAAATGGTGATAGATTGGTAAATGTTGATGCACAAAGGGACGTGGACATCCTTGTACACTGGCCATTGTATGCAAGCATACAGTGGAACAGCAGTTAGGAAACCAAATGGTGTATTGGGTTTCATTGCAAGAGGGTTTAAGTACTTGAACAAGGAAGTCTTACTGCAAATGTAAAGGGTCTTTGTAAGACTAATCCTGGGGCTTTGTATGCAGTTTTGGCTTCCTTACCTAAGACAAGTTGAACTTGCCATTAAGGCAGTGCAACAGAGGTTTCACAGCCGAATTCCTGTTATGGCAGGTTTGAACTGAGGTATAATTGAGTCAGCTGGGCCTGAATCAATTCTGACAGGGTTTGACAGAATGGTTCAGGGATGGTATTTGCCCTAGTTGGGGCACCCAGAACAAAGGGTTGTGATCTCAGGATATGTAGTAGCTATATAATTTTGGGCTGAGTTGAAGAGAAATTTCTTAACTCAGAGTGGTAAACCTATAGAATTCTCTACCACAGAAAGTAGAGAGGGCCAAGTCACTTAAACCTGCTAAAGGAAAACAATAATTTCAAGAGCCAAAGGTGTAACGATTCATGGAGATTCATGGAGTACGGTGTTGAGATAGACGATCTACCATAGTCATGTGAAATGATACAGTGAGTTCAATGGGCTGAATAGCTTGCTCCTTGTAGTGTTTTCTAATTTTACAAATGGACAGAGGTAAAGATTGAGGAGCATTGGCTTGCATTCTGTTTAGTAGGGTCAAAAATTGTTTTTGTTTATTTAGGGGAAAATCCCATAAACTTGGAAAGCTTTTGTTTTCCAGCTTGCAGAAGTTGTAGTTGAAATTGGATGTAGGAAACAGTTTCTCCAAGACAACGAAGTTTGCTCAGAAAAGTTAGGAGCTAAGTTATCTCAGTTTAAAATTTTTAGCTAAAAGCTCCAGAGCACATGCATTGGTTAGAACCCAAAAGGGGTTATTTGAAGCTGAGAAAGCCTAAGCTCAGCTATGTGACTAATCAAGAAAGTGGCTACTAAATTCTCTCATGACTAAGAATTGGAAGAAACGGCTCGGTTAAATTTGTGGATTTAATAGAGAATCAATCTCTCTCTGTTGTTTGAGCACTGTAAAATGAAGGTATTGGTATTGGTGGTGAAATAATTAAATCACTATCCCGTCACCAAGTCACCCTTTATTTACACGAGCACAGTACATGGACTCTGACCAGCTACGTCAGTGCCAGTCCCTAGAGTGAGACTATCAGACTCCTGTTTACACTTGTCAGCTGGGGCTCTCTGGCCCAGGTTAAAAGTGCCAAGCAGGGATCTCATACTCAAAGAGATCCACATGGCCAACCTCATTCCAATCACTACAAATGGGATTAAATTTTTACTGTGTTTCAAAATCTTTCAAATTGTGTTATATATAAATCACTTTTTTTTCCTAATTTATCATTTCCTTTCTGTTTTATTGTTAAAACCAAATTTACAGTGCTCTGTTTCGGTGAAAGAACACCTTGTTAAATGTAAAAATAAACAAAATACGGTCTATCAGACCAGTCATCAGTTTGGGATCTGCCTTGTCCAGCAGAAACATCAGCTGGAATCATAACAATGTTTATTTAAGGAAGTATACAAATACTTTGGAGGTAGTTCAAAGAAGACTTTTTAGAATAATCCCTGAAATGAGCAGGTTCATAGAATCCCTACAGTGTGGAAACAGGTCCATCAGCCCAACAAGTCCACACCGAACCTCAGTGCATCCCATCCAGACCCATCCCCCTATAACCCACCTAAGCTACACATCTCTGCCTGAACACTACACGCAATTTAGCATAGCCAATCCACCTAACCTGCACATCTTTGGACTGTGGGAGGAAACCGGAGCACCCGGAGGAAACCCACGCAGACACGGGGAGAATGTGCAAACTCCACACAGACAGACACCCGAGGGTGGAATCAAACCTGGGTCCCTGGTGCTGTGAGGCAGCAGTGCTAACCACTGTGCCACTGTGCCGCCCCACGTTGACTTATTGGGAAAGGATGGAGAGGGTAGGCTTGTACCTGCTTGGGGCTGAGAAGAATAAGAGGGCATCTGATTGAAACGGATAAGATTCTGAAAGGTTGAGACAGGGCAGAAAAGATGTTCCCTCTTGTAAAAAAATCTAAAGGTCATTCTCTAAAAATAAGGAGTCACCCACTAACAACAGAGATGAGGAGAGATAGTAGGAACTGCAGATGCTGGAGAATCTGAGATAACAAGGTGTAGAGCTGGATGAACACAGCAGGCCAAGCAGCATCAGAGGAGCAGGAAAGCTGACGTTTCGGGTCTGGACCCTTCTTCAGAAAAGTTGAGGTGAGTTCTTTTTTCTGACAGAGTCATGTGTCTTTGATACTCTCATCCTCAAAGGCAGTCAAAGCAGACTGTTGGAATTTTTTTTAAGAGGCAGCTAGATTCTTGGTAAGCAGAGGGGTGAAAGGGGGAAGGCTGGAAAATGTGTGGTAATATGGAGGAGAGGTTACAATCTAATTGAATGGCAGGGTGGGCTTAACTGGCTGAGTGGTCTACTCCAATTCGTATATTGGTATGGTTTATATAAATGGCACTAGTGGGTGATCCTTCTTGCTACTTAATGCATGTTTAGCTGAATGAGATTAAGAAAGACAGGTGACTAGCATGAGGATCTCCAGAATGGCAGCACCCATTCAGATCTGCAAGTTTCCTGTGAACATTATGTGTGTATCCATTCACCCTTTAACAAGATAGTGTCTGGTATTTATCATACCAGCACTGTGTGTGAGTGTCACAGAAGCTGTTTTGGAACCTTAAAGGCATTGCTAACCCCCAAAAGGTGGTACAATTCCTCATCTATTGTGCTTTTAAGCTAATTATTTCTGGGTTTACCCTTTCCTCAAAAGGCAAATATTTCCAGTCAACTTGTAGGTAATATTCTAATAGTTGGCAATAAAATGGAACGTGTTTATTTTGAATAGTGTTGGATTTGTTTATAATTCACACATCACTGTCTCAGAAATGAAAACAATGTGTGGAACAGGCTGCAACACATTAGGCCAAATCAAATCATCACAAACACATGGGAATAGGTTTCTAACCAGTTACTGGGACATGAAACTGGTACGCTGGCTCAGTTACCCAACATAAAATTTAATCCCGTTGTTAGATTTGTTTTCTAATTGGTTTTCAATTAGATTGAAATCAGATCAGAGAAGATAATCAGGTCAGATTTGAAGGGGTTGTCAGAGGGTGGTTGAGCCGGGGGAATTGGTCAGGCGATCTTTGGGGGACAAAATCAGAAATTGTTGGTTAAACTCAGCAGGTCAGGCAGTATCTGTGGAGAGAAGGCAGAGTTAAGCTTTCGGGCCCAGTGACCCTTCTTCAGAAAGCAATACTTACCATTGACTGTCAAGTTGTATGCACTATTTTTCATTATAGGGTAGATTTGCTGCACCTACCTCTTTTAGGGTAGAGGTTCTTGTCTTAATCAAGACGTTATTTATTGCATGTTAGCAACTAAGTACAAGTTACACTATTATAAATATTGTTACAGAGTGTAGTGATTGTAATGAGGTCGGCCAAGTGAACCTCAGGATATGAGTTCCCCGAAGGGAGTAGTTAATCATGTCCAATCAGGGACCCCTGGCTGACAGATATAAACAGGAGTGTTAGAGGTTCTGTGCACTCTGAGAGCGGGCTCTGAGGAAGCTAGGTCAATCTTAAGGACCCTCCACATGTAAATAATGGGTGACTTATGACAGAATACCGGCCTCTGTGGAGTTATTTCACAGAGATTATGAGGAGGACCTGGACATTAGGCCTTAGTCCTTCAAGATTCTAACTGTTCTGCCCGCAAGTCCATATGACATCATTATACTGGGTGGGACTATTGACATTTTAATATTAACCCTTTCAGACATATGCAACATCTCTCCCCAAGCCTTTTCCTTGTTACTTTTGTGCATTTTTGAATATAATTACATTTACCACTGCCCAACTCCCCCAAGCCCAAGAGGCTTTTTGAGGCTCATTTGTTGAGTATGTTTACAGATTGGTAATTAGAAATCTATCAATGACAAGAAAGGGATGTGGCAATAATGTGTGAAAAGGCATTGAAATGGATAATCAGCCGTGAATGTACTGAATGTAGGATTTTGTGACTTTTTTGCAGTTGGATAAATCCCACGCTTTGGGGCCTAAACATATTATTCCCATTTCCTTTGTGACATCACTGAATGAATCCAGCTGCCTACATACAGTCATAGAGATATACACCACAGAAACAGACCCTTCCATCCAACTCATCTGTGCTGACTGGATATCCTAAATAAATCTAGTCCCATTTGCCAGCATTTGGCCCATTTCCCCCTAAACCCTTCCTATTCATATACCCATCCAGATGCCTTTTAAATGTTTTAATTGTACCAGCCTCCACCACTTTTTCTGGCAGCTCATTCTACACACACACCACCTTCTGTGTAAAAAATTTGCCCCTTAGATCCCTTTTAAATCTTGCCCCTCTCACCTTAAACCTATGCCCTCTAATTTTGGATTCCCCACCCTGGTACTGTTTAATAATGATGCCTGCTTTAATGATGGTGTTTTTTCTTGGCAATTTCCATCTTTCATGGCTCTAAATAATAACACCTCTTTTTTTTCAGAGGTCTCCTGAATGGCTCTGTTGTGTATGACTTAAATAAATGTTCCCCTCCTTTACAGCATTTTAATAATGTATCTCCTGACCTCTCTGTGGCCTCAATAAAGTCTCCTTTCTTCTTCTGACCTTGTCTACTTAGGCTTCAACTATGCCTCCTAACCACTTTAATTATAGCTTTGCATTATCCCAAAATCTATGATCTCGGTTTGAAATGCTTTTGTGCTCTATGTTTTCACTTACTGTAGCTGTGACTCTTGGCTATGGTGACAATGATTAATGTGAGCTAACGTTACTTCTCCTCCAAGTTTCCCTGCACCATTTTGAAAAGTTTTCCCTTGTCCATGAAGCATTTTGACATTACTCACGAACTGCCGATGTCTATTCGCTGTCTGGCTGAACTCCCATGTAATTGTACTTGCACTGAAGTGACTGGGGATTTCCAGGGAGTTTCCAACTTTCCTGCTGCAACATCTCTCCTTCCAGGCCTGAAATGCTTTTAAAATTGCCTGTGGATTCTGCCTTGATGGATTCTGATGCAAGGTGTAGCATTCTTGAATGTTCAGTTCTTCCTGCTGCTGACTGTCTTGAAGAGCAGAATTGTTAAAGCTGTGTCTGAAGAAATCTTCAGACCTGCACCATTGTTAGCATGTGGCATAACGCAGCTAAATATAATCCACCCTGGAGCTCATCACGTTGTATGAGCAATCTCCACCACTGACTGCCATATTGTATGAGGCTGGCTGCGCTATTTCTCAACCCAGGGTAGATTCATTTCCACCAAACTCTTTAGGATAAAGGTCTAAAAAGCCCAATTAGTCTGCTGTGGCAGACAAAAACCACAAGCTAGTCCAATGAGAAGTAGCTCTTGACTTAAACAAGAAGCAGTGTATTGCATGTTAGCAATGAAGTACAAGACACAGTCTAATGATAGACATTATTATAGAGACTATGAGGAGAACCTGGATGTTAGGTCTTACTCTTTCAGATCTAAGCTATTCTGTCCAAGACATTATCACAGTAGCGGTGCTAATGACTCTCTTTTGTATTAACAATTTCAAAGCTACATTTAACGATAAACTTTCAGAGCTGAAGGTGGCAGTGAACAGAATACTTGGCGAGGAGTGACCAAAAACTCGGATAATGGGGTGGATTTGAGGAGCGTCATTAGGAGAGGAGGTGTGCGTGTTTGTGGAGTGGGGCTGAGGGCGATAGGAATGTAATAGAAAAAAAATTAGAACTGGATTGCTAAAGCCACGGCCACCAATAACAGGGGGAAATGAAGTACAGACTGCACTTAAGGCCAGGTACAGAGAAACAGAAACCATGTGAATGGGAGAAATTGTAGGGATTACAAATTGAGATACAGCAGGCAACAGCCTGGAGAACTTGAGTAGAAGGACGCACATTTTAAATATGGGACCTTTAGAGACCAAGACCAAATGATTTAGATAGCTTCCCAATGCAGTTGTTAGTTAAATACCTAAAATGGAATACATGATCTTTGAAACAGACTGCTAAGATGTAAATTTGTTCTAAGATATTGGTTTAATGTGTAAGATTTAATAAAATAATGAATTTAGTGATAATGGGAAATTAGATTTAATACATTAAATTTATCACATTTACTCTGGGAGAGCACTCAATGGTAATCCAATTATTGAATCAGAGATAGTAGGAACTGCAGATGCTGGAGAATCCGAGACAACAAGGTGCAGAGCTGGATGAACACAGCAGGCCAAGCAGCATCACAGGAGCAGAAAGGCTGACATTTCGGGCCTAGACCCTTCATCAGAAATCTAGGCCCGAAACATCAGCCTTTCTGCTCCTG
>NC_063346.1:20972948-21019126 GCF_021869965.1 Rhincodon typus | reverse complement strand
TCAGCCTTTCTGCTCCTGTGATGCTGCTTGGCCTGCTGTGTTCATCCAGCTCTGCACCTTGTCGTCTCGGTAATCCAATTATACTAACTTTTAAAACAAGCACATCATTTTTTTATAAATTATATTTATTAAAACATGCAACAAAGTTGACAAATAGCAATTTACATCAACAAGGAAGAACATTAGCTACACTATTTTTAAAAATTACCAAACAATAGTTAATTAAATATTCATCTGCTGGGATGAATATGTAATGTTAGCTAAACACAGCTCACATTAAGAAAGGCAAATAGCCAAAGTCCTATAGGGTAACTGAAGTAGTGGGCATCTTACTTTGATACTAAAATTACAAAATACTGAAAGGAATGATGTGCCTTTCAAAGATTTAACCTTATTAATCCAAACTACATCTTTAGAACAAGAAAACCAAATGTCCCTTCCTGACCAGAAGTAACTATTAACCTATTTGTTAACATGAATTTCTCCCATTGTATTTATGTTTTGGATTATTTCAAAGTCTGTTGATGACTTGTTCAGTTTGAATAATTACTGATACAATATAGCCTGAGAAATGGCAGACACATCGATTCTGGATTCCTTGATTTTGCTCTTCCTTAAAATTTTCAGGAGCTACAAAATAATGATAACCATTGGGTTGTCCAAAAAGATCACTAGTTTGTTGCAAACTTGCTTTGTTTTAAGGTAAAAGAAATTCTTCAAACCATATTCGAAATTTTATTATGTAACAGTAACATGATTTAGTAAGCTCTTTGAAGTGATGTGAGGGACAACGTTTCTGCCAAGTCTCTGAAATCAGATTTAAAAGACACAAATGGATCATTCAATGGTTCATAGTCAGTTTCTTATTTTCCAAAAAGGGCAATTAATTCATAATCAGTTTAAGCATGTTTACAGGACTATTGATTCACAATTCATAGGCAATAGTAATTAAGCAAGCTGCCCATAGATCTCTAACTTTTGGCAAAGTTTCCTGTTATGTGCAATAGCCATTTTATTATGAAAACTCTTGAATAAAGCCCAATATTAGTAATTAACAGTGATTGTTTACATATTGAACAACACTGATTTCCTCAAACCTCTTGGAGATTGGGATTAAAAATGCTAGAGGAATTAAACATGATTTTACTGTCCATTGAGTGTTCACCTTCAGCAGGTGAATACAAATCAACAAGAGGAACAATGCATTCCTGACACTCGAGTGAAAATTACTGTAATTAATTGAAGTGTGGCTCACAACTATTCAAACCTGGACCACTTTGTTATGACTGGATTTAAAACAGATCAAAATTGCGAATATGCCATCTGCTACAATAAAAGAGAAAAATAAAATCTTCAACATTCATTCCTTTAATTATAGATCCTTCTCGCCAACAATATATGCCAATCTTCCATCGCCTGCTTTCTTTGAACACAAAACAAAATATGTTCAAACATTGTAGAACTCAGTTTCAGCTTTAATTCCAGCAGTGAGTTATTTGATGTGTAAATAAAATTATTGAAACTTTGGTCAGCACTGTTATTAATACTAACAGCAAAAGAATGAACCATTGAGTCATTCAGCAAGGAAACAGACCCTTTGGCTCAACACATCCATGCCAACTAGGTTTCCTAAACTGAACTAGTCCCATTTGTCTGCATTTAGCCCATATCCCTCTAAACCTTTCCTATTCATCTACCCGTCCAAATGTGTTTTAAATGTTGAAATTGTACTCGCCTCTACCACTTCCTGTAATTGTGAAATGTGAATTTAGTCTTCTACCCGACGTTAGTTTGGAACTTGAATGCTCTGGGAATAAATGTAGTGAGGTGGTACAGTTTCCCAAGCTACTTAGCACAGCACAACAGATAAATTTACTTCATCTTAGTTTTAAGTTTTCATAGGGCTTTCTAAGTGTCACAGTGACAAAAAAAAAACAAACCACCAAGATAAACATGAAATTTAACTTACTTTAGCTCACAGTGCTATGATCAGGCAGACACATTGCTAGACACACTGGTTTTATTGGAAAAATGCACACTACTGTAGTGTTATAGGACTTCAAAATAAGCTATACATGCAAAATGGAATGATGACTTGGCATGCCAACTTGTAGTATCTTCACATTCAGACTTTCCCTTCCACAATCAGGGTTTTGAGATCAGCTAGGGTATTCACACAGAACACATGATGTGAAATAGAACTCTTTTCCAAAATAGTGGCTATTGCTTCACCCACATCCAAGTGATTCACAAAGCCAGGAGCAATTCGGTCTGGTGTTGCAACTCCCATGTTAAGTTTCACCTGTAAAGATTGAACAAGTAAAAAGAGATTAATCCACTGAGATATTACTGGAATGTCCATATTTAGAAAAGTTAAACATCAGAATTTTGTAATCAGCAGGAAAGAAAAAAGGTACTCTCTGGTGACTTCAATGAAACTGCTTGCAGAGATCTAGCAATCTCTGCAGCATGGACATCCTTTTCCTGACATCAGTTTGAATCTGCCACCAAATCAAAGGGACTGTCAGGCAACAGTGACATCATCAGAATAACCAGCAATCACAACAAAGTATTCTCACAGACAGCAAAACTGGAAGTAAAATGCACTAATACTTTTCAGGTTCCATTAAAATTTTACAGAGAGCAAATGAATGATGATTCGAAGATAGACCCGGCATAAAGGTAGAATCTGAAATATCATACCCTTTTGTAAAAAATAAGGTTTTTTTTAATCTTAATGGGGAAATTTGACATTCCACAAATATAGAATTAGTTTTTCGGATGAATTGACGTTGTTCAAAATAATTAAGAATCTAGCCCATCACTAAAAATCCAGTCACAGATCATTCTACATGTAACTTTTGAGGACTTTTAACAGTAACACTCGTAGCAGAAAGGGGAGAAATTTATTTAGTTCAGTGACTGCAGTTTGTGGAATTTGAACAGAGTACTCAATAGAGAACTACAGAAATAATGACAGCAATGTCTGGGATTGAATCTTGATATGTTAGAGGTCCCAGTGAAAGGCCCAGAATGTCTCTTTTTTTAAGAAGGCCCAACACCTCTTATGACAGTGGTGGGCCCACTCTGGGGAAAAGGATTGCACCGTTGAAATCAAGTCCGCCAACAGCTACTGACCAAATGGAGGCTAACAGCTCTTCTGTATTCAGTGTCACTGGGGTTGGTGGCTATTACCAATATTTTTGGACAAGGGAGCCAAAACCCCACTCTATATGATCTGCAAGCAAACACACCATGGAGAGGGACAAGTTTCCACCTATGGATTTCAATGCATATGTATGGACTCTAGAAACTGCTGTCCATTTCAGAGAAGTTGACACTGAACACTGACAGCTTCACTGTCATTACCAGCTCAAAATCCAAACCAGAAAATGTATAGAATGAACTGATTTGTAAGGACTTTTAGAATGTATTTCTTTTAAAGAAGGTCTGGAATCTTAGCATATTTAAATATTCATATGAGAGATGGGAGGAGTTTCTGCAGCTTTAACTCAGCTACAGTCAGATGAATTGCTCTGTGCAGGCCCATTTTTAAAATGATTTTCACTGAAAGAATTGTATGAATACATAACTGCAGATGTAAGACTCTGTACATTGACAGTAAAAAGCTGAACTTCAAAAATCAGAAAAATCAACATCAGAAGTAATTTGAAAAATAATGTAAACTATTTTAACTGAGCTTTCCTGATGCTCAGGGGGAAAAGAGACAGAGTATACAAAACTACTAAATGTAAGAAACATAGATGTCTTTCTCATTCACTATCCAAGAAAATAACTAGGTTGAAGAAAATCTAAAGAAACTCTCTTGAAATTCAGATCTTTATAAGCCTGTACAGAAAGCAGTTGCTATTCAATGTAGCTTTCACTTTTACTTGTTGGAATATACTTTCCTTCAGTTCCCTCACTTGGTGTATGGCATGTTCTTAAAGTTTTTACCTCGTTCAGTTTACATGGAATATCAGGGTACTCCTCTCTGACCACCTGACAGAATGCCAGAGCTCCTGCAGCTCCCAGAGTCAAGAAACCAGTCCCAGGCATTAACAGACGCTCCCCTGCACCACCTACAAAAGGAAGGGAAAACAATTTGTTTATTTCATTTGAAACAATGGCATTTGCACTTGAGTTTTTACTGTTGGTTTATTAGGGCATTTCATCTACAAAACTGGAACCTAGATGTAAATTGTCCATTCATCTAGCTGTCAGATATGTAATCACATTCCACCCATAGCAGAACAGATTAAGTAACAGGTAACATTTGAATCAAGATTTTATGACAACCAAGATATGATGGGTATTCTTTTATTTGCAACACTATAGCAATTCCTCTATCTTAGCTGAGTCTAATCCACTCTCAATGTGGATGCATAGACACAGCCAGCAAAGATCAATGGGCAATGACTAAGATGGAACCTCAACTACAACAGTGCTCTGTTCTGTAGCCCAGTGGCAGAAAATGCAACCATTGCAAAATTCACTTAATTTTGGGAAGGGATCAAACCTAGAGCCTTGCATACAATTGAGTTGACTCCCACAGTACACTGGTGCTTTTATCCTGAACACCGGAAGAGTTGAAAATCTATCACTGAAGGTCATAATGAAATGTTGCAAAGAATCTACAAAATTTCAAAGAATTTCTGTTCCACCCAGTCGGGTTCAGATAACCCTTAAATGTCTCAACAGTAGAACGGAGTAGAAAATAATTTGAAGCTTCCTTAAATACAGTTTGCCTGCGAAAGCTCATGTATCTGGTATGAAGATTTGCTGTCTCCTTCAGAGTTGCTGATGCTGAGTGGAAGAGTCAAAAGCAAAGCAAAGCATTATGAGAGATCTTAAGCTGTAAGCTAAGATTATATCTTTGGAATTAAACATAATGTTAGCAAACCTGCCACATTCAGCCTCAAGCAACAGAATTTGAACAAACCACAAATTATACAAGAAGTAGATTCCATATGCAAATCTTGACAAAATATCTTTGATGTTTTTTTCACCACCAAAGCTTTGACTGAGCCCTTTAATGAATCATATTAATAAATAATTAAAATGTTATCTTTCTTAATTCTATAACTGGAATTTAGATTTTTATAAAAGGGATATGTAAATTGTTGATAGAAGTGCCAGATCTTGGTCATTTGTATCTGAATAATCTTTTCCCCATCAGAAACGTTTTAGACGATTTCCTGAGATGTGCATGACTACCAACCAAGATTGCATCTATGGCTGCAATCCAAAGATATTAATGTCACGGACATCACGCAATGTAGGAAGAGCAAAAAAAGGCTATACATTACATGGACTGGAAATTGGGGGAAAGAGTTGACAAAAGTCAGAAGTCACATGACACCAGGTTATAGTCCAACAGGTTTATTTAAAATCACAAACTTTCGGAGCACTGCTCCTTTGTCAAGTGAAACACTTCACCTGACGAAGGAACAGCGCTCTGAAAGCTTGAGATTTTAAATAAACCTGTTGGACTATAACCTGGTGTCGTGTGACTTCTAACTTTGTCCACCCCAGTCCAACACCGGCACTTCCACAGCAGAGGAAAAGAGTTGGTAACACATAATTAATTACCAAAATAAAGAGAATTAAAAAAACTGCCCATAATGTATGCGTATGAACAGTCAAAGATATCAAAAAATGTCAGATATATATATATGCACACACACCTAAAACATTAGAAATTGTAATTATTTTGGTGGGGGGGGATATAGTAGTCTGTCATCTTTTACACATTTGATATTCTCTTAAAACTGGTATTGCTGTCAGCAAAGCTAACAAATACAATGGATTCCACAATGGCGCGATAACTAATGGTTTCCTATCATCTATATCTCCATTCCAGTCTTCATCATTCCCTCCAACTCCCGAAATAAATTCAAACTGCTCCGACTGATCTAAAACCAAAAGTTGGCCTTTGCTGTATTCACACTGAAAAGGGAGATTTAAGAATCAGTAATAAAATATGGGAATGGCTTTGGAAAAGACAGGAGGTGGTGAGAAATTTGCTTTTAAATATTATAGCAGCAGTACAACAGGTCAGCAAATTAAAAAGAGTTAAATGAGGTCATAAAGAAAAATGTAGAAGTATAGGTGTGGACAGCCAACAGGAAGGTGAAGCTTTTGAATGTTAAAAACTAAGTAATGTTGATCGATCTTTAGGGAAATTTCTTTTGAGCCAAATTTTCGATGGGTAGGTGTCTTCTTATGTGATTCCTTTTATAGATATATACACAAGTTGCCTTATATGCAAGCACATCTCAATCTTGAGCACTGAAAGAAAACTATTTGGCACAAAAGCTTCATGTTATTGTTTTTTTCACCCTGTCCCTATATCCTATTATTCTCGTTTCTAAATGTCTGTGCATTAGTCCTCCTCTTAAAATGCTTCAGTCTTACTTGCTTCAACATTCCATGTGGCAGTATATTCCACAATCTCATTTTCACCGTTGTTTGCATGAAGTGATTTCTCCCAAATTCTCAACCTAATGTATTCATCACCATCTTATATTTAAGCTCCTTTTCCTCACAATTCAGTCATAAGTGCAAACAAGTGGAGGGAAGCAAACTCACCTTTCATTAATATTAAATATTAAAACTTTCAAATAAATATACAAGATTAAAGTCTTCATCAGGTCTTCTCTTATCCAGAATCTCCTGGATTGATCATTCAGCTTCCATCCATCCTTGTTTGTGATGAAATGCTTCATTTCACTTCTAAATTGGATGGTTGTACATCAGAGTTCTGGGATTCCCACAGTGTTCTCATGACCTTCTGCCCTAACTCTGTGGTGGTCGTTGGGGTGAGGGCATGGGGAAGTGTGATGTTTGTGGTGGTGATGGTGGTGGTGTTGCTGTGAGCTGGTGGAATCCCCAAGGTCGTGCTGCAAATTCGCGCACATCTTTTTTCTGGAAGTTCTGTCAGTCTCCCATCAGAGATAAGTTGAAAGATCATGAGAATTCCTGTGAAATTTCAAGAGTCAGGCTTGGGATTGCATACACAAAATGGCCCATCACCACATTAAATGTACAGTGTGCTGGAAATTCATTGTACTCTGGCCTTTTCAACAGTCTTTTGTATTCTTAACATAAGAACATAAGAACTAGGAGCAGGAGTAGGCCGTATGGCCCTTCGAGCCTGCTCCGCCATTCAATAAGATCATGGCTGATCTTTTCGTGGACTCAGATCCACTTACCCGCGTTCTCACCGTAACCCTTAATTCCTTTATTGTTCAAAAAAAAATCTACCTTTTCTTTAAAAACGTTTACTGAAGTAGCGTCAACTACTTCACTGGGCAAGGAATTCCATAGATTAACAACCCTCTGGGTGAAGAAATTCCTTCTCAATTCAGTCCTAAATCTGCTCCCTCTAATCTTGAGGCTATGCCTTGTGCTGTAATGAACAGTAATTAGCTTTCTTATTCAAATGAAACCCAGCGATTCAAGGGTAACTCTATGTAGGGCTGTTGGAAGTGTGGTCAATGTCTCCCTAAATAAAATGAGTAATCAAACACAAAGTCTTGACAGTTATTTTGCAGCAGCAATATGTTCTGATTTCAACAATATATAAATAACCAATTTTTTTTGGTATCAAAACAGTCTTCTTAAAGCTTGAGGGGAGAAAAGATATCAGACTATGCACGAGATTGTTCCCTCTGATTGTCAACACATGTCTACAAAACTCAGCAATTAGTACAATTATGAAAAATGGAAGCTTGGCCAGTCAACTGAATGATCTGCCACATCTGAAAAGTTGTTGACAATATGTTTTGCATTAACTATGAGAAAATATCACCTTGGTTTCTATAAGTTGTTTAAGTTTGAGCTTTCTATAATTTTCTATTGGATATTGCAGTCACCCATATTGCACTAGGAAATATAGTTCCCATTTGAAGGTCAGTGAAGTCGGAGGGTATTTCTTGAAGAGTACATTTAGTGAAACAATGGGTTAGATTTTCCAGCTTGCATGGGGATCCAATAATGAGCCTGCATGGAGTCCCGAGCCCACCCATGTTGGCACTGTGACTCAACCAAACAGGAGGCAATCTCCTAATTACCCACCTCTGCACTCACCATCCACCTGATGCTGCAAGACCAATCAAAGAGCCTTCAACAATGTCAGGCTGGAGTCTCTTTGAAAGAGAGGAGTACAGATTGGCAACAGGCAAAGGCGAGGACATTTCGATGGGGATTGCTTGCAATAACATTGATAAATTCAAAAGGCCCAAAGCTGGTAGCACAATTAGGGTAGAAGGGAAACCATCCAGTGGAGCAGTTACAGGCAGGGTTTGTGGCTTTTGGTCCATATGACTCCACCACTAAGCACACAGCCTTCTGGACTACCAGCTGAGGAGGTAAACTCAAATGATCTGGTGACCTCCCTACATGGCCAGATCTGTTCTAACATTGGTAAAATTCAGCACTACTGCAAAATGGCCCTGAAGTGGCTTCTTAATTCCAGTTCCTAGTCTGGCCCAGTAATGTCTCACAGAAACCAGAATGCTTCATCAATGTGGCTCCTGCCTGTTTCTCGCCAGCCTCTATCTTGAACTTCTTATCTTCACAGGGTTAGAACAGCTCAGTCCAATGGAACTGCTTCCTTACCATTTCCAACTCTTGTATAGTAAGTGCTATAGTTGGGGTGAAAATGATTTCTTGATGCAAAATGTAATTTTCCCTGTTCATTATAGTGCAGAAGAGATTTGTTATGCTTGTTGCACTACAATGATAGAACATTTATACTTAACCTGCAAGAAACACATTTAGAGGCTTTTACAAAAAGAGCAAAGTACAGTAGATGCTAGAATTCTAGAATGCTGGAAATGTTCTGCAGTTCAGGCAGAGTTTGAGGAGAGGGAAAGGGAGAGATACATCAAGTCAATGACTGTTCTGATGGAAGATCCTAGACAGAAAACATTAATGCTGTTTCTCTTTCATAAGCAGCTGGGAGACTTGCTGCGTCTTTCCAAAATGTTCTGCTTTTATTCTAGTTGTTGCTATTAAAGTAAATCATATTGGCACATTAGTGACAATGAGGAGAGCATTTCTGTACAGTTGTCAGATGGTTAACACATAATTTTTGAAATAAATTGGTTGATTGAGGTATATTTTAATTGTTGGTTTTGTTTGTCAAGGAATTGGGAAAATTGGCCATTCTGCTGAAAGCTTCAAACTAACCACTCTGGTTAATTGGTTTACACCCTTTCTGTAGGCATGCTGCTAATACACTGTCATTGGCTGTGAATGAGATAGGAGAAAGTATAGGCACAAAGCCAGGTTTTGATTTTCATCCCTTTACAAAAAGGTGCATATAGTAATTAATAAAATCTAAATTTCGCCCAGACATCTATGTATAAGGTGTGCCTCTCTTGACCCTTTTAAAATATTATATAGAAATCTGTAAAGTAACTCTAAAGGAAACAGGTAGTCCCAAATTGATTTTTAAAAAAATGTATTCTTCCATGGAATGTAGGTTTTGCTGCCAGTTTTATTGCCTAACCCTATTTGTCTTTGAACTGAATAGCCTGCTATGCCACTTCAGAGGGCAGATAAGTGGCAACCATTGTATTATGGATCTGGCGTCACATGTAGGCTTCCCTAATTTCCTTCCCTAATATGAACCAGTTCAGCCTTGACGGCAATTGCTAATAGTTATCTTGGTCACCGTTTCTGAGATTAGCTTCCAATTCCGGTATGTATTCACTGAACTGAAATACCACAGGCTGCTATGATACTTGAGCCCATTTCCCTGCTTTGTAGGCCACTTGGTTAGCGATCCAATGATATTACCATCACATCAGCATCTTCACTCAATCCACTGCACTATCATTCCGTGGTGCTCAGTACTAATGTTAGGTGCCTAAAAGTGTGGACTGTGCCTTTTATAGTTCATCTCCCTCTCACCTTGATGAGCACATTTGGTTTTTTTTTCAAAAAAAAATTAACTATTCATGCAAACACACATTCTAAAGTTCACTGGAACAGTGGAACTGCATTCCTGAGGAAACTACAGAGGAGTTAGTGGTTCTACCATTAAAAAAAAACATTTTGCAACTGGGATGTAAACTTGGAATTTCAGCATGAGCTAAAATCATAAGACGATAAAGTGGGAATTCCAAAGAATTCAAAATAATATCATCAATTCCTTTAAATGTTGCCCTGCAGATAGGAATAATCTACTCACCAGTTATAAATGTGTATGATCCCTTGTGGTCATCTTTAACCAAAGGAAAGAATGCCTTCCAAGATGTGAAAGTACTTATCAGCAATGTCTTCAGAACCTGAGATATAAAGTATGTGCATGTTTAACACTGCCATAACTAAATAGGCCTGAGGTTATTGCACAGTTTTCAATATTCCAATCATTTCCTGTTTTCGTTCACAACATCTGTTCCTTTTGATGGAGGCGGTCATGATATTTGCATTGGAGACAAATGGACATTCCAATCTTTGATGCTCTCACTCAAAACATGCAAAAGGAGGTGTACAAAGGAAAATCCATGAAGCAATGGCCCTATTCGGATCCAAAGATTGATTTCTCTAGCTTTCTCATCCTGAGTGCTGTTACTATACATTAACACATCCTTTGGGATCATTATGCTCTTCCATAAGTTCTAACAGAAAAGGAACTGCTTTGACTGTGTAGAGGTTATTCACAATAAAAAAATTCCATTATTATTGCAAATTATTGAAATGAATCAAAGAGGTAGTAATTTAATTTTCACATCATATGCATACTGAGCAAGAGGACTGAAGGCAGTTAAAATGGATTCAGGGACTGCAATTTTAATTTACAAGTGGCAAATGGACTCTTCTTCTAAACCAAGAAGATAACCTGCAAGAATACATACCATGCTGTAAATAATGTCACCTGACCTGCTTTCTTAACCCAGAATTGAATCAATAAAATGTAATCGCCTAATTTAACACAACCTCTGAGTGGAGATGCAGTGGTGGAATTCTCTCTAGGCAAAGTATGCAGGGAACAGCAGACAAGGCCAGGGGAAACCCTGCAACCTAAGTGTTTTCATCTTTTAAAATCTTTTCGTGGACCAAAAGGAGTGGGACTGCTCCATTGTGCCATATGACAATACCTTGGCTCTCAATTGCACCTAGTTTTCTTCCTGCATCAGGATTCTACTCACAAAGCACTTTCCTTGCACTAGGCACCGTGAACCAGTTGTCCATAGTTGTGGCCATTTGACACTTGGTTTTAAAGGCTGTCCAGCACTTTCCACCAATAAGTTTGATCGGAATTCTTTCTTGCAGTTGTTAGGTAGTAAAAAGGACGTACAACTTTTAAGTGTGAAAGGGTTTATGAATAGAATAAATTGTTCACCATTTAAAAATAACATGTCCAAATAATTTTGATCAATTGCATAATATTTAGATCAAGTAAAACTCAGTTTTGAAACCATAACTGTTTGGGATTGTCAAATTTCAGCTTTGATTCTGCTATTTTTTTTTGATTCACACACAAGATGAGGGTGTCACTGGCTTGGCTGGCCAGCATTTATTACCCATCGCTAATAGTTAAGAGTCAGCCACATTGCTGTCAGTCTGGAGTTACATGCAGGCCAGATCAGGAAAGGACAGCAGTTTCCTTCTGTAAAGGACATTAGTGAACCAGATGGGTTTTACAACAGTCATCATTAGACTCTTAATTCCAGATTTTTACTAAATTCAAATTCTACCATCTGCTGTGGCGTAATTCAAACCCGGGTTGCCTGAATATTCCCTGGATCTCTGGATTAACAGGCCAGTGATATCATTACTAGGCCCCATCACCTCCCCTGCAGCGTATCAACAGCCCTCTATGTGTACTTGCTCTCAGTATTTCATGTAACTTACATTTTCATCAGTATTTAATTGCAAAATGAAAAAGCTTTTGTGGGTCATGACAGATTAATATGAGAAACAGGTTTCATGTAAACATTCCAACCAAAATTAGATTCTTAAATGCAGCCCATAGCTCATACGCCATGTTTCAGGAACTGCCACATAAAACATGTAGGTTCAAATGCTGTTGTCATTGGTGAAGGTGGATGGTGAATTCGCTTGTCATTGATCTCAGTAAAAAGCGACCAAAGATCTAGTGGGCTCAGAGTATTGATTTCCTTTATTCTGGTATAACATTAAGTTTGTCATTTTCTGTGGTATTTTGCAAGTGGAGTACTCAGCCAATCAGTTTGAAGAATTTCCACAGATATTAAAGTAGGAAATAAAAGACATAGATTTTCCTGCACTTTTCAATCATCTTATGGGAAACAAAAATAAAGATTGGGCCAGACTTAACTCTTAGTGCTTTAAAAGATGTAGCATTTGTAAAGTGTTCTTTGAAGGAAATGAGACTCCACTCTTACAAAATTATCTTTTGCAGGACGACAGAGACCGTTCACAAGGAGTAATGATTAATATGCTGTTAAACATTCAGTTAAATCCCATTCAGTAAGGTTTAACATTTTTAGTGGCTTTTACAGTGAAAGACAATGTGTAAAACGTTGAAGTTAACACAGATCCAGTGAACCGATGTGATTTATTTTGTGAAGATGGTAACATTGTACACTATGGAGAAGCAGGAAATCACTGAGAGCAGCTTCTGGATTTCCAATTATTACTGAACTTGTATAGCCATATGTGGCTCTCATTTGTATTCCACATTAACAACAAATAGTTTTGCCATCATACCAAGTACAAAGTTCAGCACAGAACAGGAAAATAGAATATACAGCACATTACAGTTACTCCTTTCAGGAGTCCTGCTACAAGTTGTACCTAATGCACAGGAATAATTGATATTCCAGGTACTAGAGATCTGGCTTAACATCAAAACCATGCGCAGTGAAGCAGCACTGCTGTCTTACATGTCAGAAGAATGCATATTTTGTAAGTGACATCATTTCAACATATGGATTCAAAAGTCTTATTGATAAATAAAGGCACTGCTGTCAACATTACCAGCAGGCTGCAGAATTGTAAGACTCAAAGATGGAAGGTAACATATTTTAATTGGTCTACACAAAACCGTATGAAGTGTAATATCTTTCTCTCTGGGCTTATCATGGTGTTGCTTGGATCTGTTGCTGGACAGGTTTTCAAGGTCAATAAATCACAGACACAAAGTAAAAAAGAGTTCACACTTGTCAGGTGCAATGTACTTCAAAATCTTGGGTTTCAGGTTATAATCCTGACACTTACCCTATTCAGTTCCTCGAGCGTTTGTGTGTGTGGAGGACCACCCTGCCACCAACTGAAACCCAGGGATGACACTATATCTGTCACTTTCCCAACAGCCTGCAGTACTGCATTTTTAGCTGCTTCTGCACCCTCTTCGGAACCTGAAGATAGTTCATTGTAACAAATGTTAGCAAAGCACAGGGAAGCATGCACAAAACTCCTCAACTCTATGTCTTATCAGTAGGCTTTACTGAAATATATAAAACAAGGATATTATGCCTATAGTATCTTTACTCATGCTTCAATTTAAAGCAGACATTTTTATTTACTTATCCTAAAAATTCAAATTGATGAAAGGACAGTATGTGCCAATTTATATTGATGGGAATACGATGTAAAAATAATGGTCAAAAATCACATGACACCAGGTTATAGTCCAACAGGTTTATTTGAAAACACTAGCTTTCAAAGCTCTGCTTCTTCCTAGTGTGGAAGAGGAGGTGTAACGACACAGAACTTATAAGCTGAAAGATAACAACTCTAAAAAATGGTTTGCTGACCACCTCCTGTTGAATCTTTAATCAGTTAGAAAGGAGGCGCAGGTTTCTATTGATTAAAATGCAAATCCCAGAATTTCTCTCAAGTCTTTGCCCTGAGACAATTAAAGGTTTTATTAGTGTATACAAGAGGTGACATTTCAGGTCTGACAATGCACTTTAGGTGTGAGGCCTTGTTTAGAATCTGTGTTTTAACCTGGAGTCAGGCTGGTTTTATTTTTTTGAACAAAATAGAATTATCTGCAAATACACAAACATCTGGGATGAAATTATTCACCCTACAGATTCATTTATGTGTGTGCGCGCACGCATGTGCGTATGACAGAGAGAGACTGAGTGTGTATGTGTGTAACCTGGTGTCATGTGATTTTTGACCTTGTCCACTCCAGTCCAACACCAGCAACTCCACATCATAAAAATTATGGGGCAGCAATTGAAATTAAATACATTGTTTAGAGTTCACAGCACGGAAACAGGCCACTTGGCCCAAGAGATACCAATGTTTATGCTCTACATGAGCCTCTTTTTGCTTGTCTTCCTCTAACTTCATCAACACATCAAATGGGGTTCAACTGAACCGGATTCTTTTTCAGACTTGTATTGAATTATTTGGCCTCTACTTTTAATGCTGACTTTTCTTTTTCTTTCTTTCCTTGTCAAAAGTAGAGTAAGAGTATATCTTTTGGGGTTTTTTTGAGTTACTGTTCAAAGAAGCTACCTTACCAACATCTCCAACCAATGTAGAAAGCCTAGATCGAGTGGCAGCTGGGACAAAGTTTTTCAGTTTTTCCAACCGGGCTGCATCTCTGGATATGACTACCACATGGAAGCCTAGAAGACCCAAAAAAGGAGATTCAACAATAGCAACACAAATGCAGCCCTTAGACGCCAACGCAAAACCTTATCTTTCAGATGGGGGCGGGCAAGTAACCATTCTTCCACCAACTTAAATGGGGAAGGAATTTTGAATGACTGTGGCAAGTTTTCTTCCCAGTCATTGCTGTCAATTCTGCCATACTTCATGGAGAGCTTCAAAGTGTCTTCACAGCATCTCTGTATCTTCCCCAGGAGTGCTGCTCTTTGAGAGTTAAGAAAACAGGTAACAACTAAAAACACATTATACTCCAAGTCCAAATAATTTAACGATGATTTGGTCCAGGAACAGAGAAGATGAGAAAAGGAAGCAAAGCTTGCAATGAGGATCCCTTGACATCATGGAATTTTGTGCCCCTTTTGTCCAAAGATCGTCAGGTCAAGAATCGTCTGTTCAGTTACATGAAGACCCACAGCAGAAACTAATAACCCTGGCTAGATATCATCCTCAAATAACAGGCAGCTTATTTATTTTCATGTGTTTTTTGTTACAAAATACAGTGAAAAGTGTTCTACAGTGTCACCACTTTCTGGCACCATCTTCAAATGCAGAAAAAGAAACCAAAACATAGAACTCAAAAGGCAGAAAAATAAAGAAATTGTGTTCAATATTACAGTATATTACAATATTCTTGTTAAGTGATCAGTCACGGGCCATGGGCCTGGTGACCAGGCACGAATCCCGTTCGCTGCACCACTGCTGGAACAGGAGTTGCCACTCTTCAGCACCATCTCGCCTCCACTCCCGCCAATGAGTCCTTGCTGGGTCTCACCAATGCTTTGGGCTCACCTTGCCAATGCAGCCTCTGCTGATGCCACCAGGTCTCATGCTGGACCCAAACCCGCCTTCGCTGCAGCAGGCATGAGTCTGCGCTAGGACCGCCTCATCAATGCTGAAGCACTGGGCTCACTTCGAATCCATGCTGGACCCACTTGCCAACCTCTACAAGTCTGCACTGGGCCCACCCACCAACCACCATGAGTCCGCGCTGGGCCCACTCGCCAACCACCACTAGTCCGCACTGGGCCCACTCGCCAACCACCACTAGTCCGCACTGGGCCCACTCGCCAACCTCTACAAGTCCGCACTGGGCCCACCCACCAACCACCACGTGTCTGCGCTGGGCTCAATTCGAGCCAACACAGGGCCCACTCGCCAACCACCATGAGTCTGCGCTGGGCCCACTCGCCAACCACCACAAGTCTGCGCTGGGCCCACTTGCCAACCACCACGTATCCGCGCTGGCCTCAATTCAAGCTAACGCTGGGCTCACTCACCACCACCGATGTCGTCACCATGACCAAGCTCTTCAATAAAGAGGTAAGCAGAAAGGACAAAAAAAAGAAGAAACAAAAAGAAAACTGGATGGAGCAGAAAAGCCCCAGGCTCAGGAGCCCTACGAGCACCAGGAAAGAATCTAGCCAAAGTTGTACAGTTGGAAAATGTCTTAAAACATGAAAGAGTTTGGTTCTGTGTCAATATAAATTCCTAACAGATGCCATTTGAGTATCTGACACTAAAACAGCAATCTTATTGAAATAAAGCTCAAGAAGGACTGGTATGAAAAATGTAATCGAGAAATTTCAGCAACGGACTCAAGATTTGAGCTAGAAATTGTTGGGCCACAGTAAAAGGTATTTAACTTGTCAGCCTTTTGTAAACAGCATATCTGGTCTTAGGATGTTTGTTAATGCAAAATATCCTTTTCTCCTTGTTTTTGACTGTTTTACTTTCAGTAGGATTGAAACTCACGTGAAAGACTTCAAAAAAAAAGGCAAAATGTGATGAATTTACATAATTAAGCTTTATAAAGCATTGTCTGGAGGTTTTTGGACAACATGCATTCCAAACCCAATTAGCTGATCATTTGCTCATTTAGTATTTTGTGATGGTCATATATAAATTGGTTGCTGCCATGTACCTACTTTATAAAATGTGAATGTATTTTGAAAACATTTTGTACGAAACACTTTGGGATATGCTGAGTATATGAAAGGTGTTGTGTAAATATCTTTCTTTTTGGCACCAAAAGGCACTAAATACACATTGCTAGTAAATATTTTAAATTAATGAAGAAAATACTCCAGTGTTATAGCATGATTGTAAACAAATGTGTGAGCACTGCACATGAGCAAGCAAATTCATCTGTGCAATTATTAATAAATGAATTAATGTATTCATATGAAATTACTGTTTTAACAATTGTATTTCAGCCTTTTATTTTACCAAATAAATAAATTGTATATGAACATACTTAACTGCTTACCATTGTCATAGAATATGGTTTGATTCACATACAAAACATAGCTATTGCTAAAAACCCATAACTAAATCTTGTTGAACAAAGTGTGGTCAGCTGGGTTATCCTATTACAGAACCCATTGAGTTACCTTTCCAGTGAATTATATGGATTCCACAAAGGGATCAGTGATCTGCTAGATGAGATTAAAGCCCATAAAGTGAAAGTGAATACTTACTCACAAGGTAAAATCATGGTCAAGTTTTTCTAAGTCTCACAGGTACATTTTTTTTTATTATGTCGTGCAGTTAGCCACAACATATAAAAAAAATTCTAATCTATTTTTAGGAGACATGAACATGCTTTCATACAGAACCTTATTACATCTTCAAAGGTGTTCAAAGTGTTTCACAACACAATGTCCACATTGTTGTTATGAAGACAAAAAAAAATCAGAAAATCCCAGAAGCAGCAAATGATAACAGAACCCAATAAAATAGAATGGGTGCCAATCCTAACAAACAATTGGTAGACCATCACTAGAAAACATTAAAGACAGTGTTCAGATTTTAGGAAAAATATATTTTGCTGAATGAAAGAACAAACTAAACACTGGTGGACCTATATATTTCGTAAAAAAAAATAAATTAAATATACATTCAATACACAGGCAGCAGAGGAGAGCACTGTGAGGCTGAATACCAAGCGAATACCAAGAAGGCAAAAGAACAATTAGAAAAGCAGGGATGAAAAAGGGAGCATTAAGGGCTTTTAAAACCAATTTTGTGGAATGTGGGTGTCACTGGCAAAGGCAATTTATTGTCCATCCCTAATTGTCCTTGAACTGAATGGCTTGCTGGGTCATTTCAGAGGACAGTTAATAGTCTTGTGGTCTTATGGTGTTAACCACATAGCGATGGATTTGGAGTCACTTGTAAACCAGACTGGGGATGGATGGCAGATGCCCTCCCCTAAAAGGGCTTTAATGAACCAATTTGTTTTTAGCAATCATTTACAATAGTTTCATGGCCACCATTACTACAATTAGCTTTCTTTAAATCCTTGATTTATTAATGGAATTTAAATTCCACAAGCAGTGATTGAGGGATTTGAACATGTGACCACAGTATTAAATCTGGCCCTTGGCATTACTAGCTTATTGACATTCTGATTAAACCACCGTCATACCAAGACTGAGGAATAGGATAGACAAGATAATGCCAGAGGTAAACATAGAAAGATGACAGACATGTTAAATCATCATTTCATTCAGTGGTCAGTATCGAGGTACGATAGGTAGAATGACACCAAATGAGGAGAGGAGTATAAAACAAGCATGGTTGCATAGAATAAACAAACTCAGAATATAAAGCCTCTGATCTGAAGGGATAGCACCTACAAGTTTCAAAAGAATCTTGGGACAGAGTATCAGAGACATTGCTGCACAAAATTAATAACTCTTTAGTAAGTTGTAGCGTTAGTAGATTTATGGATAGTTAACAAAATTCCTATCTTTAAGACATTAGAACTTGGCCAAGGAATTATATGCCATCAACTTAATATCAGTGGTAGAAAAATAATGGAACCATGCAAAGTACAGAATAGAAGATGTTGCAAGAAAATAAAGTAATGATGAATAATCAGCATGGATTTGAGAAGGGAAAATCTTGTCAATCAAACTTCTTTAATTTTCTCAAAGAGGTAATAGCTAGAATAGATTATGGTAATGCAGTAAATGTATTTTATCTGGATTTCCAAAAAGCCTTCCCCATAACAGTCTAATGAATGAGGTTAGAAAATATGGAGTCAAGTATTACAAAGAGATGTTAGCTAAAATATTATTAATTTATTATTTATACTGGATATATGGTGAAATTTTTTGACAGAAATGTTTATGAAACAAAAAGACACTAAAATATTGCATTTGTGAAGAATATAAATTGCTTTTTAGAAACCGCAGAGTCCTCGAAGCGTTTTGAGAGACCCATTACCCATTTCTCAGGCGTGTTCTAGATTTTTAATTAACAGTCTAAGAGAAGGACTAGCACAGGTCAGAAGGAAGACAGCTTTATCCTGTCTTTTTGAAACTTCTCTCCATTGCTGTAACCTGAGACTTTTTAAAAGGAAGAATTCTGAATCAAATCTACTTTCTCCAAGAGAACAAGAGAATTACCGCAACCACAACTGCAGAATGACTACTCCAGAAACAAACTCCAGTACCAGCAGTTACTGTAGGAAAAACATCCCTTCAGCCGAAAACAGGCCTTTAAACAAACCATGAATAATTTGCTTTTTTGACTTTTCTTGGTATTTGGCCAAGTTCCAGATCTAATACTTTGCAGAGTTTTGTTTTTACTTGTTAAGGGGCATTATATGTTTTGTTTTTGCAATAATGGGTAGTTTGATGTAATTATACATTTTAAACATTGTGTTAATATTTTTTACATGTTGAATGAGTTTTGGAAATTAAACTAACTCTTTACTGTCAACCTAAGGAATCCGACTTGCTCATTTACAGTCAGTCATACAGCATAGAAACAGACTGTTTGGTCCAACTCATCCATGCTGACCGGGTTTCCTAAACCAAACTAGTCCCATTTGCCTGCATTTGGTCCATATCCCTCTAAACTTTTCCAATCCATGTACCTGTTCAAATGTCTTTTTAAATGTGGTTATTGTACCTGCCTCCACCACCTCCTCTGGCAGCTCATTCCATACAAACACCACCCTCTGTATGAAAAGGTTGCCCCACAGGTCCCTTTTAAATCTTTCCCCTCTCACCTTAAATCTATGCCCTTTAGTTTTGGACACCCCTATCCTTGGAAAAAGACCTTAGCTGTTCACCTTATCTATGGGCTGCACGATTTTATAAACTTCTGAAAGGTCACCCCTCAGCCTCCAACAATCCAGGGAAAAAGCCCCAGCCTATCCAGCCTCTCCTTATAACTCACACCCTCCAGACCTGGTTACATCCTTATAAATCTTTTCTGAACCCTTTTTGGTTTAACAACATCCTTGCTGAACAAGTTACACACAATGAAGTATTTATTTATTAAATTGGCCGTATCAACTTTCTTTTAAATTCAAGCTCTGTTGTCACCAACAAGGTGATTAGATTCTTAATTCCAGATATTTTATTGAATTCAAACTCCAACAACTGCCATGCCGGGATTTAAACCGGGGTCGCCAGAATGTTATCCAGGCCTCAGGATTAACAGTCCAGCTGTGTCCTTTCTCATGAGAGAAAGAAGGTGGAGGGGTGATCAAACAGGGCTGTTTAAAGTTCTGAAAAGTTTCAATTGAGTCGATGCAGAAAGAATGTTTCCTCTTGTGGAGGAGAACATAAATAGAGGTCATCATTTGAATAGTGGTTAGCACTGCTGCCTCACAGCACCAGGGACCCAGGTTCGATTCCACCCTCAGGCAACTGTCTGTGTGGAGTTTGCACATTCTCCCCGTGTCTGCATGGATTTCCTCTGGGTGCTCTGGTTTCCTCCCACAGTCCAAAGATGTGCAGGCTAGGTGGATTGGCCATGCTAAATTACACCATAGTGTATGCGGGGGTGGATATAGGTGGAATGCTCTGTGCCCTACGCGCATAAGATGAATGACATGTTGATCCCACTTTTACGGTCTTGGCCGAGGAAGGAATTTTGGCTTGGAGAATTCACTTACTTTATTCAAGGACTGCCATAGGAACTCTAACTGCTTGAAAGAGCAAGAAGATCTTAGTTGAGCATCTGCGACCAAAGAATTTCCTTTTATAGTACTTGGGCATAAGTGATCACTTCCGACTGGTACACTGACCAGAAATAACACTGTGTTAATAAATGTAAACGATGAATATGTCTGCCTTAGTTCTTCAACTTATTTCTTTAACAAAGGTGTGATCCAGTTATTTTAAATACATCAAAGTCTCTGCTAAATAATGGAGAGAATTTCAGACACATACAATGAGTGCTCTTATCTATTATGCCACAATCTTAGAATGTATGTAGTGAAATCAACTTTGCCATTCTTTTTGAAGCTTTTAATAAATCAATGTTGTTTGGAAGAATGGAAGTTCAAAACTTCACACAATGACCTGTAATCAAAGTCTCTTGGAAAACATTCCATTCCCTGATTGATCCTGTTGATAACAGACTTAGACTGACTGGGTGTTTTCAGTGAAATGGGTAATAATTACACCCAAACATTAATCACACTTGGGTTGGGAGTCTAAGCCCAGCTTTAAACAGTAGGACACCTTGAAAGCCAGAGTTTAAACAACTTCAAACTCTAATCAGTGTGACCAATAATTAAGTAACCTTGGCCTCAGTGTGAAATAATTTTACATGATACTCTTGGGAAGGGCAGTCGCTGAAAAATACAAATACCTTCTCTTTAAGCCACTGAAACACTTCACTGTAAACAGAATGCAACTGCAAATACTTCTTTGCATGATTAAAAAGAAAATTCTAAATTGACAAAGCACTTCTCAAAGCACAGACTCCTATCAAAGTAATGGCTCTAATATTGTAACAATATTCTTTCATTATTCTTCTGTGATGGTAACCGATTTAAGTGAAATAATTTAGGAAGAAACAGTGGCATAACCTCATGTGATCTTATTAACTAAAGACTGTTTAAGGTCTTGAGGGGAATGATTTTTCACACCCTTCCATCTTTGAAAGATGATGAATGCAGAGCAAACAAATCCATTTCAGATGTGGTGTCTTCATATGACAAATTTAATTGATGTCTGAGACACTAATGTTTGTGTGCAACACATGAAGCTACTAAATGTTATTGTGGGTTGTTGTTTTCAGTTTTAATGCCGAGCCACTGGTCACTATGGTGGTGCACAGGAGGCACTAGGAGTTGGCTAGTGACTCCCAGATGCAGTGTTTGGTGTTTAGGGTCTTCTTCTCATGCTTGTAAGCCTCTACGAAGCAGAGCTTTGGGCATCCTAATAGCCATCTGATTCCAGATGCCTCACCATACAAAAACTCTTTGAATATGAGACCACACGTGAAAGTGTCCAAGCCATTGAAATCACCTCTATTTGAGGAGTGCCAACAATCTTGGTAGTTCTGCTTTTGAACTAGGCTGCCATATTTGTGATTTTGCCTAGAATATATATTCGCAAAGCACTGTGGATAGAGAAGACAAATCTTTTTTGAATCTCTTTTCTTGACTGAGAGCACAGACCTTAGATATCATCAGTTTGATCAGCTTGATGTTATCGCAGTCGATCTGTTTTCCCTATGTACACACCAAGTTCTGCATCAGGAGATGGATTCTCTGTCACTATGGACCCAAGGGGGATATCAACAGTAGCAAACTAGATTAAGTTCTGTTCACTCGCCCATCTCTTAATTATATAGCAAATGATATTTAGAGTGTTCATATCATCAAATTATCAATTTCATTAAAATGACAAGCAACTCTTCAGGGTTTAGGGAGAATTATATTCAGATATTGAAATGATCAACTTTTCTTTCACCAGAAAGAACAATGGTCTTTTGTTTCAGTTTTTACTATTTGTAGATTCAAAACTAATTTATAGCTACAGACTCCTTTTGAGTTCACCAGACATATTACAAGGTACCATTAATTACTAATGTGTCTCAAAGTATCTGTGAAGTATGTTCAAAGATTTTTGTATTTAAAAACTTAGAATCCTAGACTGGATGATTCATTAATCCACCTACACCCTTTCTAATACAGCAGTAAAATGATTGAAACTTGGCAAGTTCAGCAGTTATTCTTCCTCTCTATTCATGATCTGCCTTTCTTTGCCTGTCCTGCAGGTGATTATACAGATTACATTACACAAATAGTTGTGTTCAGAAAGTAAAATCACTAAGTTATTGAACCATTAGAGAAAGACTGCACCCTTTCTTGATTCTATAACCTTAAAGTTCATGGTGGATTGCTGGACAGGTAGATGAGCAATTAGACAGGGCTTATAGCCAGCAGAGGCTCTGCCCCAAATAATAAAGATATGGGTTCCACACCATTTACACACTCCCTGGATGCTGACCTCACTAAAGACAAGGAATTTCAGAACAGCTCCCTGCCACTTTGTGTAACAGTTACAGGTGAAAACCCCAATTTGATTCAAACTGTGAGAAATTTGACACTTGCCACTTCTCTATACAATAAGTTGATCTTTTATCAAGTACTGTTCAAGAACTGTAGCTGCCAGGGATCCAGTTGAATTACACAGTTCATGGTAACCAACATCAGCAGTTCCTAGGAACTTGTCGCAAATGTAAGATGCAAATAATTTGCAGTCATGTGTGGGAACACTAACCAATTTCTTCTCGCCCACAAGCAGAAATGCTCAATTGAGATCAATTAACTCAGGTTTGAGATGTGACTAGAGATATTGCTATTAAAATGACTCAGTATCATACCAATTATATCAGTTACTCATTGAACTATTGGGAACTCCCTTTATGTTGAACTTGCACAATATTGATATTTGGTATCCTCTGCTATAGCTGGCACAATCTTTTGCTTCAAATGGATAATTAACCTGCAAATATATCTGGCTACATTTCAGCCTCTGTCAGTAGAACATCTGTTTCATTCTAATCAGAAGACTTGGGTTTTAAGATTCACCCCAAGACTGTTAATAATCTCATGGAACACGTAACAGTAATAGCAAGGGAATGCCATACAGTTGGAGATTCTGGCCTTTGGATCAAGTCTCTTTGCTTATTCGGATGGAAGTAGAAGATCTATTGGTATTATTTGTAAGTCACTGTTTCATCCTGGAAGGGAGTGGTAAAAGGGCAAGGGCTGTATCTCTTGCACAGGCATGGAAAGATGACATGTAAAAGGATAGTATACTAGAGATGATTGAGGAGCAGACATGTCTCTCAGAGGAAATGGTCCTTTCAGAATGTGGGAAGGGATGAGAAAAATATTTCATGTGGTGGCATCAATCTGGTGTGATCAGAAAATAATCCATTGAAATGTGAAAGATGGTGGACGAGAAGTTGAAGACAATGGGAACCCTAGTATGATTCTGGGAAGAAGGGAAAAGACAGAGAGCAGAAGACTGGAAAATTGGACAGACATGTTCAAATACAATGTCAATTATAACAACAAGAAATCCTCAATTGAGGAAAAAGGCAGCTATTTCAGAAATACCAGTAGGAGGCTTTGTCAGAACAGATGTGGTAGAACTGGAGAAACTGGGAGATTGAAACAGCATCCTTATGGGAAGCAAGATGGAAGCGAGTGTAATCATGACAGCTGTGAAATTCTGTGACTTTATAAAAGATACTGTCGACATTCTATCTGCAGAAATCTAGATGGAGAATTTGAGCAAAAGAAGGGATGAGTCAGAGATAGACCATGTGAAAGTATGGGAAAATTGGAAAAGTTGATGATTTTTCAAGTTTAGGACGAGAGAGGAAATGTCACCACTATAGTCATTAATGAACCAGAAGAAGAGGTAAGGGAGGGGGCCCAGGTAAGGCTAGGAAAAAGAATGTTCCATGTATCCTACAAAAAGGCAGGGATGACTAGAATCAATACGGGTTCCCCTAGCAACAACATTTAACTTGAGGAAGTGAATGGTTATACTAAGTATACTTAGTATTTAATTCCCTAAATAATGGGAATTGAATAAGTTAAGTTAAATAAATTGATTTTGATTCAAGGTGTTATCAAGAAACATTGCATCTTTAATCTTCTTGCCAACAGTATATCGGGAGTTGTCTATTGTGTCTCAAGCTGGGAAAGTGACTCTAAGGTTAATGTAAATGATGTAGTTCTCAGGGGTTTAGTCAAGGGTAGCATGATTCTCAGGCCTGAAAGCTGATCAGGAGGTATTGGCCACAGTGCAGAAAATCCTGCTTCGTATTAACTCTCAGAATTGACAATAGCTCTCAGATCACATTCTATAACTGAGAAGGATTTTAATCTACATTAATGTTAGAGGTGTCACTTCCTGACAGAACCACCATTGACATTCTCTAAGTTTCTCTTTTCTAACAATCCATTTCTAACAGCTGATAATATCATTTAAGAAATATGTTACATTATTTTAAAGGGGATGATGACTGGGAAAGTTATTTGGATTGAAAATACTCATTCTTCCAAAATAGACTAGAGTTAATCTACGTCTTGTGACAGAAAGGTAACAGTCTAACTTTAGAGTGATCTTGCAGGCAAATTGTTTCAAGATACCCAACAGAGACAGTAACCACTTGGATTTGATTAGTCAAGATGTATAGCTTTATAGTGTAATTAATTCCCAAGATATTCATGTCACTAATAAGGCTAGTCTTTATTGCCTTACCTTATTTGCCCCTCAAAATAATGTGAGGGCCCTTCTTTCAGAACTACTGCAGTCTGGGTGATGAAGATACTTTCACAATTCTGATATTATTAAATTGTCTTATTGCTAAAGATGAGAACATCTGCTTCATAGCACTCCCTCAAAGCTCAGCAATGTTGTAAACCCAGGAGGGAAATTCTTTTGACAAAAAGTAATGTATTCAAGAAATAGGGGATCAGAACTCAAAACAGATACTCCTAAGATGCTGTGCGAAAGCCATCTGTAATTTTAAACTAAAGAAGTATCACTCACATTGGGTGGACCCCACTGAATTCTAAACAAAGCAATATATTGTATGACTGCAAGACCAATGTAAAGACTATTTTAATTTTTTGTCTACTACACTTTTGGAAAATGAAACTGACACCTTGTTGTCACATTTGATTCCAAGATGAGCTTCCAACCTCATATTCACACTATCATTAAGCCTGCCACTATAACAATACTCCCCTTTGTCCTTTTCCCTGCTGCAGAAATCCTCATCTGTGCCTTTGGAATAGTAAAGTCCTGAGGAAACAATGCAGTCCTGGCTGCACTCCCAAATTCTACTTTCCATAAACCAGATGTTATTCAAACCTCTGCCACCCGTGTCTTAACTGACATCAAGTATCATTTCCTGATCACCCTCAGCTCACTGACCTCTATTACCTTTTGGTTAAGTGATGCCTCAATTTCAAAATTTGCAGCCTTATTCTGAAATCCCTTCATGGCCTTACCTCTCCCTATTCCTACAATCACCTCCAAACACACAACCTTCCAAGATATTTGCACTTCTCTCATTCTGGCATTTTGTGCATTCCATTCCGAATTATAAATGCTCCATCACTGGTGGCTATGTTTTCAGTTGCTTATCCAAGTTTTGGAATTCTGCCTGTACATCTCTCCACTTCTCTTACTCATTTTCTTCCTTTAAGACTCTTAAGTCATGCCTCTGAGCAAGCTTTTGGTCATTTATCCTCATTTCGCCCTGTGACTCACTATCAAAAATTGTTTGATAATGTTTCTATGAAGCACCTCAGATGTTTCATTACATCAACTCTACTACATGAAAATAGGCTGCTGGGAAGCATCAGAGATGCTCTTTGATGTCAAGTGAGCTTTAAGCTTCATGAAACAAGTTTATCCGGGAGAATGATATTGCATGCAAAATAGATACACTGCCGCGTATCACATTTACAAGGGTAAAAATGTTTTCAAAAACAAAATTAAATTCATAGAAAAACTGTGAAGATATTTCTGTTTTGTTATGCATTATTACCTGTTTATGATGATACCTCTGGCCCCATATTAAATTTGTCAACATATCAGGCTGTTGACATGACTGATTCAAGATTATGATATTTGTCATAATTTCTGCAGTTTTACCAAACCAAATACTCATTGATTTTGTTTTGACAAAAATGCCAATACCCAATATGAGAATTTGGAGGGACATGGGGGAAAACAAGCAGCAGCTTTGTTGGATACGTTTGGTTTTGTGTTACAAGTTATTTTATTTAAAACATTAAATGCCAAAAATGTCAAAATACAAAGGTTCTTTCAAATCGATGACATTGGGACAGAAACAAAGACACTTACCGACTAATCAGGTTATCCCTCAGTGTTTGTTTTGAGATTGAGAGGTACAAATTGTAAAGGTAAAGAGCTAAATGGTTTTAATGGTGTGGTCAACAAAAATGGGTTGTTGACTTATATGGGGTTGAAGTAAGTTAGTAGCACTGTATAAGAATGCCAACATTTCTTGAGGTGCCATAATAATGCTCATGAAATTTAGCACAGTATTATCAATACACTGTAGAAAACAAAGGAAACTTCATTAATTTATTGATAACTGATTAACAGGCACTATTCTTTCATGTAAAACATCAAGGTAAGTGAAGTATAATAGAAATTGAATCATTTCCATATTTCACAAATTAAGAATGTTATTGATAGCTAAAACAAAAACTTATTGTAAAAATAAAAGAGATTACAACTAACAATAGTTGTATTGTCGTAAAGCATTTGAAAATCAGGCTAAGGTTCTGATAATCACAGCCAAAATGTTCTCATTGCAGCAGGAACCCCAACAATTGACCCAAAATTTGTGGGACACACTGACTTTGAGCATTTGCAGGAGCCCAGGCATTTTTTTTGAGGCTCCAGCAGTTTTTCACAGAAGCTGATGTCTTTTGAAAGGACATGTGCCTGTCCCCCAAGAACTGCCAGAAAATAGGAGAACCAGCTGCTCAGCAATTTCAGTGCTGCCACCAAGAGTGGGAGCCATTGCTGGGACTGCACCAGGATCAAGAGGACACCATGGAAGGAAGTCATATTCACAACCAGCTAAGTAGGCTCTGGGAGAGCTGAAAAACAGGCTCTGGTGAAGAGAGATAGTAGGAACTGCAGATGCTGGTGAATCCGAGACAACAAGGTGCAGAACTGGATGAACACAGCAGGCCAAGCAGCAAGATAGGAGCAGAAAGGCTGACGTTTCAGGCCTAAACCCTTCATCAGAAAAAGGGGAGGGGAAGGGGGTTCTGAAATAAATAGGGAGAGAGTGGGAGGCGGATAGAAGAGGGATAGAGGAGAGGATAGGTGGAGAGGAAACAAACAGGTCGAAGAGGCGGAGATGGAGCCAGTAAAGGTGAGTGTAGGTGGGGAGTTACGGAGGGGATAGGTCAGTCCAGGGAGGACGGACAGGTCAAGGGGGCGGGATGAGGTTAGTAGGTAGAAGATGGGGGTGCAGCTTGAGGTGGGAGGAGGGGATAGGTGGGAGGAAGAACAGGTTAGGGAGGCGGGGACGAGCTGGACTGGTTTTGGGATGCGATAGGGGGAGGGGAGATTTTGAAGCTTGTGAAATCTACATTGATACCATTGGGCTGCAGGGTTCCCAAGCGGAATATCAGTTGCTGTTCCTGCAACCTTCAGGTGGCATCGTTGTGGCACTGCAGGAGGCCCAGGATGGACATGTCGTCTGAGGAATGGGAGGGGGAGTTGAAATGGTTCGCGACTGGGAGGTGCAGTTGTTTATTGCGAACCGAGCGTAGGTGTTCTGCAAAGCAGTCCCCGAGCCTCCGCTTGGTTTTCCCGATGTAGAGGAGGCCACAACAGGTACAGCGGATGCAGTATACTACATTGGCAGATGTGCAGGTGAACATCTGCTTGATGTGGAAAGTCTTCTTGGGGCCTGGGATGGGGGTGAGGGAGGAGGTATGGGGGCAGGTGTAGCACTTCCTGCGGTTGCAGGGAAAAGTGCCGGGTGTGGTGGGGCTGGAGGGGAGTGTGGAGCGGACAAGGGAGTCACGGAGAGAGTGGTCCCTCCGGAAAGCAGAAGTTTGGTGGGCCATTGCTGCTGGGTGGCCCCTCTACGATCCAAACAACTACCTTATTAGAGGTACCCTTTCTCCACTGAGAGGGGCCAGAGCTAACTGCCAGTCTTCATGCTCATTGAATAACCTGCCATTGCAGGTGAAGAGTCAGTAGCAATGGGAAGAGACCCTTAATTGTTTTTGGGATGACAATGCTGTTCTCCATCTTCCTCACCACTGGTTTAATGACATGGTGGTGAGAAACTGACAGGCTGTCCAGCACCTGTTATTTTATGGACTATATCCACCCTGCCTTCCAAGCTATCCTAAGATGGATTAACAAAATGCAACATCATGCCTGTTCAGCACAGGATTTCCAAATTCCTGCCTATTCTGAAGTCTCCCAGAAACGAACGTTGATTGTCCAGTTACTGCTGCAAGCAAATTGGGAGAAACATCTTTGCAATGTCAGTAGAACTCAAGTGGAGATTACAGCTGCTTCATTTAGAACTTACACAGGTTAGATCATCAACACCTTACTTACTCTGGCGCCTTGCAGTTCCCAATTCTACTGAGACAGTCACTTTCATATCAATGTATGGCAACAGTTTGTAAATATGGCCTTTGTGGAATGGAGTTATTTTTCCAGCATCAATAGCAGCAGAGATCCTACTTTATTTTTGAACACATCTGCAACATTTGATCTCAGGGACAGAGCAGTTTTCCCGTCACTACAGCTTCTGGACAAAGAGCTGTCCATTTTCCAACAGTCACTGCCACTTTCAGACTTGCCTTTGGGAGCTTCAACAAATCCCCCAGTGCATTTCACCTTTTGTTTCCTGCTACTGCCCTAATGCTGGCATACAGAGATCTGAGAAACACAGTCCTTTATAGCAGTTAACACTCTGCTGAAAATGGGGGACACTTGAAATGAAATGGGTATTTAGTCTGCACATAAACAGAGCTGAAAACTAATGTGCACGAGGGAATCTGCAAACTACAAATTGGCTTTTTCTCTGAAGTTTGAGTTTAAATGTGTAAATAAGTAGCAATGCTTAACAGATCCAACAGCAGGAACAATTTACAAAATAAATTCAAAACATTCAGAGCGTAGAATTGTCCAGCAATATCCAAATTTGAAAATGGAGCTAGATTTCCTTTGTTTGCATCCCACTCACCTCCAATTCTCAGACCTTCTTAGCTCATGACCTCTTGTGCAAAACCACAAATGGAAGCCCTGAACAATTGAAGATCCAATTGTTAGAGCAGCAATGCAACAACATTTGCAATCTGGGGGCAAGTGTCAAGTAATCGAATCATTACATCACCGACGCTCCAAGAATGCATTTAATGAATGTTGTCAATCTTTAACAGTGAGCCATTGGAATATACCATTGATTAGAGATGTTGGAATTATGGCCTTTTGCAGGAGAGAATTAGATTTCAGATTTCTGGAATAGCTGAATATTATAAGGGAAGAGATACCATGAGATCAGTAGGTGTATGTGAGAAAACAATTCATTGAGGGAAAGATTGGGAAATGTTTTGAATATGGCAAGAGTGAAGACATGCAATCAACTTTTCATAAGTAGGAGTGGGAAATCTTGTTGATGGAATAATGGATTGTGATAAAAATTCCAGTTCAGGGTTGAACTAGTTGAACTGGTTAGGTCGCCGGCTTGAGTCCAATGGGGCAGCTGGAAAAGCTGATGAAGTCTAGCCTGGAGCATGTGAATAACAATGAGCGCTGGCCATGCGGTGTGGTTGCTGGTGCAAACTGAATCTCATTTAGTACTTGACATCAGGCACAAAATTGCTCAAACAGCAACTGATGTCAATGATCGTGGGATCATCGAGAGCTGTCTGATAAGAGTGGTTGTATTGGTGGCAGCAACAACTCAGTGTTGTGTGTGCAGACATTGACTTTGCAACTCTCAAAATGAAGTCAGCATCATGATCTCACCAGGAAATCTCTTTGGTTAGGTTAATAATCTTGTTGGGTTGAGAGAGGACAGTATACAGAACTGAATTTTTAAATTTACTGAAGTTAATTATTAAAATCTCTCCCCATATTGTCAGGCTCAAGAACTGCCAAATAGTTCACACAATCATCCCACCAATAGTTGATGCAGATTAAATGGCTCATATAAGAATAACCAGGAAAATGTTAATAGAAATTGAACTTTTAACCTTTTTTTTCAGAGGAAGCATTGGAAAGGCACTTTGATTTCAATTTCCTAAATTGTGCACAATCACTCAGTCATCCTACGGTGGGCCAAGTCCCACTATAGTTTCCATTGTCAATCTAGTAGAATGCATTTTGCTGGTTGGCCAGGTATACCCCTCTTTCATCTCCTGTGTTGTATCAGACACTTCAGCTGGCATTAATCACTCACTGCCTGAAGGTATTGCAGGCCTTACCACAGGCTAGGTTTCAAAGTTGCCTGCAAGGAATGATTTCACTGCATTCCCACTGTACTGCCCCTTAGTTCAGGCTTTTAGATTTAACATCAGGTTGGATTTCTATTGGTGGTCGGAGAACAAATGGTTAAGTTGTCATACTACTTACAGTAACTAACAGGCCAATGAATGAATATGGCACAGGCCCAAACAAGTAAATCTATGTTTAAAAAATAATGGACAGGAGTTTAAGAAGGGAAGGTGTCTATCTCTTAATGCCTTCATCCATCTCTAAGTCATTGCCTTTTGGAATATCAGGTTTTACACACATTGAGTCCACATTCACTGGTGACCTGACATACCATAGCAGTTACTGATGTTCTTTAATTTGGAGCCTCTAATATTTTATTCAATATGGTAAAGGTAAAGCTGCCATAGTCCCTAAGAACTGCTCTCTGAGGGAGAAATGGTGGTGCTTTAACCTAAAGATCACCACACCTGATGTAGGGAAAGAGGTTGAGAAGGAGACTCCTTCACAGTAAGTGAGCTAGTGCAGGATTTGAACCTATGCTGTTGGTGGTGCTCATCCACATAACCAAACCCCTTACCTTATAACAACACACAAATAACAAACAAGAAAGAGAGAAAAGTCCAAAACAGAGAGAGAAAAGGCTGGAGAAACCCAGCAAGTCTGGCAGCATCAGTGGGGATAGAAACAGAGTTAATGTTTTGACTTTCGTATGACTCTTCTTCAGAATCTCCATTTTGGTTTCTGGTTTGTAGGTTGCAAAACTTTTTTTTTTAAATGAATTGCCTGACATGGCAGGAATTGGTCATTCACAAATAGATGAAAGGTGAATTAAAGAGGCATGCACTGTCACATTCACCTACACCTGGGTAATTGGTTTCACAAAGTGCCGCAGGCTTGGCTTTGTTACGGCTGTAACTGAACTGAAGACTATAGCAAAATACCTTTCATTTTTTAAACAATTAATATGGTGAGTGAAAAGCTGCACAAAACAACAAAGGAGCAGAGCTGGTCAAGTAATTGTAAGAGACATTTGAATGGCCCAGTCATGTTAGGTTTCCCCCTTATTTTCTTCTACACCTGAAAAGGGAGATTATAGTATTAAACAAACAAACCGTTGCCTTTGAGCACTGTGTACAGAGATTTGATTTTACAGCTAGATTCAATTCCAGATTTAATTCCAGATTTATAATAAAGAGAGTTGGGAATTTGCCATTATTTTTTTAAAAGAGAAATTTTGCAACATAGCATGAACTGTTTACTTTGCCCCTCTTCAGATACAAGCCATCCTGTGCAAAATAAAATCCTGCCTCTGTTTCACATTGAATTTGGATTGTTTTCAGGTCAATAAATCATTGATACAACCTGAAGCATTTCAGCAGCATTTAAACAACGGAAGGATATCAAAACCTTAGAGACCGTGTAGAAGAGAATTTAATCCTGATACCAGGAGCTGAAGGACTGAACACACTGGCTTTGTTCTCCTTAAGAAGAGAAGGTTAAGAGGTTTTATAATAAAGCTTTTGACATCATGAATGATTGTTTTTCTATATTTATCAATCAACAATGACAGGAAGGTTAGCTGGGGAGACCCAGATATAAGGCAATTGGCAAAAGAACCTGGGGACATAGACACAGAATGCTGGAGAAACTCAACAGGTCTGCCAACATCTGTTGAGAGAGAAACAGAGATAATGTTTCTAGGCCAGTGACCCTTCTTCGGGACTGAAATGAACCTTGTTTTAATTGGAGGTTGTTTGAATGTTCTTCCTGAAAGTGGTGGTGGATTTAGACTCAAGTCACTTTCCAGTGAGAACTGGAAATCCACAGGGGAAAAGAAACCTTTATAGGACTGTAGGGAAAAAAAACCTTGCATTAGCCACTTTTGTTACTATTCCCTACCAAACGGAAAGATACAGCCAAATAAGTACTTGATGTTAGTCGCTGCTGTAATGTGAGAGACGGGTGAACCGATCTGAACACAGCAAGATCCCACAAACAGCGATGTGGCCACCTGTTTTGGTGATGCTGTTTGAGGGTTAAGTAAGGGCCAGGGTACCTTGCTCCTTCAAACAACGTTCACACCCAGCCAGCTTCAACGCTAACTGCAGTACAATCATTGGAAAGCTCTTTCAGGTAGCTGACAACCTGGCCATGGGCCGAGTGACTTCCTTCTCCGCTGCCCAGCTTCGCAAAGGATCCTCTGGAGCGTCATTTTCACGTTGCACTGCTCTCGGGGAAAAGTCAGCTGGAGTTTACCTTGATCATGTAACAATGAGCAGCTTCGCACGGATGGCAGCGACACTGTGCGAACAGATACCAGAGCAGGCTGGAGATGGTTTGTGGATTATGTAACTTAACGTGTCTAACTTAAACAGCTGCTATGTCTTAGCGCCCAAACATTTGCCACCTACCTCTGTCCAGCAATACTTTCACAGTTCCCGAGCCCACTGTTCCGGCTCCCCCCAGGACAAGGACAGTGCGGTCTCCTGGAGCGCTCATTTTGGGCAAAGCTGGGAACGTTTGCAGCCACTGAGAATGAAATGAACACGACTGCCAGCAAAGAGCTGGTGCCTTTTCTTATATGGGACCTGGAGGTGTGTGCTCCGCTTCCCTACGTAGACACAAAACTCCTCCCTTCCACATCACACCCAACATCTCAGGACACAGTACAAGAACATCAACAGCAAGCTTTAAAACGCCATCCCCTGATAGAACCGTGTAGAGGTGGAACAAACCCACCGATACTTTATGGCTATCCCTGCCCATGTCCCTTAGATCGTATAAATGTTACATGGTCTTATGTTAGAACGACTCCTTCCCAAACAGTTTGGAGTTACAAGCGGCGAAATGCCCGATTGGAAACTGCTAATTGTGGAATTGTCATCTGGAATACTCCTGACTGTGAATGTGCCAGAAATCTGAGGAGCGGTGCGAGCGAGTCAACATTCTCCTCCTGAGGCGTGACTGCGAGATCAGACCAGAGTAAAAGATTGCCCACACACAGAAATACAGATCGAGAGTCGGTTTCAGAAATATCTGTCCCACTCTTCATTCAGCCGTCTGTCTAACAACTGCAATCTTCAAAAATAAAACTTTATCTCCTCCCTGTGATTATTTGATTCCTTTTGATCTTCAATCCTACTTGGTAGCAACCCAGGCGAGGTTTTGCACTGTCGAATGTAGTGTGAAATATTTAATCAAATTCTGCGTAATTTTGCAGGATTACAAAACTCTAACAAAGTTGCTGGAAAAGCTCAGCAGGTCTGGCAGCATCCATGGAGTAAAAAACAGAGTTAACGTTTCGGGTCCGGTGACCCTTCCCCAGAAGTTATTTTATCCTTCACAGATGCTGCCAGACCTGCTGAGCTTTTCCAGCAACTTTGATTTTGTTCCTGATTCACAGCATCCGCAGTTCTTTCGGTTTTTATTACAAAACTTTACCTAGCTTCTGTACGAATACACTGGGAGCGAAGTCCAGTCGTGCCCAACACAGGGAATGGGATGATGATGCACGTGTTCCTTCCTATAGTAGCACCCACTAACATTGCTTTGCCTGCTAATCATATTGGTAGCTACTGAAGCCCGGTGCTCAACGCACTGTTCAGTGTCTGCATGTCCCAATAGAGGGACCAAGTCATATGACGTTCACAATACATAAACCTTTGAAGAATCATATTGAAATCAAATCATTATTTCTGTTCCTCTCTTCAGAGATGTTGCCAGACCCATTGAGTCTCTTCAGCACTTTCTGTTTCCATTTCAGTCACCAGCATCTGTATTAATTTGCTTTCACTTCTTAAAGCAAGTCTGCAGTGCTTCAAGTCAATCTGAACCCCTTAAGTGGGGTGTATTCTGGCTGGTACCGGGCTGGAAGTGACTGGGGAAGTGTGGATGCATGAACGAGGCTGTAGGAGAGAGATCCTCAATCCACAGGGGCCCCCACTCTCACCCAAAGACCTGGTAAAGTTTAGGAAGAAGAAATTAAATTACCTTGAGAGAATGGGCAGGGTTGATGAATGCGTTTTCAAATGCCAGAAATGAGCCACCAGCCAAATGCATGGCTAACTCACCGCATTCTTTTCACTCAACTCCCAACAATATCTATAAAAGACCACTTAACTCTCACATTCATAATTTCAGCTCGCCATCACGCATATACCACAGCTGCAAGCCTCACACCCACATCTCACAGGGTGCAAAGCCTGCAAAGCCATTGCAGATGCATCATCTGAACAGGTGAAGGGTAAGGTGGTGCACAACCATTGGCAGCTGAAACTTTCTGACATGGGGTCAGTTGTATGTCCTCATCCTGTTGGCAAAGATGAGCCCAACAGCTTTGGAGTGGCCACGGCCATGGCTGAAGCTGAGGCTGAGGCCAACAGCAGAGTTGATGGCCATGATCACACCTAATCCTCCTTCTCACATCTCACTTCCCATTCACTCCAAAATCTCTTCTCATGTACGAGCTGCTGTTGGTTGAAAAATGCACCTCTTGCTTTCACCCACAAACCCACCCAAGTGCTTTCCTCATTTCAACTGGCCAAGACTGCAACCTGACCAGGCCCTGGTGCAAGAGCAAGAAGTAGTGAGGAAAAAGAGATCAATAGCAAAGAATTGATATCACTCACTCCGAGTCTCCCAAACATCACGTCAGACACTGACACTGCACATGTATTAGAGAACAGCTGATAGGTGAGATTGCCACATGGTGGAACTCTGGATTTATGTACCCACAGCCAGGCCAGAAGGAAAGCAGAGCGCAGATGTCAGTTTGCCAGAGAGCGAGATTCCACACAAGTTCTTAATGCAGACAATGTAGATGAAGATTCAGTCAGAGTAGCATAGAGAGATGTGTTGATGAGTAGAAATGCAGAAATGTTTGCTGCATTGACAGGCTTATAAGAAAAGCTTGTGCTGAGTGTTAAGAAGCATGAAGGAGTCCAGCAATGTTATGAAAAGTATGACTAATTTCAAGTCTATGTGTTTTGAGCATTCAAACATTTTATCCCAGCATATGCAAAAAAGAAGCTTATCTCAGTTACCCAAAGAACTATTGAAAAATAGTGTCTTTAACACACACACGTGTGCGCGCACACACACACACACACACACCCACACATATAAATATATATGTTGATTTTTTTAATATATATATATTTATAATTCTCACTTTAATATGTTGGTCCTTGTTATCTCAACTGTTATCCTTGGGTTTGCTAATTTGCATGTTAACTCAATCTCTGTGTCTAGATTCTCAGTTTCTCTTATCTCACAGTATGCTTACGTAGGCTGTATTATTACAACATAGAAGTACTTGAGTGTGATTGCAGCACTTACCTCAAAACAAGTATTCAATTTAATTTTAGCTGTGTGAATATTAACACCTCTCCTGCACGTCAGTCCCTCCTTTTGAAAGTCTGGACAAATGCAGTCCGACCCAGGTGGTGCATTCCTGAAAACCTGTACCACCAAAGGCTTTGAGATCTTATCGGAGTTTCAAGAACTTCAGATTTTCTGACTTAAAGTTCTCTTGTGGCTTCGTCAAAGCTAAGGACTCAGAATCACCATCTCATTAGATAATGAAATCTTCAGTTGTGTTTCTGTTTTTCATGCTTCCTGGGAGGTTGGTTTTGGTTGTCATGGAAACTGGGGTTCATCCTTTACTAGCCAACAATGCCACCTGCAACACCTGGGATACCCACAGCTGATACAGAGATTGATCAATAGGTTTGCAAGGGACACCATAGCCGCTGCCCATCCCTCTATTTCCCATGGGTTAGACTACATTCACATTATTTTGACTCAGTTATTAACCTAGTCCTCTATTATTCCAGCCACACTATAGACTAGGTTCCCCCACAGCGTACCACCCATGCTTGCTTGGCAGTTTTACATGGTGGTGGCTTGCACTCTTTCCACTGCAACCTGGGCCATTCTTCCAGGCACAGTCAATATTTAACAAACCATTTGACCATGGGATTAATATGTGACCCTGTCTGCAGGACTAAGTCACCCACACCCAGTGACCTCGAAGCAAAAGGTGTGATGTCATACACCAATCCTTTACAGATGACCATCAACAAAAACTACAGTGTAAGGGAGGTTTGGACTTTTTCAAAAACCTTGTTAAGCAGACTGAGTGATCTCATTTATTAAATATTCATTCATAGGTTGTGGGCTTCACTGGCTGGGCTAATATTTATTGCCTATTCCTAGTTGCCCTTGAGAAGGTTGTGGTGAGCTGCCATCTTGAACCACTGCAGTCTATTTGGGGTAGGTAGACCATGATGCCATTATGGAGGTACAGGACCCTGACCCAGCAAAACTGAAGAAATAATGATATATTCACAAATCAAGATGGTGAGAGGGGAATGTGATGGTAATGGTAATCCTGCCTGCCCTGGTCCTTCTAGATGGGTATCGATCTGGGCAGTGCTACCTAAGGAGCCTTGGCGTATTTCTGCAGTGCATCTTGCAGATGCTACCCATTGTTGATACTGAGTGCCAATGGTGGAGGGAATTAAAGTTTGTGCTTGAGGTGCCAGTCAAGCAGACTGCTTTGTCTGGATGGTGTCAGGCTCCTTGTATGTCGCTGGAGCTGCAGTTATCCAGGCAAATGGACAGTATTCCATCATACTCATGACTTCTGCCTCGCATATGGTGGACAAGCTTGGAGAAGCCAAAGTTAATCACTGCAGGATTTCTAGCCTCTGACCTACTCTTGCAAACACAGTATTTATACTGCTAGTCCAATGGTAACCCTCAGGATGGGATTGAGTGATGGAAATATCATCGAATGTTATGATAGCCTGGCAACCAGGCCAACATGAGAGACACTCACCATATATAGGAAAGGCAATGGTCTAGTGGTATTATTGCTAGGCTATTAAGCCAGAAGCTCAGATAATGTTCTGGAGACCCAGGTTCGAATCCCGCCATTGCACAATGTTCAGCACCATTCACAACTCCTCAGACATTGAAGCAGTCCCTGTCCAAATGCAACAAGATTTGGACAATATCCAGGCTTGGGCTGACTAATGGCAAATAACATTCGCACCACACAAATGCCAGGCTATGACCATCACCAATAAGAGACAATCTAACCACCATCCCTTGACATTCAATGGTGTTACCATCACTGAATCCCCCACTATCAACATCCTGAGAGTTATCATTATCAGAAGCTCAACTGGACTCATCACATAAACACAGTGGCTACAACAGCAGGTCAGATGGTAGGAACACTGCGGAGAGTAACTCACCTCCTGACTTCTCAAAGCCTGTCCACCATCTACAAGGCACAAGTCAGGAGTGTGATGGAATACTCCTCACTTGCCTGGATAAGTGCAGTCCCAACAACATTCAAGAAGATTGACACTATCCAGGAAAAAGCTGTCCACTTGATTGGCACTACATCCACAAGCATCCACTCCCTCCACTATCGACACTCAGTAGTAGCAGTGTGTACTAGCTACAAGATGCACTGCAGAAATTCACCAAAGATCCTCAGACAGCACCTTCCAAATCCACAACTACTTCTACCTAGAAGGACAAGGGCAGCAGACATATGGGAACACCACCATCTTCAAGTTCCCTTCCAAACCACTCACCACCCTGACTTGGAAATATATAATACCGTTCCTTCACTGTCACTGGGTCCAAATCATGGAATTGCCTCCGTAATGGCATTGTGGGTCAACCCACAGCAGGTGGACTGCAGCGGTTCAAGAAGGCAGCTCACCACCACCTTCTCAAGGGCAACTAGGAATGGGCAATAAATGCTGGCCTGGCAATGTCCCACAAAATGAAAATGAAAAAAAAAACACATTGACATAAGCATCCCAGACAGTACATGCAACAATCGAGAGCAGGGAACTCTACCTCTTGTTGATATCTTTCCTCCCACAGTCCAAAGATATGCATGTTAGGTGGATTGACTGTGGTGTCTATGGACAGCTTATCCGTAACAAAATTGTGAAGTGAACATCTAGTTGCTTTCCTGTCGATAGAAACAGACTGTGCATATTATGGTTTCACTGTGAACAATGACTCCACTTTCCATTCGTTTCCATATCTAGATATGCACTGGTAACACTTTGGGTCCCCACTTGAAACTTGGTCTGTCATGACTGGAGTTTAGTTAAGTTCAGCATCTCTTTTTTATAGGAAACAGCTGTCACCCATTTTATCTTATGATTATTCTTGTTCCCTCTGGGAAGTGGACATTTCGCATTTTACCCTACAGCTGTTTATAATTTGCATAGTTTGCCCCCAAAACAATATTGCCTCCCTGTTTTGTCAAGCAATCTTGATTAGAGCGGTGTGCCATCTTTAGATACTTCACCTGGAGACATGTTCTTTTGTTCTGATCATCAAATTGTCCCACCAATTCCCCAGCCTGAATACAGACTTCCCTACCTTATAGATGGTAAGTAAACATACTCTGCCTTATTTAATGTTCGAACCATTAGCAGTGATCGAGATTCAGTGTCTGTGCTGAGTATGCCAATTGCTGTGGTGAAAAATGACCGCCATTCAAATGCTGATGCTACAGCAGACTGGCACACAGTACAAGCTAGGATCAAAGGCATGGACCTGCATGCTTCACTGAGTGTAATGATATGTCACCTACATCCTACAGTGCAGAAAAAGTGCAGTGCGGATTGAGTCTGCAATGACCCTCCGTTCAGCATCCTACCCAGACCCACCCTATCCCTGTAACCCCACATTTACCATGCCTAGCCTGCACATCCCTTGACATTATGGGGCAAGTTAGCATGGCCAATCCAACTAACCTGCACATCTTTGGACTGTGGGAGGAAAGCGGAGCACCCAGAGGAATCCCACGGAGACAAAGGGAGAACATGCAAACTCCACACAGACAGTTACCCAAGCCTGGAATCAAATCCAGATTCCGGGCACTGTAAGGGTCCAAAGTTAACCACTGAGCAACCCATAGAAGGAGATTAACCTTTTGTGTTGTGGCATGTCTCTGAATGTATATGCAATGCCTGTAAAGCAATATCTGTGCGCCAACAGGGCCATGGGGAAAACTTTCTATCCTGACAAAGATATGCAAAAAATCCTCCCGCTTCTCTATGGAAAGAGAGAATGCAACGGAATTCCCCTCTCTTTGTAGGGAATAGTGCATCACCTCCTTTATGTGGAAGTGGCTGATGAGCTATGACATGTTAGATATGTCCCAGTCTATAAGGAGTGTGGTATAAAGAAGTTCACAGACAGGGTAATTGATTAGCAATGCTGTCCACCTCCTGCTTCGATGTTACACATCTTCCTGCACCAAGTAGCAGATTTCAGTGATGACCTTCTGAGCGAAACAGAAATGTTGTAAACATTGTGTCTGACTTAGGCTGAATAGAAAGAATTGCTCCCTGAACACTCTGGATGGATTTGGCAGCGTTCTGGACACCCTTCTCCCCATCATCCTTCTTCCTCCTTTCAAGCATCTTGTCCTCCGCTGCATTCTCAACTGATACACCTGGTCATGCTGCAGATGGAGGATAATAGAACTTACAATTCCAAAAACGAGGGGCAAGTGGTTTGAGCGAGCCTTTTGAAGTGAAAACCGAGAACTTGAGACATGTCACACCACTCCTTGTACACCTCATCAACATTAAGCAGCGATACAACCACTTATAACCACTCAGAAGCCAGTGCAAAGCAATAGGTAACTAATCTGAAAATAGTTGAAGATTCTTTAAAATGTGAGCCTGTCACTGAATGCATGTTCAGTTACGCATGGTTAAGAGAGGGTGTTAGCAGAAATGGTGTGGTGAAAAATGTCAGCTCATCAGTCAAGTTAGCATTATACATTGACTAATGTCACAGACGACTCCACATATGTCCTGTGTACACATTGAGTGTAGCATGGCTGACCTCCCCAAAAATTGCATCCGACTGAGCCCACACCAGAAGTGAGCTTGCACAAAGGAGACAACACTTTGGATATGAAATGACACCTGAATATTGTGGTTAAGTTTTTTTAAATTTCTCTTTTAATTCTTTTCCTGCTTTTCACAAATTTCCTCATTACTTGCTCACTGGCCAATGAAAACAAAGTATTACTATTTGTCTTTCTCATCGGCTTGTAGGGCTCAATGATACAATTATGTTATTCCAATGCCAATCGAACGGGATGCTCCATATTTAGTACTTAACATTAATAAAAATCAGGATGACATTATTATAGCAATCTTCTCATCCAGTTAGCGTATTTAAGTAGATACAGGTACCATAAGAGCTTCCCCTGGAATCAATGGGATTGTTTACATTTTTCGTTATCAATGCCTCACACGGTAACAGGCTTAGCTACTGTTGCAATTTGAACGTGTCAATACATCAGTGCCAAATATAGCTTCTGCTGTAATGAGAAGTTGCCATGCTGTCAATTTAAGAGTATTTATGTGATGGCTTGGTTGCGTATCTTACTTAATGTAGCCGTGTGAACCTGGCCCTGTGTCAACATGGTAGCCTGTCAGACGACACTCTTGTAGCTCGAACATTCCGTAGCATTTGCATAGCAATGTATCGGCACATGTAGTTTGCTAGTGTGAACTTGCCTTGCCAGCACGTTGGTGTTTTAGCAGCAAAATTTAGAGCAGGTTGCTTCTGATTGCAGAGCCAGTCTGAAAAATTTAAACAGGCCTTAAACTCACTCTTGAAGAACGAACGCCTCTTTAACTTGTTTATTTTGGCAAACAGCCCCTTTCAGTAGCATGGAGGTGTTTTATAACATTTCATATTGAAATTTGCAAAGAAACAATATAACTGCCAAAATTGTCCTTATTTTGAGGTTAATACTTACATTTCTGATCCTTGGCCTCTGTCGTACATAACAATCTATAACAGCCCTAAAATAGCAAGGAAGAAAGAAAATATCAGGCAAAAGAAATGGTGAAAATGATGTAGCAAAAGAAAATAAAATATATAAAGCGTGATTTCTCTTTAAGTTTCGAACTCCATGCCTCACAATTCTCTGGCACTTCATATTGCGAAAACCAAAAGTATTCTCAATTTTGGCTTAATATTTAACAATGTTGCAATAAGAGGGAAAGAGTGGAACCAGTTTTTAACATTGCCAAAGGTGACCTTTCATTCATTAGGCACAAAGGGAATCCATGGAGATGTCATATAACTTGGCATATTCTCACTTTAAAAATCAAACAGATACTTTCTCTGAAGAGAAGTGGCAACACCCACCTGTACAGTCAACTTACATTTCACAAACAATTTCGTCTAGAATGCAGTTCTTAGCCTGGAATAGTTTAATAGGTTTCTTTCAGAGAGGAAAATCAAACTTCAAGTTTAACAATTTTAGTGGCAGATAGCATGCACTGTACGTTTCCCATGCTGCAGTCTCAAACAAGAAAATTAAAACTTAGCGAATGAAAGCAAAATACTGCAGATGCTGGAAATCTGAAACCAACACAGAGAATGCTGGAGAAACTCAGCAGGTCTGGCAGCATCTATGGAGAGAAAAACAAAGCTAATCTTTCAAGTCTGATATGACTCTTTAGAACTTAAAGAAGTTGGAAAATGTTTTTGTTTATACTTTTGACAAAGGCAGAGGAGGAGCGAAGGGGCAGATGGTGCGGAGGTCCAGTGCAAAAGACAAAGGAGTTGTTACTGGTGGTGAAAGATAAAAAGAGAGGTAAAATTGGTGTAAATTAAGGTGGAAAAGGAAAAGTTTGGGTCCTCTCTACATAGAGAAAGTAAAGAAGATACAAACAAGACCAGAGATAGTAGTAGAAAGATTTCTGAAGAAGGGTCCCGACTCGAAACATCAACTTTCCTGCACCACTGATGCTGCCTGGCCTGCTGTGCTCTTCCAGTTCCATACTGTGTTATCACAAACAAGACCAGACTGTGTGGGGTGGATGGAGGGGGGAGAGAATGCAAGAAAAATGGAGAACAGACATAATTCAATCAGTTTCTGAAGTTATGGAATACAATGTCAAGACTTGAGGTTGTAAACGGCCGAAGTGGAAAATAAGGTGTTGTTCCTCAACCTTGTGTTGTGCCTTGTTGGAACATTGTGGCAAGCCAGGACAGAAATGCTAGGGACTCATCTCTTCTTACCTCGACACCAGTCCCTTCCCACTTACATCCACGATTCCTCTGATGTGTTACGTCAGTTTCAGAATTTCCAGGTTGTCGGCTCCAGCCGCCTCCCCTTTACCATGACCATCCCTTTACATGTCCATCCCCCATCAGGATGGTCTTTGGGCACGCTGCTTCTTCCTGTAAAAAAGGCCTGAACAGTTCCCATTCACCACCACCCTCCTGTGCCTGGCTGAGCTCATCCTCACTCTGAATAACTTCTCGTTGAACCCCTCTCACTTTCTTCAGGTCAAAGGGGTGGCCATGGATACCAGCATGGGCCCATGTTATGCCTGTCTCTTTGTGGGGTACATGGAACATTATTTGTTCCAGTCCTATTCTGGCCCCCACCAACAACTCTTTCTCTGGTACACCAATGACATCATCCATGTTGCTTCCCTCTCTCATCCAGAATTGGAAACATTTATCTATTTTGTTTCTAATTTCCACCTTCACCTGGTCTATCTCTAACTCCTTGCTTCCCTTCCTTGGCATCTCTGTTTCCATTTCTGGGGCTAGGGTGGCCACCAATATCCATTACAAACCCACTGACTCCCACAGTTATCTTGACTATACATCCTCACACCATGCTTCCTGTAGAGACTCTATTCTAGTTTCCCAGTTTCTTTGCCTCCGTCGCATCTGTTCTGATGATGCCAACTTCAACAAGGGGGCCTCCAAAATGTCCACCTTCTTCCTCAGCTTAGGATTACCCAGCATGGTAGGTGAGAAAGCCTCAGCCAGGTCTGACCCATTTCTCATACTTTGGCCCTCACCCCCTCTCTTCCCTCTCACAACAGCGATATGGTCCCACTTATCCTTACATACCATCCCACTATCATCCACATCCAGAGGATTATTAGCCACCATTTCCATCACCTCCAGCAGAATGCCATCACCAGACACATGTTCTCCTCCCCTCCCCCTTAAGCCATCCACAAGGACCATTCCCTCTGGGACACACTGGTCCATTCTTCCTTCACCTCCAATACCACCTCACAGCCTCACGACACCTTACCCTGCAATTGCAGAAGGTGTAACACCTACCCGTTTACTTCCTCCCTCCTCAATATCCAAGGCCGCAAACATACTTTACAGGTGAAGCATTGCTTTGCCTGCACTTCACTCAATTTAGTCTACTGCATTCGCTGCTCACAATGGGGTCTCTTCTACCTTGGGGAAATGAAGCACAGACTGGGTGACTGCTTCGCAGAACACCTACATTCTGCCCGCAAAAATTACCCTGAGCTTCCAGTTACCTGCCACTTCAACACGCCATCTTGTTCCATGGCCAAACCTCTCTGTCCCAGGCTTGTTGCAGTGCTCCAACAAAGCTAAATGCAAACTGTAAGAACAGCACCTTATTTTCCACTTGGGAACTCTGCAGCCTTCTGGACTCAATATCACATTCAACAAACTTAGGGCTTGAGCACTTTTCCCCATGCTTCCCCCAACCCCACACACCAGGCCTTGTCATCACATGCACTGCCACCAGACACAACATATTGTCAGCTACAAATAGTCCTCATTAGTATTATTATTCATTCTGCTAGGCTGGTCTTTATCTACTCCTTTGTCTGTCCAACTGTTTTTCTCTCTCTTTGGACTCTATCTCCCAACTATCGTTTATTCCTACCCCCTCCCCATACTCGATCTTCTGCATAAAAACTATCCTTTTCCTAGCTACGATCAATTCTGAAGCAAGGTCACTGGACCCGAAACGTTATCTCTGACTTGTTTTCTTCTTTTTTTTTCAGAAATATTAGGCATGAGAGCAAAGGTGTTCTTTTTTGGGCAGCAACTTGGAGGTCAGGGTTATTCCTACAGACAGAGCAGTGTTGTTCTACAAGTCTTGCCACTGTAAAGGAGATCAATTTGTAAGCAGTGAATGCTGTACAGTAGATTGAAAGAAGTACAAGCAAACTACTGCTTCACCTGGAAGGTGTGATTGGGGCTTTGGACAATGAAGACGAAGAAGGTAAATGGGCAAGTATTATTTCTTCTGTGATTGCATGGGAGGGAACCGTGGGAGAATAAGGAATTGTTACAAGTGATAGAAGAGTGGTCTAGGCTGTCACAGAGGGAACGGCTCCTGTGGAATGATGATAGTAAAGAGGTGAGAGGGAAGATGTGTTTGGTGGTGGCATCCTGCTGGACGTGGCAGAAATAGCAAAGGATGATCATTTGAATGCAGAGACCAGTGGGTGGAAAGTGAGGAGAAGGACAACCCTACAGTTGTTCTGGGAAGGAGTGGAAGTGGTGAGGGCAGGAGTGCAGGAGATGGATTGGACACAGTTGAAGACCCTGTCAACCACAATGGGGAGGAATCTTCAGTTGAGGAAAAAGGAGATCATGTCAGAGGGAACCAAGTGGAAGGTGGCATCATTAGAACAGATGCAAGAGAAATGGAGAAACAGAACAATGGAATGGAATGCTTACATGAAGCAGGATGTGAGGAGGAGGAGTATTCGAGCTAACTGTGGGAGTCAGTGAGCTTATAAAGCACATTGTGGACAGCATATCTTCAGAAAGGGAAACAGTAATTCAAGAAAGGGAGCAGTCTGAAATGGAAAAGATGAAGGTGTCAGAATGATAGGAATTAGAAGCAAACTAGATTAATTTTTCCAATTCCAGGTGAGAGTAGGAAGAGTATCAAAGACATCATTGTTGTGTGGAGAAAGAGCTATGGGTGGGGGCTTGAGTAGGACTGGAACTATGAATGCTGCACACACTCCACCAAGAAACAGGCATAGCTGGGACCCATGTGGGCACCCATGGGCATGCCTTTAACTTGGAGAAAATTAAAGGAGAAGTTGTTCAAAGTGAGAATAACTCGTTCAGGCGAAGGAGGCTAGTGGTGGATGGAGACATTCTTTTCAAGAAGAAGTAGAAAGCCTTCAAACCATCCTGATGGGGAATGGACATGTAGAGGGATTGCCCATGCATGGTGAAGAGGAGATGACTAGGAGCAAAAAACTGGAAATTGTGGAACCAATGGAAAATGCCAGAAGAATCACAAATGTAAGTGTGGAGTGACTGAACAAAGGGGACAAAATCGAGTCAAGATAAGAAGAAATTAGTTCATTGGGGCAGGATCAGTCTGAAACAATGCAATGTATGCCAGGGCTTTCCTGT
>NC_063346.1:20928294-20972448 GCF_021869965.1 Rhincodon typus | reverse complement strand
CAGCAATCTCTTCCCTCGCTTCCCGTAAGAATCTTGGGTATATCCCGTCTGGCCCAGGGGACTTATCAATCCTCATGTTTTTCAAAATTTCTAGCACATCCTCCTAACGTCAACCTGTTTGAGCATATCAACTTGTTTCACGCTGTCCTCACAAACTACAAGGTCCCTATCACTGGTAAATACTGAAACAAGGTATTCATTAAGAGCCTCCCCTACCACCTCTGACTCCAGGAACAAGTCCCTCCACTATCCCTGATCGGCACTACCCTCACTCTGGCCATCCTCTTGTTCCTCACATAAGTACAGAATACCTTGGGGTTTCCTTAATTCTCCCCGCCAAGGCTTTTATATGCCCCCTTCTAGCTCTCCTAAGTCCGTTCTTCAGTTCCTTCATGGCTACTTTGTAATCCTCTAGAGCCTTGTCCGATCCTTGCTTCCTCAACCTTAATTAAGCTTCCTTCTTCCTCCTGACGAGATGTTCCACATGTCTTGTCATCCAAGGTTCCTTCACCTTTCCATCCTTTCCTTGTCTCGGTGGGACAAACCTATCCAATACTCGTAGCAAGTGCTCTCTAAACAACCTCCACATTTCTGTTGTGCATTTCCCTGAGAACATCTGTTCCCAGTTTATGCTCTGCAGTTCCTACCTTATAGCATTTTAATCCCCCCTCCCCCAATTAAATACTTTCCCATACCGTCTGTTCCTATCCCTCTCCACGACTATAGTAAAGGTTAGGGAATTGTGATCACTAGCACCGAAATGCTCTTCCACCAAGAGATCTGACACCTGGCCCGGTTCGTTGCCAAGCACCAAATCCAATATGGCCTCCCCTCTAGTTGGCCTATCTACATACTGAGTCAGAAATCCTTAATGGACACACCTGACAAAATCTGCTCCATCTAAGCTATCTGCACTTAGGAGGTTCCAATCAATATTAGGGAAGTTGAAGTCACCCACGACAACAACCCTATTACTTCTGCACCTTTCCAAAATCTGCCTCCCAATCTGTTCCTCTGTGTCTATGTTGTTATTGGGGGGTTGGGGGTGGTGTCAATAGAAAACTCCCAATAAAGTGACTGCTCCTTTCCTGTTTCTTCCATTCATACTGACTCAGTAGACAAACCCTCCTCGATGACCTCCCTTTCTGCAGCTGTGATGCCATTCTTGATTAGCAATGCCACTCCGCCACCTCTTTTACCTTCCTCCCTATTTCTTTTGAAACATCTAAACTCCAGAACATTCAACAACCATTCCTGCCCCTGCGATATCCAAGTCTCCGTAACAGCCACAACATTGTAGCCCCGAGTACTGATCCATCCAAGTTCATCACCCTTATTCTTGACACTTCTTGCATTAAAATAGACACACTTCAACCCGTCACACTGACTACAACTTTGCCCTATCAACTGTTTGTCCTTCCTCACAGACTCTCTGCATGCTGTATTTGCCTGTACACCATGCTCTGATCCCCTTTCCCTCGCTCTCCACGCTCACTGTCTCAAACACCCACACACGCTATTCCCCCTCTTACACACACACGCGCACGTGCTCTCCCGCCTCTCTCAAACACACGCGCACACACACATGTATAAATCTATGAGGAGAAAATTTGCATTTGCAGATACATTCTATTTTGTTCAAAAAGCACACAATTAGTAGACACAGTCAGTCAATGGGACATTGTATAAATTCCTGCTTTGGAAATAAAACCACAAACACAGACAGATTCTAAACAAGGCCTCACACCTAAAATGCATTGTCTGCCCAGAGATGTCGCCTCTTGCATACACTAATAAAACCTTTCGTTAAATCGCGGCAGTGACTTCAGAGAAATTCTGGGATTTGCAGTTTAATCAATCAAAACCTGCATCTCCTTTCTAACTGATTAAACATTTGACAGGAGGGAGTCAGCCAGCCATTTTAGGTTTATTCAATACATTCGCATCAATTGTCTGATCCTTTGATTTCTTACTTAAAAATTCTGTGCCTTGATACCTCCTCTCACTAACATCTGAAGAAGGAGCAGGAGTCCGAAAGCTAGTGTTTCTCAATAAACCTGTTGGACTGTAACCTGGTGTTGTGTGATTTTTTACCTTGAATTATGACAGTTTGGATGGTGTAGCTTTCCAGAATCCCTTTTAAAACAGCCAGCTAATAACACTCGGTTTACGGTTTGGACGCATCCAGGAAAATACCTTTTTAGCCAGTGCATCCAGTACTTCTGGAGCTCCTGCCACCTTTTCTGCAAAACTGAAAAACTGGTTTCTTGCTGAAGGAGTTGCTTTTTCTTCTCTTTACAAGATTTCTATATTCCTTTCTTTGTCTGTGACTGCTTTCTCTTGGTCTATGTATTGATGGTCTGATTGTCAATCCCCTCTAGCTCCTTTGTGGGTTGTAGATTCTCTTAGTGTCTGTCTGCCGCACAGATTCTCTCTTAACTTCTTTCTTGATAGAACTGCATCCAGGTCAAGTGTAGCCAAGTCGCATGGACCAGCATTTATTAGCAAATGGATGCGAACACTTAAAAGTCCCTTTCACTCATTCTTAAAAATGGAGTCCACAGATCACTTTAAGAAATCCTTTTCCCTACTATACTGCTTCCAGATCAAAAGTCATCACACTATCAGCATCTAATGGTAATTTCAATGGTTTCATGACACCTATGAAGACCTATAATGGAATTCTAATCGATGTATAAATATTTGTTTATAAATATGACAGTTTTTAGAACAACATTCATTTCTATAAATTTTATTGCGCACATTTTCTTTTTCTTTGATGGGATATAGGCGTTGCAGGCAAAAGCCACTATTTGTTGCCCTTGTCTAACTGTCCATGAATGGAGTAGCTTGTCAGGCTGCTCCAGAGGGCAAATAAGAGTTAACCACGTTGCTCTGGGTCTGGAGTCACATGTAAGCCAGACCATACGAAAATCAGTAGATTTTGTTCATTAAAGAACTTTACTGAAATGAACTAGATAGGTTTTTATAATAATGAATAGTAGTTGTGATGTTGGTTTGTAGTTCATCATTGCTTGGGATTTCAGATTCAAAAGTAGAGGTAAATAGGTTTTTGGTTTTTTAAAAAAGTAAGAACGTGATTCTTTTTTGAACAATGAGTTCAAAGCAGCCTTTTCAACAAAACATGTAGCATAAGCTGAATGATTAGCAAGCAACATGAGGAATTAACTGAAGGGCATACAAAATTGAACTTTTATAACATAAAGACAGATGGCCGATGCCAAAATGAGGTTTTGGTTAAGAAGAAGATTCATGCCAGCATAAGGACGTTTGATTTTGTGGAAGTCTCTAAGACTATCAGAGCTGAAAAGAAGTCTTAAATTGTTTTGGGAATTCAAGTAGACAGGGGATTTTTTTAATGCTCAATTCAGAAAGTCAGTGAATTACTCAATGTTTGTACACCTGAGGAAGAGACAGTAATTAAGAGAACCATATCTGGTGAATGCGCAGAAAGTCCAAAAGGAAATGTTTGCAACCTGGTCAGTTTAATAAAAAAAAACTGAATTAAGGCAGGAGTGATACTACACTGGGATTGAGTGTTTATAAAGAATATTGCTGGGAGAAAGGGTTAAGTCTTTCATTTTTGTTAAGTCTTGTCCTGGCCCAACTTGTCCTGCTTGTTTTGTTTCTCTTTTCTGTAATAAACTTATGCTCTTTTGTTTGGCAGCTTCATGTGAATATGCTCAGTGACAAACACCATAGTAACCAAACTGAAAACATAAAATCTACAGTCAATCGAGCCAGGTTCCATTCTGGAATCTGACTTGTCCAGTATCACCATCAGCTGAAATGAGAACATGATTGCTTTGGTCACCATTGTTGAGACTAACTTCATATTTCAGATGAATTAATTTTTGCCCTAGTGGGATTTGAACCAGAGTCCCCAATGCATTAGTATGAGCTTGAGGTTATTAGTCTAGTAGTACCACTACTTCAGCACATTACTACAATATCAACTATCTCTGCACAGATGACTATTTGCATTCTGCTTTTAGCATAGAAAATCTTTCCAAGGCACAAGGATCATTGTGTGCTTCAATTAAATAAAAACTTCACAGATTTCAGAGGAAAAGGTTACTAGTTAAGCTCAAAGCATGACAGTAGGTTAAATATGTACAATAGGAAGAGGGCTGTAGTCACAGCGTTATGGTACTGTATTGTTTCACAACTTGGCTCAATAATATCAGTGTTGTGGATTAAAAGCAGAGATTCAAATTCATAATCTAGGCACTCCAAGCAGTACCTCACTATGAAAACTGTTGTCTTTAATGAGGCATTAAACTAAAGCCCATCTGCATTTTCAGTTCGCTATACATGGCTTCACAACATTATTTAAATAAAATCAGGGAAATGACATTTGTGTACAATATTTGTCCTTCATCAGCCTCACTAAAATAGATTGGTCATTTATCTCCCAAACCTTTGTGAGACCTCATTCATAAAGTGGGTATGAAAAGCTTTAGACCATTCCAAGATCTCTCTATTTTCCTTCTTTACACGAACAACTTGGATTCAGAAACTTACACTGCAAATCATGCATTAAATATATATATTAACATAGATCAGTGTAGTGTAATACTATAGGAAAAATAAAACAGGCAGCATAAATATTAAATGTTGTTAAAGTAGTTAAGGATTTAGCTAAAAGAAAATTAGAGTTTCTAACAGATTCAGTGCACATCATGTGCAAGCCTGAAGCAGAAAATAAATGCGCTGTATAACCAAAACAGCAGGCTACAAGCAGTGTGAAGTCATATTCAATTTGCATACAATGCTGCAACCAGATTCCCCTGCTGACCATGCCCATGCTGATTACATCAGACATTTAATCCCTTGACAATTCAGAGAATGGTCATGAGGTTGATCCATCAAATCTGAGGTCCAAGCTATGAAAAAGATACAGAACATTGGCTTTTACAGCTGAGGAGAAAGGCAACTGACAGGTGATCTTGGAGTGATGCTAAGATTGTAAACGGTACAGAGAAAAGAAAATCTAGATGTTTACTTTAAACTTACCAATAGTGAAGAAAAGCAGGTTCAATCAATATAAAAGGTAAATTTTGGACTCATATTACGGTATTCTTCATACATAAGTATGATCAACGGGATTGCACTGGATATAGTACTGCAAGTGCAGACCTTTTGGAATAATTTGAAAAACAACGAAGAAGTGGGGGAGGAATACCTGTAAAGTCTTTCTGAATAAATGTGATCAGTGGTCTGAATGCCCTTCTTCCAGATTTATTTTGTAAAATATAGGCCCAGACATTCGGGTCTCTGGATAGGCTGAGATCAGATACATAACCAGAGAATAAGCATCAGGACCCCTCAGGAGACCAAATGCAGTGATTCAGTGGGATCTATATGAAAAGTGTGAATTTGACAGTCAAAACTCAAACTATAGTTGAACAGTATTGATGGACTTACTTGGATTTTTACCTCAGAAATATTCAACAGGTTAAAACATGTCTCACTCCCAGGTACCCATAAAGCTGACCCCTGAATCGCTCTTGGTCCCCCAACTTTTGCCCAACTCACCTAACCTCACCACCCGACTCAACCATACAACTCACTCCCCCCGACATGATGTTACTATTCCCGATCTGAGAACCCCTCTCAAACTGACTCGATGACGCATCGGCCTCCCTACTCACCTGTCATCTAAGCCCATTAACCTCATTCACATTCATTCATTACCTCACTGAAAACGTGTTTAAATGCCCCAAAGCTTCTCAATGTGTTAGTAAATGAATACTTAGCAGAACACAGCTAATGCCATAAAAGGCAGACACAGTTTGACTTCCTCAAATGACCCATGACTATGGAGGACTTTGGTTTAAAAGGTGTTCTGAATTTCTGAAGAGGCCAACACTAGAAATCTAGGTCAGAACTGCAAAACACGGTCACTGCGCAAAAACGTAGGAATGGAATGACAATTGACAGTGGTTGCCTCCCCGCAGACGATTCAACTATATTTTTTCTTGGAATTTTATTTCAATCCTGATCCTTAAAGCATACTGACATCTAGTGGCTGGTTTTGTTTCTCATTTCATTTATAGCCTTTGAGTGTTTCCTCAGAACATTCGTTCATTTTGTATCTGACAGAAATGCCATCCTCAAACCTGGTTTTTATTTACACGTCCACATTAAAAAAGAAATTACTTCTTAAACCCTATTCCTCCTGATTAAAATAAAATTTTACTTTAAGGTAAAGAAAATACATTTGCTTTCTAAATATTGTTTTAATTCCGCACATGACTTTTGAACTTTCAACATAAAGTCAAAGATTAGAATATGTTTATATTGAGTTTATCCAACACATTTCAAATTCTCTCATTGTCACACTTCCTAATGTGTCAATGCTCCACACATGTCCCTATAATACTGAAAAATAAGACTCATTAACTTGAAAATCTCACCTCCCTTGCATGATTTGAAACAAACTTACATTCATCTAGATTACAAGAAATATGTCTAGTACCTTTAGCAGAATAGATCAGGAAGACATGAAACTATCAGGTCCCTAGAAAAATGCACGTGGAATTGCATTTGCAATTTTACCTACCTTAGTTATTACCTGAGAACACATTGTAAGAAGGGAGCATGCAGGTGATTTCTGACTAATTCAGTTAATGAAAGTTACAAGTATAACAAGGTGGCAACTACATCAGATGTAGAGATGTCCAGAAAATTCAATAACACAAAAGAACGAGGAAAAGAGGAATTAATAAGAAAAAAAGACAAAGAGAGAAAAGGACTGAAGGGATAAGAAAGTAACTATATTATATTTACTTATGCACCTTTCACAACTTCAGGATAGCACAAAGTGCCTCTGAATAAAATAAAAACAGATTTTAAGGGAAGCGGTTGCGGTAAATTGGCTTAGCAGGCAAATTTACACAGCAGGGTCTCAAAACTTGAAATGAGAAATGAGAAAAATAACCAGATCAAGTTTTTGTTGGTTGATGGATAATAGAAGCCCACTGCTCATCTCCGAATCACACCTTTATGATTGCCTGAGAGGGAAAATGGGCTCTCAGTTTTTTGATCCATTATAAAGGTAGCATCTCCGACATCAGATTACGTACTGCCAGCTCTCAAGTGAAGCTTGAATTTGTAAAAGTGGGCCTTGACAGTAAATGGAGGAGTAGTGGGCAAGGGGACAGGTGGGTAAGAACCTGGGTACAGGATAGAAGGGTCTGAGCACAATGAGGTAGAGGGCAATTGACCAGTATAAATCAGGACATAGCGGAAAGGCAGAAAAATTAGGAATAAATGGGAGTCTAATTTTAACTGGGGATGAGCCCGCCCCCTTGACCTGTCCGTCCTCCCTGGACTGACCTATCCCCTCCCTAACTCCCCACCTACACTCACCTTTACTGGCTCCATCCCCGCCTCTTTGACCTGTCTGTCTCCTCTCCACCTATCTTCTCCTCTATCCATCTTCTATCTGCCTCCCCCTCTCTCCCTATTTATTTCAGAACCCCCTTCCTCTCCCCCATTTCTGAAGAAGGGTCTATGCTCGAAACGTCAGCTTTCCTGCTCCTCTGATGTTGTGTTCATCCAGCTCTATACCTTGTTATCTCCATTTTGGCATAATGTACATGTTCCAACTAAACTGTAGATTATGAAACTGATATAAGTCTTGCACATTGGACCAATGAGAATTCAAAAATCTATGCTAGTGTTACCTTGTGCAAGAATTCATAGCAACTTTCCCCATTTTGACCAGCAAATGTCTTCTTCTCACAGCATTTACTGGTATTACAGAATAATTACATCTAATTAAATTTGTGAAGGGAATGAGTACATTACCTATTGAATTATGTACATCTGTTACAATACTCTTCAGGAGATTTTGCAATGAAATATCTTCCATTTGATGAAGATGATAAGTGTTTGTCACCTGCATCAGACTATCTGTAATGTTTCCTGGTTGTTCCTCAAACTTCATCACATAATGTTCCAAATCTTCAAAAGGACTGTCTTTATCAGCCATCGAATTTGGCGCAACAGTCGTAGGTGGGTTAATTTGTTGACCTGTAATATTTTGTGCCAGTCCACTCTGATCTCTAACATCTGAATTTGCATTTTGATGTTCAGTGAATGCAAATGAGCTAACAGAGGAACTATGTCTTAATCCACCATTATTTATTTTATTGTGATCTTGAACAGATCCCAAGCAGCAAGCGCTTTTGGAAGACTTTAACCTGCTTCCTCTGTTGAGTGAAGGTGTCATGTCTATCTTCAGAGAATACTGCGAAAGGGATGAATACAATCCGGTGCCTGCATCAAGTTCATTGACACTAGCCAGGTCTAAAAAATGTTTATTCACAATCGGATAAAGCTTGTTGTAGATCTTGCACTGCAGTTTCTTCAGGAGTTGGGAGATTGGATATTCTGAGCAACTAGGGAATGAAACAGATTCATCAAAAACAAAATTAATTCACAACTGATGAGCACAAGGAGAAATATATACACGACCTAAGTTCAGTCTTTCACTGCCTAGATCCCACCTTACAAAATCCTGAACTTTGGTGATTATTCAGATAACACAAAACTCTTAAAATTTACATGAGAAATAATTATTACAGCTTTGAATTAAGTCACATTTGACTTCAAAACCTTATAGGGGTTTATAAAATCATGAGGGGCATGAATAGGTTGAATAGCCAAGGTCTTTTCCACAGGGTAGGAGAGTCTAAAATTAGAGGGCATAGGTTTAAGGTGCGAGGGAAAAGATATAAAAGGGACCAAAGCAGCAACATTTTCACACAGAAGTGGGTGTGTGTATGGAATGAACTGCCAGAGGAAGTGGTAGAGGCTGGTCAATTACAACATTTTAATAGGCATCTGGATGGGTACAAGAGTAGGAAGGGCTTAGAAGGATATGGGCCAAATCTGGCAAGTAAGACTAGATTAATTTAGGATATCTGGTCGGCATGGAGGAGTTGGACCGAAGGGTCTGTTTCCATGCTGTACATCTCTCTGACACTTTGACTCTATATGAATCACATTAATGGAAATAGAAATGATTTTTAGTCATCCATCTACATAATTTTCCAAGTCCATTAGCTCCTTCAATAATTATTAATGTTAAGTTTAAAAATACTGCAATATAAGTTGTGGAGTAGATGTATAATGTCTCAATATATCTTAAAGTTGTTTAGATTTCTCAGAACTGTGCGTTAGTTATAGTAACGCAACAGAGTCCAAAAGCAGTAAATTCTGTGGTACGATTGTTTACAAAAATGAATTTACGTGAACAAATCTGAATCAGCAAATATTCCCCTGTAGTCACAGGTAAACAGATGGACAAATATGGTTCATCCTTAACCTTAAAAGAAATCAGTGTTTGCATCAACATATGACAATATACTTACAAATGACAGGAGTCACATAACTTTCAAACAATTGATCTCTGTGCTGAGCAGAATTATTTAAACATTCTTGCAGCAAGGATCGTTTTCCTCAAACTTGGAGGTTGTTCCATAATTTAAAAATTGGATGTTAGCAAGTTATAAGTTTATCTCTGGGTAAAGCTGGTTCTTAGCAATCCTCAGTCAAATTATAAAATGAATAACTAGCATTTGCAAACAAAGTAGGGAACAATTATGCAAAATTACAGCACCTTAGGCCACAGTGACATCACTACGCAAATACTTTTGGAAAACATAAAGGAGCTCGTGAACTAAAGCAATAAATCCCTCCATCAATTATTTTCGAGCAAAATATTTAGGAATTTTGTTCAGTGAGTATCACACATCTAAGTAATTCATTTTGGAGTATTGCTTATATACACGTGAAAAGTTGTTACTTTTATTTGAACACTACTGATGCCTACAGAGGTTTAGATATACTTGTGCATTAAAATCCAATTCTTATTAAATGAGTTAACAAGCAAATAGTTTGCAAGGCTGCTACATTCAAAGGGAGAAATTTCATTTGGGATCCTGTTTCTGATCAGCGCTGTGTGGCTTCTACTTGTAAGCACGTATGTATTTGTAGGAGTTAAAGATAAAGGTGGGCTTGCCACTAATCGCATTTATGATTGAACGATTTGCTGTTAACGTGAGATACCAGAGACTGTCAGAATCCTAGTAACAGCCAAAGGCAGGATGGAAACGATTTGAAAAAATATACAATTTTTAAATTGTACACATCTTGAGATGTCTAAAAATGTTGATATTGTAGAATTATTATTTCATTCCACTCGACAGGGTAGCTGAAAGATTTATAAAAGGCACCGGCATTGAGTCACGATGCTTATTTAGAGAGGCAGTGTACACACAATAGGCTGATTAGCCTCCTTCTGCACTCTAACACATTTAAGATACCGTGGGAAATAAAATTGCAGTTGTAATTTAACTTGTTGCCTACATCTTTCAAAGGGACTTGGTTAGCTCAGTTGGTTGGATGGCTGGTTTGTGATGCAGAATGGGTTCAATTCCCACACTGGGTAAGCGTACCATGAATGACTCTCCTTCTTAACCTCGCCCCTTGTCTGAGGTGTGGTGACCCTCAGATTAAACCACCATCAATTGTCTCTCTCTAATAAGACAGCAGCCCTACGGTCTGGTAGGTCTGCGGCAACATTACTTTTATATCTTTTAAAGGGAGAGTTACTGAGGGTCATACAACTCTGAACTATTCAGATTTCAGAAATTTTCTCCATTGGTGACTCACTGGCACATTATTTGCTTCCCAATTAAAAAAAAATTCTTCTTTGATAGAGGATATGATATTTCTGAAATTAGAACATGAGCCCCTCAGAAGTATGTTAGTACTTGCAACTACACAGAAGAAAATATAGTTTGAAAAACATCATGGTACAAATGGAATAACATTTTTCAGGTACTGCAATACTTTCAAGTTTCTCCCTACTTTCTTAATGTATCAGTTCATGCTGGGGTCCAGTTTTACCAACTCGATGAGAAAAGATATTAAACTAATGTAAAATACTGCAGATACCGAAGATCTGAAATAAAAACAGAACAAAATAGAGAGGAATTCAGCATGGCCCCGGAACATCTGTCGAGCCAGAAACAGAGTTAATGTTTCAAGTCAATGAAAGTCATTCTGAACTGGAAATGTTAAGTCTATTTCTCTTGCTACAGGTGCTGCCTGACCTGCTGAGTTTCTCCAGCACTTTGCTTTTATTCCAATAAAATTCTTCAGACATTAAGTTGTTCTGCTTTTACATATTTTCCTGTTGTTGCTGTCGTCTGGAGTACTCCTATGCTTATTTGGATGGCAAGGAAGAGAAGGTAAGGAAAGATGTCTGGGAATAAAAAGAAAAAGAAATCCAAACATTTTAAATGCACCTGATAGATAACAAGATTTCTGCAGCATGTTGGCTCAAAATTTGTGGGTTGTAATAAAGTCATGAAGATCAATTTGAAGAAAGAATTGTTATAAATCCACCATGCAACAAAAGAAATTTTGAGAAAAATAAATTAGTAAATGCTCGCGGGCATTTGCAGGACAATAGTGAGCTCTTGTGGTACTCTACCTAGCGGTCTGCCTGAGAACAGACCAAGGCAAAAACTGAATTGGCATGAGGTATGATCAACCAGTTTGAGGTTCACACTGTCTTGCTATATTGCAACAGGTTGACTGAAAGTGTGAAATCATAGCTAGAGATTGGAAGGCTGCACAAGAGAAGATCAAGCATGAACACCAACGCTGAATTATGGGGGCCTAAATGATTACTGAGTGCTTCAAATAATCTAGTCTTTGATTTGATTTATTACTGTCACACGTAGAGTGAAAAGTGTTGTCTTACGTACTTTACAGGGTGATAGAACAGAGTGCAGGATACAATGTTACAGCTGCCAAGAAGGTGTAGAGAGAGATCAATATTAACATTAGAGAGGTCCATTCAAAAGTCTGATAACAGTGGGGAAAAAGCTGTTCTTGAATCTGTTTGTATGCATATTCAAATTTTTATATCTTCTGCCCGATGGAAGAGGGTGGAAGAGAGTATAACCGGGTGGAAGCGGTCTTCGATTATGTTGGTTACTTTCCTGATGCACTGGGAAGTATAGATGAAGTCAATGAATGGGAACAAAAACAGAAGTTGCTGCAAAAGCTCAGCAGGTCTGGCAGCATCTGTGAAGAAAAAAATCAGAGTTAATGTTTCAGTTCTGGTGACCCTTCCTCATTACGGAAGAAGTTCTAAGGATCACTGGACCCGAAACGTTAACTCTGATTTTTTCTTCACAGATGCTGCCACACCTGCTGAGCTTTTCCAGCGACTTCTGTTTTTATTCCCGATTTACAGCATCTGCAGTTCTTTCGGTTTTCCATGAATGGGAGGCGGGTTTACATGATGGACTGGGCTGTGTTCACAACTGCCTGTAGTTTCTTTTGGTCTTGGGAACAGCAGTTGCCACACCACGCTGTGATGCATCCTCGAATAGGATGCTTTCTATGCTTCATCTATAAAAATTTGTAAGAGACTTTATGGACATACCGAATTTCCTCAGCCTCCCGTGGAAGTAGAGGTGTTACCGTGCTTTCTTGACTGTAGTGTCAACCTGGGTGGACTAGGACAGATTGTGGGTGATCGTCACTCCCAGGAATTTGACGCTTTCCACTATCTCCACCTCAGCACCATTACTGGCAGTAATCTTGCAGTTACAGGCTAGTTATAATAAGAAGTTGTAACTTTTCTTCATCTTCTGTAGTTAATTTGAGAAATGCCATAATTGCAACATCTTCACAAGAATTCTATCAACTCATCCCCTTCTAAATAAAATCTTTACCTCAATATTTGGGATAAAAGGCCAGCCACCAGAAGATGGTCATTAGGTTGTGATCTTAACTTCATTTTCCATTGTTTGGGCCATTCCTACAGAAAAACGATTTAAAGTATAATTATCGCAGGTTTTGGAAAGCTTTTCAATTGCTGCTGGCATTCAATTGTAGTCAAAAATATCTTTACAACAATATAAATATAAACTGCTGTCTGTTAAACTATACAATCCTTGATTAAAGGTTAAGTACGAAGCTTGCTTCTTTTAAAACTCTGTTGTGTATGCAGATTCTGTATGGAATAATGTCTTCTATTTTAAAATTTAAAACTGAATAAAATTGGTGTAGAAGAATTGGGTCTATATGCAAAGGCATATTGTACTTCAATGCTTTTACAACAAATTTTGCAGTTGTAAAATGTATAAAGTTGCATTCAGCATTACCATTACAAGTAGTTCAATGGGTTATTGGGGTGAACTGACTGAATAAATATAAAGACAGAACATAAAAGGGCTCTGTGGCACAGTAATATTGTCCCTACTTCTGAGGCAGGAGGCCAGTTTCAAGTGCCACCTGCTTCAGAGGAGCATCATTATGTCTCCGAACCGGTTGTTTAGAAAATATTAAAGACAGAACATAATGAACTGGCGTATGGAAGCATTGAGTATTTATTAAACAGTCAAGACTACGCTAAACTTTTGCAAGTCAAATTTTTTTGATTGGTTCGCAGTACACTACGTTAGAGAAATTAAACCCTTATTGTGTTTCAGTACATTTGAACAGAATGACGTTGTTTTTCTTTTGGTACTTACATGGTCTTGCTCAAACTCTAAAATGCTGGTGTATACATTTCTCTGTTCTTCTTCTTCAGGAGTAAGTGTGGCACTGCTTGAAAATCTCCTTAAAAAGGAACCAAACGCATTAGATTCTGTTTATGGCATTATAGACAATCATTGCTACAGAAAGTCTTCAAAAAAGTTGCATTGTCACCAACCAAACTGAGTATGTGTAGGGGTGGAAGAAATCCAATAAAGCAGACTTTTGAAACAATCTACAAATCTCAGCCACAAAGTTATATTTTTGAGTTTCTTTGCAATGCTCACTAAAAAGCTGCATTGCCAAAAATGTACACTTTCCTGCAGGTTTTCTATGGAGCTTTACATACGAACTTATTATAACCAGAGATATATTTCAGCACAGCAAGCTCTACAGAGAAGCTAGGACCTATGTGAACAACGCATACAATTGTCGATCTCCTTTAGCAACCAAATTGAAGAATAATTAATGAACAGTGCAGGGTCTGAATGAGAAAGTGTCAAGATAGTGAATTCAATGTCAAGTCATGTATAGAATCCAAATACAAAAAGGTGAAAATACTGGATTAGAAACAAAGATAAAAGAAACTCTACAAATATGCAATAATTAAAGATTTGACAGAATTATTTCCACTTTGTAAATTTCAATGCCAATGACTCAATTGGCAATGATTAAGGTTTACCACATCGACAAATATTGACTTTACACTGGAATAAACGAGCTCAAACTTTATTTCCTGAGTTTAGCATGTATTGACCATCAAAGAGAAACAATGTTGCGCATTCCACATTTCAACACAAAATCTCTCTGCAAGGTACAGGTATCATGAAGCTTGTGGAAAAGCAGGGCAAGTCAGCTACTTCTGGATTTTCACATATAACTGCACATGCATGGTTGTGGGAAGCTGCTTTCTGATTTACTTTAATATCAGAGAAAGCTGTTAGCTTTCATAAACTTAAGCTGGTCCAATACTCTGTTGCTCAAGCTCTAACTCATGCCAAGTCTTGACTGATTTACATGGCAATGTTGGACTGGTGTCACCTCAATTGCATAATTCTTACTCTTGCTTTCTAAGCAATCCATGGCCATGCCTCTTCCAACTCTGTAGCTCCCTCTAGTCTTGCACCCTTTGAGATCTCTGCATTGTTCCAATTCTGTCCTCTTGCACAACCACCACCTTAGTCACAGCAATATCTTTAGCTACATAGGTCTTGAACTTCAGAATTCACTTCCTAAACCTCACTGACTGCCAATATTCTCTATTCATCTCTAAGATGCTCTTTAAAAATACCTCTTTTACCCAACTGTTGGCATCTATTCTAATATTTCTTCATGTGCTTCAATATCAAATTTTGCCTGATAATGTTCCTGTTAGGTGCTTTGGGACATTTCACTTTTAAAGATGCAGTTTAAATACAAATTGTTGTTGTTATAACTTCCCTTATTCCTACACCAAATTCTCACTCAATAAGCAAACTAAAATAGACTTTTGTGTCGCATGTACATGAGCAAAACCCAAGATGTACTCTTTAGACAGAAATTATCAACCCAACAGATTGAAAGAATGGAAGAAAAGGAATAGGATCACACTGGATTGGGCAAAACATAAGTTCATATAATCTCTGGTCATTTTTCATTTTGAATAACTTTTGGTGAGATGGTGGATGGAGCAATCCTGTCACCATCAGGAGCAGTTTGGGGTCTCATTTCAAATAAAGTCAATGATCAGACAGTGCTAAAGGAGTAATTGCAGGCAAAATGCTGATCAAAGTGGAGAAGATGGCAAAATGTAGCAGATTCTTTGCAGAACCGACAGCGTGAGGAGACCTGGTTTGATGGGGAGGGGTAGCAGTGGGAAATGGGTTTTGGGGTGGGAGAACAAAGCTGCAGAGATAGGATCAGCTGTTAATACCAGTAATGCACTGAAAATTTACCTCAAACCATAAGCACTTTTCAGTAATCTCCAATAGTTCCTTGTGTCCAACAGGTAATGTACATGGGACTTTAATGGAATTTTAATCCATTGTGTGTGTTTACCACAGCCATACTCTCAGCGGAACCTTTGGGATGCAAATAAGCCCTCCAAGGAAAATTAAGAAAAAAGTTATTTTGTGGGACGTGGAAGAACAAGGGCAAGCAAAATCTAGGCTCTGCCTCCTTAGGGTCTCCAGCCCTTTCCTCAACTGCAAGGGTCGTTACTGTCCACAGATTAGATTGCTGCTGACAATCTTAGTCCCAGAAAGCAGTGCATTGAACCCGTAATCTTCATTTAACCACCTCAGTTAGCTGTTGATTTCCCCAGGAACATCATTCAAATGTGGCCCAACAGTAAAAATCTGAACTGCAAACAGAGATTTTTCATATGGAGTTGCCAAGAGTTAAAATTTGTTTATCTAGTCTCCATTCATGTTTTCTTGCCAATAGAATTTTGATAATATGTAAATCCATTTTCTAGATAAGAAAACGTTCTTTAAAATAAACAAGACGAGTGCAGTTATCAATTCTTATTTCATCCCCTTCCCATGCTCAGCGGTATATGAAGCAGATGCAACATGTGTCTACATCTCTTTTTTGCTAAGTTTCCTGACACAGATGCTCACTTGTTGCCAGAGTCTATAGTTTAATGGGCATTACTCCGTAACACGCATGATTGACCATTAGTTGTCATGCTCTGGCCATGTGCCACAGATTTTTGGAAGGATTCACAGTTTGATTAATCAACCTCGTTGACCAGGTTATGAATACATCTTCCATAACCACCCAGTGTTGGAGTGGGATTTGAACCCCAAGCTTTCGGCTCAGAGGCAGGGCATTAACCGCTGTGTCACAAGACCTCTGACATAGTAGATGCCCAGTTACGTGGCGTGCTGAAAAATCACACTGATGTCACAGCTTTAAGACTTTATCACCTGTTGGCTTCTTCTTGAAGTCTCAGTCTTCGTTCTTCCATCTTTCTTTGCAGCTGTAAGTTACACTGTTATGGATATTCGCTCAATTGATGTAACTTTCAAGCAACATGGTTCCGAGAATATTTAAAGTTACGCAGAATGTAAAGGAATAAGTTATCACTTTAAAAATACACTATTATCTCTTTTCTCTCAATTGAAAAAAACCAAATAACCTTAAGCTCCCAGAGTTAACTGTTCAAGCCGGTAAACATTACTCCACCTTGTTTTGAAAGATAGGAGTGTTGAAAAAGGTGTGGAAGAGGTAACGCATCTAATCAGGTTTCTTAGTCCTAAATCAACTGTTTGACCCTTTCCAAAGCAGGGTCAATCTCTCTAAATGAAAACAAGGCTAATGTCTGCACATTGCTGCATTCAATAAAAGGGACTAGTTACAAAGCACTACAAGTGTTGTGTGAGACTTTTACGGTTAAAAAAACATGAAGTGACTAATCTTACCAACTTGATGTAATTACTGAGGCTGCTGCAGGCAGGATGCAGAGACAGAGTTGGGAAAAAAAAACCATGACATAGATTGAATATGAGGATGAGAATTTTGAATACCAGACCAATTGCAAGCTCATGAGCAGAGGGATGTCAGACAAGAAAGACTTGGTATGGTCTTAGGATACAGGCAGAGTTTTAGGTGAGCAAAGGTCTATGAATGGTTAGAATAAGAGGTCAGATAGGAGTGTCCAATGTGATAGATGCACCGAACAAAATGGTGTCTAGTTGACTGATGTTACATGGATGAAAGCTAACAAACACAGAATACTGGAGAAACTCAGCAAGACTGGCAGCATCTATGGACAGGAAAACAGTTAATATTTTGAGTCTGGAATGACTCTTCTTCAGAACACTGCAAGTGGGTAATATTTGTAAGATGGAGAAACTAAGGTTAGAAGTTCAGTTTAGGATCAAACAAAACACTGACGTTGTTAATAGTTAAAATCAATTAATGACAATGCCCATGGTTGCATAGGATGAAGGGAAGTGTGGCAAGGGTTAAAGACAATGGCTTTGCCCTTTCCATTGTTTAAATGGAAGGAGTTTTGGATCAGAGACAATGGTGCAAGATGGAATCAAAAATCATTACTAAAGTTGGTGTTAGGTAGGCAATTATTGAAACAAGAAAGGATTATCCTACTCAGATAGACAATGAATAAATGCACAAAGTAAAGTGATTATAATATTTCACTGGACTAAGCGATTTTTGTATTCTACCAGTTTCTTAATGCAAGATGAAACAACTGCTAGCATCTCAGCAAAGCTTGCCAAGGGTAATTACTTCAAAATCAAAGCACAAGTATTTTGTATTCCTTGTAATTCAAATGCAGGTTATTTTTGTTTTAGTTATCCTGATGAATTGAATTTAGGATAAAGATGTGAAGTGAACCACTCATGGGAATTCAAGTGCTACTGTATTTATAGTGAACAAGAAATTCTAAAAATTATCCCACTGAACCACAGCTATCATTCATAAACACTTTGGCAAAGTTCAAAATGAAACCTGACCAATCCTAAATTGGTTGGCACTGAAGAATGTCACTATAATAAAAGGATACAGCTGCCTGTCTTGCCTGTGCAATGATCAAATTCTCCATCATCTGTCGCTGAAGAGACAATGTCTGAAAATGAAAACACGTTTTGACAAGAAAAGTCAATGTGAAAATGTTTATGCTTTGTTTCGGCGATAGATATTTTAACAAAAGTCATAAGTAAAACGTAATTCCATCTGTGAGGATGATAGCCACACTTTTACCTGACTTGGTTCACTGTGCTTAGTTACTCAGCAGTTTGATTTCATGATTCACTTGAAAACCAGTTACAGAAAGCTAATCTTTTTTCCAGTCCTGCAAACTAATGCTCTAGTTCACAAAAAATAAATGTATCACCATTTACTTTTCTACCCCTTATTGAATGTTAGCTTTGGCGTTCAGTGTTATGCATATCCAACTCCAAGACAAATGTGAACATTTTGAAAGATGCAAATTAATTCAAATTAATTCAGTCCAAATTCATTGAATTTTGGAAAGGTAATTCATTACTTTTACCTCTCACTTACCAATATTAGTTTTGAAAATCATTATCCATCAGATCAAAATAAATTGGAAATGTTTAGTTAATTATTGTAAAGATATAGGGAAAAGAAATTACCTGTGTTAATGGACAATTCAACTGAGGAGACTGAAATTGGGCAAAAATGCAAAAAGTACAATTTTCTATACTAAGTTATCCTCTATGGGTTTACAATAAAGATCCTTTTGGCTAACAACGCAGAAAAGCTTTTGAAACATGGGATCGTGCATTGTAACAAAGTCAAAAGATGAGCGGAAATTAAGAAAAAAACCTTCACTTACACCACACTTTTCAAAACTCAAGGACATCCTTGAGCATATCACAGCTAAAAAAAAATTGAATGACTAACAGCACTCTGTGAGTATCTTTCTTTCTAAAGGCTTTTGTGGTTCAAGACAACTATTTGTTGTCAGCTTCTCAAGGACAAATAGAGACGAGCAATAACTGTTGACCTAGCTGTTAAACCCATATTCTGTGAATTAATTTAAAAACCTCCAGTTTCTTTAATGTCCTGCAGAAATGACTACTTGCAAGTAAACAGTTGTATGCTGCAGGAATGAACTCGCCAACTATAGAGGGCAGACATTCTCCATATGCCGAAGAATAGAAGAAAGGGTCAATAGTCAACATCAAAGAACCCTAACAGGAAACTTTTCTTTAGTGGCAGCTAGTCTGTGAGATATAGAGAATGCTAACCACATATAACTTAAAAGAAATTGTAAAGTACAAGAACCCTATTGTAAAATTTTAATCTTAGTCTCTAAATTGTTTACTCAGCTTTTCCTTTTTCCTCCCTCCCTCCACCACCGCCACTGAGAAAACAACAAATATCCTCTCACAACTGTCTCATTGCTGATTTCAAACTGAACATTGGAAGGCTTTCAAATGTTGAATGACTTAACTTTCAATTTTCCATTCTATTAGCTCCAATTGTAATAAATAATGTTTACATTTTATTTTCTTCAAACCAAGCAACCAATAACAATATATATTGAAATAAGACTTCAAATGGCAAAACGTACATCAAAATGTTAAGTGATATAAATTAACATAATGTAAGTTGAAAAAAGCAGTTTCAATTATTGATAATTAGTAAGAAGATAGACTTAAAAGCACACTGCAATCATCACATAAGCCAACCTAACTGTACCTGCTTTTAACCTCTTCTAGTGATCACAAAATGGAGAAAAGAGAGCAAAAAACAAACATTTAACACACAACATAATAAACCAAGCTAAAGTCAGGTTGAAGGTACTAATCGCTAACTGGAATTGTAGCATTGTAACAAGATCCACACTCAGTCAACAAACAGCAGAGTGCTGTTCTCCAATTCTTTTAAAAATACTCAGAATTTTTAATTGGTTGGGAGTAAATGAAGTCAATACATGGTTCTAATTAGATGCTAATAGGTAACTGAAAAGTTCCTAATGATCTGACAGTGTTGAGTAAAACAATGACCTTATGAACTAAAACGTTAATAAATTAATTCAATAGCCAAACATATGGGTAATAAAACATTTAAAATGAATTAAACTTTAGATTTCAAAAATAACAGCATTTAAAAAAACTGCAAACATACAATATGTATGCAAGCCATGAGGTTTTAATATTTCTGAAATTATTTTTAATTTTTCTTGTTGCAAATAATTGGTTAACCTGTTGCCTTTTACATTGTACATCCAACACTTCACATGAGAAACAGTTGAAAGTGCATGCTTCAAATCAGACGTTTTAAGAAAGTCAATCTAATTACTTTTAAATTCATCTTTTTTTTAAATTTTAATATAGCAAACAAGTCTAAGTAACAATTTTCAACACAATACTAAAAGCAGAATTTAAATTCTGGTCTCTTAATTTAAGACTAGATCGTATAAGCACCATAACTAAATTAAGATGGCACTGGAAGTAGAATAAATTCATGAAAGTCAAATAAGTGAACCAGTATTGTTGACTTTAAGTAGAAATGGATATTTTACAAAGATCAACGTCGTTCAGTTACACAAGGTGGGGGTTGTGGACTTTGAGAGCACAGACTACTCTGCGTATGAACTGATTGAGGCAAAGGTAGACGGTGGTTAGTTTTGAGTTGCTGTAGACAAGAACTGGCGTAATCACAATGGGCTGAGCAGATTCCTCATGTTTCTTACTTCCGTGATTTCACAGGTACATAGTGAACAATAATTTATGTTTTGTTTATAACTTGTAACAAGATTAGAGTTTAGTGATAGTCTCCTTTCCAGCACAATTGACATGAGGCAAATATACATAAATGTTAAATATTAAGCCCAGACCACAGCATTAATGACATCACAAAAACGTGCAACTGTTAGAATGACTCATGGTTCTACTTGAGAGTTTTCAGTCAATTCTTCCTGGCACAAATAGTCAAAATTAGGGGAAATGATAACAGATTGTAGGTACCTCTACTACTGCATGTTATTTACAGAAAGGAAGTGTTTGAAATTCATGCAAGTTTAAGTCTACTATTCATCTTTTAAACTAAATACCATAAACTCTCAAATTCAAAACTTGCTTGGATCAAGACCAGTTCTGAGTTGTCAGGGGAAAAGGAAATGCAGATTAGCACCCTTTTCGTCCACTGATCTCGCCTTATCACTACACAGGAACAAGCTGAAATAAAATGATACTGAACAAACTACATGTTTCAGCATGTGACATGCAGTTTATTTTTTGACCTTTTTTCTCTCCACTTAATCACAGGGTGCTTTGAAAGGCAAACAAACCGTGGGAAATGCTGCCTATAATCAAGATGAAAACCGTCTTAGAAGCAACAATATTTTTCAACCTGCTGGACCATGCAATTTAGCGAACATTTTGGTACCAGTGCGCTGGTGGGAAAAACTGCACTTAAATCAAAACATTTAATTTTACTTGGACAAGTGTCTTATTTTATTGGTATATCCCTATTTAAGATTTTTCTAAAATCACCAAGACCAGAATTATTGAGACTACATCAATGTTTTACCAGAGCAATGAATAGACGAAGAAAAATGATGCAGTAAGAAGTACCATAAAAGTCAAAACTGTAAGTTTCTGAAAACAGCAATCCCTAGAAATCCATTTCAACCAATACACATTGTAGGAAACATGAAGCTTTTTATACTTTTTGAATCTTCTGTACGTAATTCCACTCACCAGTGAAGTTTTCTGCATGCCCTGCTTAGGATGCAGCCGTGCCATCCGTGCCTCATAAGCAGCCTTTAATTTCTGGTTCTGTCTCGATGCTTCTTCCAATGGAGTAAGTTCTCTAAAGTGTCGCAAATAAGTAAAACAATGAAGCAGCCTTTCAATTCTTAGCAGAGAAGATAAAAATACTTTGCAAACCTCCTGTTTTCATTATAAAGCAATATATTTTCTAGCAATTGAAAACAAAGCAGGTAATTTAATGCAACTAACACACAAGGTAGAAATTTTAATATCTGATTTCTTAAAAAAAATCCTTATTCTGCTTTGCTTAAATTAGCAAAATCTGTTTAAACCCAGGTGGACACAATTAAAATGAAAATACATACTATGTTTGGACAGGGCTGGATTCTTTAAACAATTGAGCTTCAAGTATGGACAACTGTTCACCTGCTCATAACTATATCAATATCGATCAGACACTTGCCATCCTTTCAGAATCTGCCATCCTGTCTACATCAGATATGGCTTTAGCAGATTTTTAAGCATTTTCAGCATATACTTGGTCACAAAAAATAACCTGATTTGTTTAAAACTGCAATTTTTCCAAAACTGTAATTTTTCCAAGTTTTACTGCATATATTCAGGTAATGGTCAATTTTTTGAGGCAATTTCTGCAGAGGTACTGTTTTTGTAGGGCATACTTTCAACCAAAACACGTTCATTTGGCACACCTAACATGATTCTCAAAGGAACCCACAGATAATTGGGGAAGCAATGCTCACACACCAAACACTTATTGTCTGTCTGTTTTATTAAAGAGCCTCCCCCAGTCCCCAGGAGAGGAAGACATAATGTCAGCTTGGCCAGTGATTTCAATGCTGCTTGGGAGCCAGAACAGAAGGAACTGGCTGCACAACTGGAGGATGTCACAGTACAGGCTCCCAGACCTTGACCTAGAACTTGATGCAAGGACATTTTACTGAATCCATTTTGGCAAGGACTGAGTCTCTCCTCACCAAGAAGGCAGAGAATGACAATCAAGGACACAAAACTTAGGTCTTGATCTATTCTAAGTTTGATCTGATGTTGGGCCTTGTATCCTGTTTCACATGAGATGTTTGTCACTGTTCTTTAATTTGTCCCTCCAGCCAAAAATCAAAATCAATCTACATCTTCCTGACTCTACTGACAAGTAGGAACTGGAGGAAATAAGGGAAATGTCACATTTAAATAAAAGACAGACTGAGGTTTTTGACGTGATTATGGAGATTGTACTTTGGTCCAGAAATTTTTGGACATTAATTTTGAAAAATGCACAGTGAATTTTTCAGGGGTATATAAAAATTCATTTTAAAACAAAAAAATCATGGGTCGACTTTCACATGTGATCACTTTCACACAAGTTCTTTTTTTAAAATTCTTTGACACCATCTCCCATATATTGTGTACATTTAGTTATAAGTGAGAGGGAATCCTCAACATGTTCTCTAAAAAAAATTCAAACTCTAGGAAATATATAGGAAATTGAAAAGTAGTCAGAAATTCAGTGTATTTCTTTAACGATCTTACAGCTTTGCCAGACCCCATAAACTTGTATCTTCAATCATTTAGGTTATTCATACTTGAAGCTGGCAAACAACAGTCCCAAAACAGACAAAAAACAGAAATTGCTGTTTCTGGCAGGGTGGGGGTGGGTGAAGGAGAGCACGGATAGGTGTAGAGGGAGCCCAGGGAAAGATAGAAAAAAAGGTAGGCAGATCAAGGGATTGATGAGAGTAGGCAGGAAAGTAGGTAGTTTGGTAATAAAGGGGGCTCTGAGTACAATAGTTGAAAATGGTTTGGCTGTGCTGAGAGCAGCCTATGTCATGACAAGAGCTGGGGTGTGGAGGTGACTAACAGACATGGAAGTAGGCTCATGCTGTAAAATTGTTAAACACAATGTTGAGTCCTTAAAGCTGTAGGCCCTTAAAAGGAAGCTGAAGTATTATTTCTCCAGTTTGCTTCCCTTCTTCCCTGGTTGACTAGCAATATTCCCTTTGTCGACCTTCCTCCCCCCACCACCCCCTTTCTCTGGGATCCTTCTCCTCCTATCCGCTTACTCCTTTTTCTCATCACCGCACCCCCCGCCCAACCCTGTCATTAGCATAGAGACCATCTTTTCCTAGCTGCTTCTAATTCCGAAGAAGGATCACTGGATCCAAAATGTCAACTTTGTTTTCTCTCCAGAGAAGCTGCCAGACCTGCAGAGTTTCACCAGCAATTTCTGTTTTTGTTTGTTTCAGATCTCCAGCATCTGAGTTTGTTCTTTTATGAAACAATAGTGCCATGAAGTTGAGAGGACTGAGGATTTTTGTAGTAAATCCAAAGACTGGATTCCTGGTTAAAACATTAACTTGATCTTTGTAGTTGGGTGATTTTCATCTGAGCTAATACAAACAGGGCACTCGGTTGTGAGGTGGGTTTAAGTGTATTGGACAGATCCCTGATGACTGTAGCATGGTTTGCATTTAGATAGTTTCATGACGAAACCATAACATTTTACTACCATAAAGGTCTGAAGGCAAAGAAGAAACAGTCAACAATAATTCCCCTCCTGAATCATAAGATGAAGGACTATTTCACTGCCATGCATTAAGTGAAGCATTAGATTTTATGACAAACTTGTTGAAAGTGATCTTAAAGCACTATTAATCTGTGTCCAAATAATATCCTGCACTTTCAATCTAAATATGAATATCAGCCACGGAGTAACATGTCAGCAGGAACCATACTCAATGGGCATTTAAGCTGTGGAATCTAGAGTACCTGCATGTGGAGTACTTAACAGCAGTCTATGGAGTCAGCTCCCACAAGTGTCCCTCAGAGATTCGGGCTCTGAGCTGCTTCTGTCTGAGTGTCAAAAACCTCTCTTAAGAATGTGTGTTTCTACTTACTCACTCTAACCTTTTGGCTATCAGCATTTCTGCAGTCTGCATTTTTTTTAAGCCTTCAGGAGCTAAAAATGATGTAGTATTTCCTCCTCCATCAGAGGCAACTCTACGATGACTTGGTGTGTATGAAGGTTTGATGTCTTGGCTTGCTGCAGGCTTATTTTCCATTTTACCTACGAGACATACGGCAAACAGCAATGAAGAACTTCAATAGTTCACTGCAGGGGACATTTTTCTCTTGTATGCAAAATTAAAGAAAATCTTTTAACCAAATTGCCACTCACTGCTAATAAAAATGCATGAAATTATTTTACGTATGGTGTTAATTTACTTTCCATCACATAGAAAAATCATGTCAAAATTAATGCAACATCAACGAGCTTTTGAAGCATCAACACAACGGACAGTTTGTGTGCACTGCATGACCAGAGGAAAAGTTTCATTATGTCAATGCACTAAATGTGAAAAACAACAAATCATATTGCAGCATTTAAACTGAATTGGAGGTAGAACTCTGATGCTGCATTAGGCATTAAGAAGTTTGTATGTTTTTCTATGCAACATTGAAACAATTGAAACTGCAGTTCATCAATCCTAGAGAACACACGCGTGCTTTTCTCAGCTATAGGTGAGTCTGGATGAAAAAACTTGGTTTTTGCTGGTAAATAAACTATTGGTCCTTTAAATAGTGGGTATTTTACATGCTGACTTCAGTTCACCTCAATCAGATACAGAAACGGATTTAATTGCGGTGGGTATGTAAGCTTGCAGATAAATGAATGACAAAGTTCAGGACTTGAGCACAAAAATCAAGTATGACACTCCAGTGCATTACTGAGGGAGTGCACTATCACTGGAGGTGCCTTGGATAAGGTCTTAAACTAAGACCTCACCTACCCTCTCAGGTAGATATAAAAGATCCCATGCCACTATTCTGACGAAGAACAAGAGAAATTTTCTGGTGTCTTGGCCAATTTATCTATCAATCAAGCTCAAACATTTACGTAGTCATGATCATATTGCTGTTGGTGGGAGCTTGCTGAGTACAAATTGACTGCCATATTTCCATAAAATGACTACACTTTAAAAACGTTCTTGACTGTGAAGTGCTTTGAAATTTCTGGTAGTTGCGAAAAATGCTTTATAACTGTGGCTTTCTTCATATTCTAAATAACTGAATGTTTCAAAGAATTTTCTTTCAAGAGAAACTCAGATTCCACACTGTTAAAAATCATTGAAATGTATATGAGGACTGGACCTGATTTGCCTTGACTGCATGACAGATGGATTGTGCCCTTACATAAAGCAAACTCAATTCCACGGTATTCAGCTGACTGCTGTGAATGGCCTGTAGCACATGAGAACATTAACAGCAATCTATGGAATTGTCATTGACGTAACATCCTTCAGAGATTTTATCACAGACTAAAGGAAAACATCACAAAATATTTGAAACAAAAACAGAAAGCTCTGGAGAAACTCAGCAGATCTGGTAACATCAGTAGACAGAAAAAAAGTATTAATGTTTCAGTGAGCCTTTGAAACGTTAGCTTTGTTTCTCTCTCTCTGCAGATGCTGCCAGACCCGAGTTTCTCCAGCACTTTGTTTTTGTTTCAGATTTCCAGCATCTTCTTTGTTGTGAAACAAAACATAAAGTGTCCAGATCCATTATTCTACTTTCTGATTGTTTGTTATATTTAAAACATGTCTGTTCATATTCTCACTGTTAAATTTATCTATGTGTTTCACGTGAACATTTTGGGCTAGTATTTACCAGCTTTTGACAGAAAGGTTAATGTTGTGGGTATCCCTCATGTTCTCTGGTGCAAAGGCCATTTAGTGATCAAGTAGCAGGTTAGTCCATTTCAGGAATATATAAAGACAATGGACTTTGGTTCACAGGAAACTTGTTCTGCGAATGGAATCTTTTGCTGTGAACATGACTTAAAAGTATGAGGAGAAAAGCCCAGAATATCATAGAGTCGTATAGCAGGGAAATAAGCCATTCGGCCCAACTCATCCATGCTGACCAAGTTTTCTAAATTGAAGAAGTCCCATTTGCCCGCGCTTGGCCCATATCCCTCTAAATCATTCCTATCCACGTAGCCGTACAAATGTCTTTTAAATATCTTCCTTTTCAAGTTCTTTCTCTGCACTTGAACTATAACATCACCCAAATCTTTACTGAAATAAATGTTTAAAAAGATTTTGGAATATAGTCTTAAAATCAGTGCTTTATTGTTTGTTTTTAAAACCGATTTTTTTTTTACACTATTAAGTGAATACTTGCAATTTTTAATGGTGGTTCTGTGTCTGAAAAGCTTGTGGGGGCAGCAATAGCAAATTGGCACCTACTGTCTTTTTAATAATCTTAATCCCGGTTAAACAGAAGACAATATAAAGTTTGTTTCTTGGCACAATAACTTATTTGTAACTTGCACAATTCTAAATTAAGTTAGCAATATTGAAGGCTGGCAACTTCTTTTATGCTGCTCAGTCACAAGGACTACCTACTTCCCCCTCTATAACACTAATCCCTGCCTCAGCCCCTATCATTGAAACTCTCATCCACGCCTTTGCCACTTCCAGACTCAAGAATTCCAATGCTCCCACACATCTTCCATCTTCTGATCAATCTACTGACACACTATTTCATCCCACAGTAAGACCCGCTCACCTTTACTGTCACTGATTAATACTGGCCCCTAGGCCTCAATTACTCGAAATTATAAATTTTCTTCCCTGTCTTTAATGGTCTTACCACAAGCTATCTTTATGACTTGTTCCTGCCCTACAAACGTTTCCTACAAACTTTATTTTACTTGTAGGTTCCTTTTCACCCTATCATTGGATACCATCAGTGACTGTGGTTTGTGGCACTGAGGCTCCAACATTCTGCAAATCCTTTCCAAAAATATGCACTCTCTTCTGTGCCCCGAACTCCAGTAAGATCCTCCTTGAAATCCCTCTATTCTAGCAGGCATTTATTTGATCACCCTCTGGATCTCTGTCTTGACATTTATGTTTTTAGTACCTCAGAAGAGCTTTGGGATGTTTTTCTATGTTAAAGTCACTATGTTGATACAATTTGCAGTTTTAGGACACATGGCAATGAAGTTGTTTTGTTCCTTTAAGAGAAATAATTATCCATGAAATGTAAAATATAATACTCACCGAGTCTGGCAGCAGTGGTCTTAATTCTTTCCAAGCACTGATCAGCCAATTTCAGCATCTTTTGCATTTCAGGTGTTACCAGCTCCATCTCATCTGCAACAAATGATTAATTTTAAATACCTTCGCATTTGGTTTATTTGAATGTTTTGTATTTACAAAGATCAACACTTGATGCAGCCCCTAACAACATTAAAAAAAAATCGTAAAGAAAGTGTATAATTTGCAAATCTGACAAGCAACATTACCTTTCGATTGGGCATCTTCTAATAAAGCTTGTGAAATAAAGTTTATGCTCTTCAGGTATTCGCAATAAGCTTCCTGTTAATAACAAAAGAAAGTGAACCACGAAGCATTGATTTTAGAATACTCGTTTCAATACAATTCATGTAACTGGTGAAGACACTCAAAGAGAAGCTTTGCCAAATTAACTTGCACTAGTACTATGCTGACTTACATGAGGCAAATTAACAGGATCTAAATAAAACTCACAAATTGAATAGCCCAGTTGATTTGCATGATTGAGCATAGAATTCAGCAGGTTATCTCAGATACATTGGTTTAAAATGATCATTTATTTTGGTATGTATACCATAAGAAATAGGAACAGAATTAGACCATGCAGCCCATCAAGTCTGCTCCACTACTCAATTATGGCTGATATGTTGCTCAATCCCATTCTCCTGCCTTCTCCCATAAACCTTGATCCCCTAACCAATCAAGAAGCTATTTATCTCTGTCTCTAATACACACAATGACTTGGCCTCCACAGCCTTGTGTGGTGATGAGTTAAACAAATTCACCACCACCTGGCTGAGGAAATCCCTCCTCAGTCTCAGCTCTAAAGTCTTCACTCTGATGCTATGCATTCAGGTCCCAATATCTCCAACTCGTGGAAACATCTTCTCCATGTCCACTTTATCCAGGCCTCTCAGTATTCTTTAAGCTTTAATTGGATCCCCCCTCATCCTCCTAAACTCCATCGAATACAGACCCCGAATTCTCAGCCACTCCTCATACGACTAGCCCTTTAATGACATAGCCCTAACCTAAACTGACTAGGTGGATTAGTCATGGTAAATGAGGGGTCACATGCTCTTTGGAGAATCGGTGCAGAATCAATGGACCAATGGTCTCTACCTGCACTGTTGGGATTCCATGGTTACTAATTCTTCAGCCTCATTTTCCAATGATCCAATATCCACTCTTGCCTCTCTCGTAATTTTTAGATACCTAAAAAATCTTTTGCAATCTTCTTTTATATTACCTGCTAGCTTACTCGCATTATTTCATTTTCTCCCTGCTCATTGCTTTTTCAAGTGTCCTCTGCTGGTTTTTAAAGTCTTCTCAATCCTCTGGCTTCCCTCTAATCTTCACACATTGTATGCCTTTTCTTTTGCTTTTATACTGTCCTTGACTTCCTTTGTCGTCATCGTTGCCTCTTCCGCCCCTTAGCATGTTTCTTCTTCCTTGGGATGAATTTCTGCTGTTCCTCCCAAATTTCCCCCAAACTTTCCTGCTCTACTGTCTTTTCTGCTAAACTCCCCTTCCAATCAACTCTGGCTAGCTCTTCTCTCCTGTCTTTGTAGTTACTTTTACTCAATCATAATACCATTACATCTGATTCCAGCTTTTCCCCGCCCCCTCTCAAACTGCAGGGTGGATTCTCTCATATTGTGGTTCCTGACCCTTTCCATACTCTTCTGTCCTATTACTTACTCTGGAAACTTGAACCTCCACTGAGCCCGTCCCCCCACCACACTTAACCACTTCCATAATTTTCCATTCAACTAAACCCACCCCCTCATTATTTAGTTTAAAGCCTTATCCATAGCCCAAGTTATGCAATTTGCAAGGACTCTAGTCCCAGCATGATTCGGGTGGAGCCCGTCCCATCGAAACAGTTCCCTCCTTCCCTAGTACTGGTGCCAACGTCCCACGAATTCACGCCTATTTCTCCCACATTAATCTTTAAACTACACATTTATCTCTTTAGTCTTATTGATCCTGTGCCAATTTGCTCATGGATCAAGTAGTAATCCAGAGATTATTACCTTTTGGTTCTGCTTTTTAATTTAGCACCTAGCTGCTCATATTTTCTCAGCAGAACCTCATTCTTTCTACCTATATCATTGATACCCACATGGACCACAACAACTGGATTTTTCCACTCCCACTCCAAGTTCCTCCACAGCCCAGATGAGATAACCTGAACCCAGGCACCAGGTAGGCAACATAGCCTTTGGGATTCTTGATCTTGGCCACAGAGAACAGTGTCTACTCCCCTGACAATACTAACCCTGATTACAACTATATTTCTCTTTTATCCCCCAACTTGAATGGCTCCCTGTACCATGGCGCTATGGTCATTTTGTTCATCCTCTCTACAGCCCGCACTCACATCCACATAAGGAGAAAGAATCTCAAACCTATTAGACAAACTCTGGGGCTGAGGCTCCTTCAGCACTACCTCTCGAATCCCTCTACCTGCCTCACCTGTGGTCACACCCTCCTGTCCACTGACCAAATGAGGTCATTAATGTAAGGGGTGTGACTGCCTTCTGAACACAACATCTAGATAACTCTCGCCTTCCCCAATGTGTCGCAGCGTTTGAAGCTCAGACTCCAGTCATCAGCTCCGAGGCAGAGTTTTTCAAGCAGCCAACACTTGTTACAGATATGGTCATTACGAACCACAATGGGATCTGCCAGCTCCCACATCTTGCAGTTAGAACACACTGTCTGGCGCAGCATCTCCACATGCGACTAATTACATCAATGGAGCTGAGGTGGAGAGGCTCAAGAGCATCAAGTTCCTAGGAGTGATAATAACCAACAATCTGTCCTGCACCTCCCACATAGATGCGACGGTTAAGAAGCTCAACGATGCCACTTCTTCCTGAAACGGCTGAGGAAATTTTGGCATATCCAAAAGGACCCTCAACAACTTTTACAGAAGCACCACAGAAAGCATTCTATCCGGGTGTATAATGGCCTGATAGGGCAACTGCTCTGCCCAGGACTGTAGGAAACTACAAAAGTTGTGTGCTCAGCACAAAGCATCACGGAAGCCAACCTCCCATCCATGGATTCCATTTACATCTTCATTGCTGCAGAAAGGCTGCCAACATCATCAAAGACCCCTCCCAACCCGGGAATACTCTCTTCCAACCTCTTCCATCAGAAAAGATACAGAAGCTTGAACACATGCACCAACAGGTTCAAGAACAGCTTCTTCCCTGCTGTTATTAGACTGCTGAATCGACCTCTCTAACTTCAAATAATGTTGATCTTGCTAATGTTGATCTAGTTCTATGCATGTCTTGTGCAGCCGTAACCTTATGTGCCTCGCTTTTACTAACACCCTATGATCTCTATGTCCTTGTATGCCATGATCTGCCTGTACTGCTCGCAAAACAGAACTTTTCACTGTACTTAGGTTTGTTTAAGTAGAGTGAAAAGTTTTGTTTTGCGAGCAGTATATGTGACTACATTAAATCAAATCATCTAAACCAAATCATCTATTTTAATGACTTAGTTCTTAATTTGACTTTTCAAAATTTTCTTTTGGTCTGTAAATATTTCCCTGATTGACCTTTATTCTGAAAGTAACCCATAATAGATAATCATAGAATAATAGAATCCCTACAGTGTGGAAACATGCCATTTGGCCCATTGAGTTCACACTGACCCTCCGAACAGCATCATACCCAGACCCACTCCCTACCCTATCCCTGCATTTCCTACCCTAGACACTATGGGCAATTTAGTATGGACAATCCACCTAACCTGCACATCTTTGGACTGTGGGAGGAAACCAGAGCACCGAGAGGAAAACCATGCAGACAAGGGGAGAATGTGCAAACTCCACATTGACACTCAGTAACCCAAGGATGGATTCGTCCCTGGCACTGTGAGGCAGCAGTGCTAACCTCTGAGTCTCTGTGCCAATAATCAATTTGATAGCTATTACCAACCAATGAAATTATTGTTTAACTATGATGCCACTCTTCTGTGCTGGGCCCCTAATCCTGTTGTTCAATTTATACTGTTAACAAACCTTACAAGCTATGAACCAAGAAAAATGCAACCAAACAGCACCTCTACTCCTTTGCACCAAATTCACTGAATTATATTCTCACTCCGGTGTGTCTCAGCCTGGCTGGGATCTCTTCTTCCTGATCTCACTCTGAAATTACACTGAATAATAATTATGTCATGAATATGACATAATTTTCTGTTTGAGTACAAGCAGATCTTCGCCTTCATTTCTTTACATTTGTCACCGCCTTTCCCATTTAAATATTTGGTTTAACTTAAGTTGAAGTTAAATTTAAGTTCAAAGCTTTCTAGAATTTTTACACTGCTTGTAAGTATTCCTGGAAACAGCTGAAAGTCAGCTCAGTAACACATGGATTGCTGAAGAAGATCTTCTCTATTTCTGATCAACGGTGTCAAAAGATTCGTAATCAAGTTATCTCTTGCTATGAAATTGGTTCTTTTATCTCACCTTGGGCCACTAACTTTATCTGCATTATTTAATCATGGACTAACTCAACATAATAATTTTTCTTAATAAAAAATGTTGATAATTGCTCATCAGTTTTGGCAAAACTCAAACTGGTTGTATTTTGGCATTTAGAGACATATATATGAATTCATATTAAAACTCTTGCATCTGCACTGAATTTCATACCAACTTTTCCATTATACAGTTCTTAGAATCACAGAATCCCTACGGTGTGGAAGTAGGCCATTCGGTCCATTGAGTCCACACCAACCCACCAAAGAGCATCCCACCCAGACCTACACCACCCACCCCGCCATGATATGCCTGTAACCCTGTATGTCCCATGGCTAATCCATCTAGACTGCACATCCTGGACACTATGGGCAATTTTGCACAGCCAATCCACCTAACCTGCATATCTTTGGACTATGGGAGGAAACTGGAGTACCCGGAGGGAATCCACACAGACAAAGGGAGAATATGCAACCTCTACACAGTCAGCTGCCCAAATGAATCCAGGTCCCTGGCACAGAGAGGCAGCAGTGCTAACCATCAAACCACCGTACCGCCCCATATTTGGTCCACATTTGCAGTGAAAGTACCCGTGTTGGCTTGGCAGACTGCAAATCCAGCTGGACTTGCACCCCACTCCACCGTGAAGATCTCTGCACGCAATCGCCCTCATTAGAAGTGCATGCCACCAATGATGGTGCTCTACCTCACATGGTGCAAATCTGCTAAAAAAAAAGACCTAAAAATTCTGGCTCAAAAGTCAGATTTTCTGTGGAGAGAACAGCTATTTTAATGTTCCAAGTATAGTGTTTTGGAAACATTTACTTCAGTAATGTTCATGGAATGGGCAGCAAAATTATTGAAGCTTTCAAGAATAGTTTTATTCTTTACAGAGTGACACGTTGACATTGGCAGTTTCTGTTATAAGTAAGGACACAGGAAATTATAATGGAAATATAAAAAGAAGAGCTGCATGTAAAAGTGTACCACTGGATCTTAAGTACATCTGTATATTTCAGTCTAGCTACCTATGGTGTCTCATGATACAACTAATCATGATAAAGGAAAAATACTGTAGATGTAACCTCTCCACTCTGGAAATATACTGTTTGAAAACATTGCTAGTCCAGAATTTGTTTCAGCAGGTCCATGCAACTCCTGGCATTATTTTGCAGCTGCAAATTACAGTATTTTAAAGTTGTTCTTATGACTGTTACATAGTGTTTTATCAATGTATTGTGTGTCAGGTAAATATTTACATCTACACTGTTTTCAGATTCACACACTCCAGCTTAGGAATTCTACCATAATTTATAATCTAGCAGATAGCAAAATCCATAAATGACAGTCCCAAGCATTCTGGAGAGTTTACAGGGTTATAATGGACTCAAGCAGGAGCATCTGTGAAAACAGACATAGTTTGGCATTAAACAGTCAAAATAGTAGTTGCTCATTATGGTGGTGTCATCAGTGAACTTGTAGATGGCATTCATTCTGAATATGACAACACAGTTGTAGGTGTACAGGGAGTACAGTAGGGGGCTGAGGACGCATCCTTAGGGGGCTCCAATGTTGAGTGTTATGGTGGAGGTACAGTTACCTGATCTACAAGTCAAGTGATGTGCAAACAAAGTAAGAGTAACGGCAGAGAAGCGAGTTGTGAGGGTATGAAACGCACTGTCTGGAAATGTGACATTGGATGGGGGGCTTTTTCGGATAACAACAGTGAGCAGAGTTATGTGGAAAAGGCAGGAGACTGGCACAAGACATAACTGAGCTGTTGCTAGCACAATGGGCCGAATGACCTCCTTCTGTATTGTAATAATTCTGAGACACCTGACGATTCAAGCTGTGATCCTAAAGGTCACAGACCTGGAAGCTCACAGCTCCCCGTCAGCTGAACAAGAAGATTTGAACTCAGCCAACAGATTAGGGGGATGAACAAAGCTTCAGTGGGTTTGCCTTCTGTTTACAATCCAATAGAGATACTCCCCTGGGTGGGAGAGGAACTGTCACAGGAGTAAAGGCAATATGTCCAACATTAAACTCTTTTCCTTAAAGAAAACTAAATACCAGTTATACATTCATCGCCATATAAATAAGGGAAAGTTGTCAGTTTTGGTGCAGTTAGGCTGACAATTTAAATATGAATGGTTAATAACTGTGCTCCAATGTCACGGAATCCTTTCAATCTAATATTAAAAAGTATGGAGAAACATTAAAGCTTTGACCTTCTCCCGGGGTTGCTACTGCAGTCAGTGCCCCCACACACCCGCCCTGGTCCCGGCCTGCACAGGAACTCTAGCCCGAGGATCCACTCCGACCGAGGCTGTGTCTAGGCCTCACCTCCCCTCCCGGAAAAAGCTCCAGCTGACCTTTCCCCCGCCTTTTGTCTTCCTCCCCCCACCCCTCTTACCTTCTGCCTGCTCTCCGTGTCTAACTGGATCGCGGCTCTCGCCAACTTCATGGCGTTTTGCAGCGCGTTCGCCCCCGACTCTGTCAACGCCATGTCACCGCCGGCCGGAACCTTTGGTCGGGGGTGTTGGGAAATACCCGGAGGACATCGTGTGACGGGACGGGTGGGAGCCCGGACACATAAACCCGCGGCACGCTGCGGGGCACACCACTGCGGGGCACAGTCTGTGTGGACCAGTCAGCTCTGCCCTCTGGTGACAGATACAGGAGCTGCATCAGATCGCCAGAGGCCAATGCCAGCAGAGAGCTTTCAAACCTCTGGTTCTCAGCTGTCCAAAGTGTCTAGGCCTGAAACGTCAGCCTTCCTGCTCCTCTGATGCTGCTTGGCCTGCTGTGTTCATCCAGCTCTACACCTTGTTATCTCTTATCTATGTACAGTGCGGTGTTTGGATGCAGAACTGCTGGAGATATGTGGCACATCTTACTGGCAATCCTTTTGTACCACTGAGCAGCTTTCACTTATCTGATTGTTAAACTAACCCTCATAAGATCATAAAAAATAGGAACCAGGAGGCCATTTATGAAGAAGGGTCCCGACCCGAAACATCAACTTTCCTGCTCTGATGCTGCCTGGCCTGCTGCGTTCCTCCAGCTCCACACTGTGTTATCTCAGACTCCAGCATCAGCAGCTCTTACTATCCCACAGGAGCAGGCTGCTTGGTCCCTCAAGCCTGTTCTGCCATTCAATAGAATCGTGGCTGATCCAACATTCCTCGCGTCTATCTTCCTGCCATTTCTTCAGAACACTTGATTCCCCTACTCATCAATAATCTATCTGTCTCAAACAAAAGCAAATTATTGCCAACGCTGGAAATTTGATACACAGAAAACTTTGGAGAAAATCAGCAGGTCAGTCAGTCTGGCAGCATCTGCGAAGAAGAGAAATCAGAGTTAATGTTTCAGAACAGAACTGTTCTGAGGAAGGGCCACTGGACCTGAAACATTAACTCTGATTTCCCTTCTTCGCAGATGCTGCCAGACCGGCTGAGCTTTTCCAGCAACTTTTGTTTCTGTTCCTGATTTACAGCATCCGCAGTTCTTTTGGTTTTTTCGCAGGTCAGTCAGGTTTGTGGAGAAAGAAACAGAGTTAACGTTTCGAGTCTGGTATGACTCCTCTTCAGGGAATATTTCCAGCGATGACCGGTTTTATTTCAAAGTTCCAGCATCTGCAGTATTTTGCTTGTATTTTGAACTAATCATATTTGACCATTCAACGCAAAATAATCACCTGAAACAAAAAAAAACGATTACAGGGAAAGGCAGGGAACTGGGACCAACTTAATTCTCTTCCAGAGAGTGACAGGATCATGATGGGTTGGGTGATGTCTTAATGTTCTGTATCCATTCTATGATTAACATTCCAAACAATATTTTTTCCCATTGCTGCTTCCCCCTCTTTTTGAGCCCTAAACACAAAGACACCTTACCTTCCAGTTTCTATTTCTGATCAAAGTTCAAACTGAAAGATGAAGTTGCTTGATTGCTATCAATTGATTTTTTTTTCTGTTTTAGCGTTTTAGACTTGATTGAGATGTCCAGCATTTTTGACTTTTTCTTCTCATTATGGATGATCTTTGTTTTTGTCACAGCCAGAGTAAGCTAATAAATTTAGGGCCAAAGTTAGTCCATGCTATCATAAGCAATTTGCTTATAGCTCAATACTTTGGTATTCTGTTTAATTCTTGGAAGGCCTGAATGAACAATTTGTTCTAATGCTATTGATGAGCAGGAAACTACACCTTGTTTATTTTCGTGCTGTGAAGTTTTAATATTTAGTGTTTAACATTTCTTATTCCCATTCAGCAGACTGCTCAGACTTATCATGGTCAGCATCCCAATATGGAAAACAGAATTTAAATTTCTGTCAACATGGATGTCAAGGCACTTTAAATTCTTGACTGAGTTGCTCATGTCGTAAAATTGAAATGCAAGGCCCCTGCACAGCAAATACACATGAATCTTTAAAGAAATCCTTATCATCTTACAGTCTTTGTTCTTGTAATTTCTTTTCCCCAGTAATAATGTGAAATTAATGAATGCTCTCCACATTTTAGATTTTGATAATTCTATTAATTTGGGGATTTGAAGTAACATCTTAGGATTTTGCCTTGGCTACATTTTCAAACAACTTGCATTTCTGCTAGTGAGTTGGTTAGTAGGGCAGCTGCCTTACAAATATCTGGTCTTTCTGGTTTAAATTGTGTTAGTGGTGCCAAAGTATCTGGGTTAAAGCAATTATGAAACAAAAGCAGAAACTGTTGGCAAAACTCAGCAGGCCTGGCAGCATCTGGTGGAAGAAAACTCTTCATCAGAACCAGACTCGAAATGTTAATGTTAAAAGGAAAAAAGGCCATCATGGGAATTGTGTACAGGTCTCCTAGCAGTAGTCAGGATGAGAGGAAGAAAATAATCAGGAGATAGAAAAGCCATTTAAGAAAGGCACCGATATTATAATCATGGGGTCTTCAATATGCCGGTGAACTGGGAAAATCAGGTTGGTAGCAGATCTCAAGGAAAGGAATTCATAAAATGTCTATGAGGTGGTTTTTGGAGCAGCTTGTGGTAGAGCCAAATAGAGAACAGTAATTCTGGATTTAGTGATGTGTAATGAGGCAGACTTGATTAGAAAGCTGAAGGTGAAGGAACCCTTAGGGACTAGTGATCATAATGTGATAGAATTCATCTTGTAGTTTGAGAGAAAGAAGATGGAATCAATGCATTTCTGTTTTTGTTCCAGATCTCTGCCATCTGCAGTTCTTTGCTTCCCTTAAGCAATTGTGTCTGTTTTAATTTTATTGGGTGCAATTCAGTTTGTTTGTCCGTTTTAAGTAAATAACTAAGAAGTTTGAATTTAGCAGCTTGAATTGAGTATGACTGGTATCTTTAAACATTGTGTATTTGGAGTAGGATTTCATTTGCTGAACTGGCTTGGTTAATTGAAAAAATCTGTAGAACAAAACGTTTATGTTTTCAAATGACACCCTGATGGTCTGCTAGAAACATTTGCTCTAAATTTATTTAGTATTCCTGGGGATTTGTTAGGGAAATATTTTGTGGTGGTTAGCATTATTGATAACGTTGTTTGTACAACTTCCCTGTGTATAAAAGAATGGATCATTTGTTAACACAAATATTAGGTCCTAATGAATATAAGGTGGACCGAAACGTAGCCTACGTGACTTTTGTTGTAAAAGTGGAGTCTCATCTTAAGCTATTGGAAGCATTAGTTTGACAATTCCCTAATACAGAATGATCAAACCTCAGAATGAGGAGTAAGAGTTGGAAACCCAGTTTTTTTTTGACAGTGTTTCACCATGGTTCCTATATTGTAATTCTGCTGAGACTTAGTTCAATGTAACGTCACTTCAGAGACAGGAGAGGGAAAATATTGTCTGTGTTGGCAATGATCAAGAAAACTTAACTGTGGAAGATTAAAAAAAGCTTTGTGTGGTTTTCACTGCTTGTTTGTTTAGTATTCATAAAATCTTGCTTAATAAATTCATAAATAAATGGTTATTTGGACAGACCTATCTGACGACCCTATTGTTATAAATTAGCAATGCAGGACTTTGTGTTTTTAAGTGAAAGGGATTTATATCTCAACTTGCCTAATCTTGCAACACCAATTCAACTCTGTGGTTTGTTTTGCTTGACCAACTCCTCTGCATCCTGATTTTGTGAGCTTGCCTTTCCTGGTGCCTTTTTGCCTCAGATTTTATAGTAAAATAAAGCTTGCATTTAGATCTGTCTGATATCCGCTTTATAAAAGATAATCATGAAGGCATTAAGGTACAGAGTGGTAAAATGTTTCCATCCATGCGGCAATCTGAAATGAAGGATTGCAAGTATAAGGTTGTCCCTAATCAAACTCATAGTACTTTTACATGGTTAGGAAATGGAACTTGCTGCTATACAGAGTATGTTGAGGAATAGGAAAGAATGGAAAGTATGCTGTTATGGAGTAGGGTGGGCAGGGGCATGATATGAAGTGAATCCCCAAGCAGTTGGGTCAAAGGAACTGTCTCTGGGTTGCAGGCTCTTTGCAATTACATGTAAGTAGCTATTTTCCTGCACACCATGCTGAAGTTTGGACCCTGTTCAGTGTTGGTAATTGGCGTGCACATCCAGTATATTTGTGACTGATTTAGTCTTACAGAAGTGCAGCCTGGTGGAACAACAGCACAGGGGCCTGGTACCTCATCACAGAAGGTGTTGAAGATGAATTACAGACGCAGATCAGGCTTTTCCATTATGGAAAATAACTGGCGGGCAGTAGGATAGCAGCAAGAATGCAGCGCCTCAGGCATCCCTTGGACAGTCCACGACCACATTGACATGTGAGTCTGCAGTAAGGGCACAGCATTGGCCACCTAAAACAGGTTGGAGGCTAATCCAGAAAATGGTTAGGATCATTTTTCAGCAGGAATGCCCTTCATTATCCCACAAAAGTACCCACTGCCCAATGCCAGCTTTCAAACTCTCCTCTTAATAATCAATTCTGGTTTGGCTGTTGTGAGAAATTGCCTCTTTGTGCAGATTGAGACCCTACCCAAAATGTGCTGAACCTTTTGACATCTAAATCTGCAGTATTCCACCCCCATCAGCATGGACCAGTCCATCGAAAGTCCATGGTCCAACATTTGGATGTGAGGATGGGAACAACGACAGGTCAGGTGAGTGGAAATGAGCTTTCTCTTGAAAGTACCCAGCAAGAGTTATCTTGCTATAGAAAACTGATTTTGATGCTAAAAGCAGTTCCAGGATGGTTTGTGACCTTAAATCTTTTATAAAACCTGAATTCTCAGTGTTGTGCAACAGATCAGGACATGCAAAACCAAACTCGATTATTATATAGTCAGCCTGAATATTTTTATTTTCACTGTTGTGTAATGGCACACAGCAGATTTGAGATCCACCTTTAAGAGACACGCTGATGATGTCATCACTGTACCATGACATTTGACCTAATGGTATAAACTCTTGATCTCCATCTTACTGAGCTCTGTCCTCTTACAGCATGACACGCTGAGGGAAGCATGCTACAGTGCATCTGCTTGGGTCCAGACATGCAAGTGCTTGTGATTACAGTGTACACATGCAAAGCTGTAATCAAAGTTCGTTGAACGTTTCAATACTAAGTAATCTATATCTCATCTTTATATTATTGGAACTAATCCAAATAGCATCGTGTGATGGTTGCAGATCATCAGCTGTTACATCATATACCAATACTGTGTACCCTATTTAATTATTTTACCAGAATTTGCCAGACAGAATATAATGAAGTCCCATAGCTGATATTCTGCTTCACTGATACCATCTTAAACACCAGTTCCCTCGACTAAGGATGCACAGTGGCAACATCGTGTAACGTTTACAAGATGCACTTGCAGCAAATATCCAAGGCTCAGTTGAAAGCACTTCCAAACCTACAGCTTCTACAGGCTGGAAGGAAAAGGGCAGCACATAAAAGCAAACACCAGCACCTGCAAGTTCTCCTCCAAGCCCCATAACATCTGCACTCAGTAACATTTGTTCACAAAGCAGCAAAAAAAAATTAGCGAGCCATTCATTGTTGTTTGAGCTTCACAATTCTGCCCGGAGTTCAAATATAATTTATATAAAACTGACTTATCAATCAGGCATGGTACACAAAGAGCAAAGGTCAAGAAGAAAGTTGCTGTACATTTTCCAAGTAAGGTCTAATGGAAAAACTTCTGGAAATCACTACAGTTTTGTAACATAAACTAGTTTCGACATTTATCATGTTTTGGATACAGTAAATGCAGATCAGGTACAAAGAGTCAGACAGTCATATAATGTTTTACAGATTTGTTACACAGATATTCGTTCCAATTCCACAATTCAGCTGGATTGAGGGAACTGCAGCAGCTTTTTTGCCTTATCCTATTAACTGCAAGCAGCAGCAAAACTGTACAACCAGTCAGATTATAGAATCCTCACTGACACATTGATTGCAATGATATTGGTGCTGAGACCTGGCCGAGAGTTGGGCAGGATTGACATCTCGATATTCCGGGCGATGGGGTATTCACTAAATACTGGGAGTGATTTGAGGTAACAAGGTGTAGAGCTGGATGAACACAGCAGGCCAAGCAGCATCATAGGAGCAGGAAGGCTGACGTTTCGGGCCTAGACCCTTCATCAGAATTGAGGAGTTGGTGTGTGTCACAGTATTGATCAAGAAATCAATTATAGCAGTTTGGTGGAATGATACTTTGGAAAGATCATCAAATGAGGCCATTTAATTGAAGTAAAAAGCACAAAAAGGGCAAACAGACTGTAGGGTGTGTCCTATAGGCCAACCCCCACCCTAACAGTCAGGAAGAGGTAGCAGACAAAATCTGTTATTAAATTTCAGAGAAATGTAAGAATAATAAGCCACTGAGAGTAGGGAATTTTTTTTAATCTCAAATATTAAGTTATTATAAAATGATATGGATCTTTCACTGCAACTTCACTTTATAAGCATATTCTGATGGAAATAAATTACAACATTAGCCATAAACACTTGGGGATAAAGCTGTTAATTATTGCTTTACTAACTTACTAAAATTTCTGCAATATAAGATGGAAATTTGTCACCAAAAGTTAATTTCTTTGTGGTAATGCTCACAATCATCATCTGCACCAAATACATAAGAAGCTGATACATTCTGGTCCATGAAGTAATTTTAAATCAATATCATGCTCATAGAACAGTTAGGTGCATGCCTAATGTTGAGTGTCAAGACCTCTCATAGCACTTGAAGCAACTAGTGCTATAGTACTGTTGTAACACACAGAGCTACACAAAAGAAATGGATTTAACAGCTCCAACAAGCTGCAGCACTGATAATGATACCTAACATGGTATAAGCCTGATTGTGAAAACAACGAATGCTGGAGATCACAGCGGGTCAGACAGCATCCATGGAGCTGAACTAAAGCTCTGATGAAGAGTCGTATAGACACGAATCATTAGCTTGCTGTCTCTCCATGGATGCTGTCTGACCTGCTCTAATCTCCAGCATTTGTTGTTTCCAGTACAGATTCCAGCATTTGCGGTAATTTGCTCCTAAATTTGCTTTTGATATGTAATGTGAGCTGAGCTGCTGAGTGGGTACACAGTTGGATTGATTAGGATTCGCTGTCCATTTCTGAGCTGAAAGTTTGATAACCAAATTGTGTGTTTTGTTCAGTGCATGTGTGATTATGAATCCATGCAGATGCTGTGCCTTTTTGTTTAATTGCCCTGGCTGCTGTGTGTTGGGGAATCAAGTTTAAATATTGTAAAATTTCTCATTGTTTTAGTTTGTGTGTTGGTGTATATGTACATAAGTGAATGGGATGGGAGGTGTAAGTGCGTAAAAGGGTAGTGTGTGTTAAGTGGGCGAGAGGATAGGGTGGCAGGTAGATTAAGTAGTGAGATATGTATGGTGTTGGATGGTCAGGTGGTGAGGTCAGGCCAAGTTGGGTCAAGAGGGATGTGGGGAAATTCATTGAGGAACAGAGGGGTGTGGGATCATTGGAAGGGTAGAGAAAGGCTTGTTAATTTGTTTGCTGAGCTGGTAGGTTAGTTTGCAGACGTTTCATCACCATACTAGGTAACATCATCAGTCCGTCCTTGATGAAGCAATGTCTCGCTTTTTATTTATGTGGGTCTGGTCCAATGTGGTGGTTGGCCTCGTTTCTGGTCCTGCTTCATAGTGGTTGGTATATGGGATCAATTTCCACATGTTTGTTGATGGAGTTCTGGGTTGAGTACTAGACCTCTAGGAAATTGCATGCGTGTCTTTGGTTGGCTTTTCCTAGGACGGTTATGTTGTCCCAATCGAATTGGTGGCCTACTTTCTCCGAGTGTATGGAAACTAGTGATAGTTGGTCATGTCTCTTGGTAGCTAGTTGATGCTCATGTACCCTGATAGCTAGTTTTCTCCCGATCTTTCCGATATAGTATCTGAGGCAGTCCTTACATGGGATTTAATATATAACATTGGTCCTGTCAGTTATGGATATGGGATCCTTTGTTCTTGTCAGTAGTTGGTGTAGTGTAGCTGTGGATTTGTGTGCTATCATGATTCCTGTTGGTTGGAGTAGTCTGGTGGTCATCTCTGATACATTGCTGTTGTATAGCAGGGTGACTAGTGTATCCGGGTGTGCTGTGTCTTCCTGTTGTTGTCTGTTGAGCACGTACCAACAGACTACGCTTTTGGGTAGCCGTTAAAGACGCTGTGGAGGTGTTCTTCAGCTTTGCACAGTTCCAGGTGCTTCAGGGTCAGGTGGGTTGTCGGGGTGTTGGGATGGAGTTGAGGTAACAGTGTTGGAGGTCAGAGGGTGGGAGTAAAATAGAAATAGAACAGAAATTTATTGCCATGTTTATTTTTACATTAAAAATACAGTGAAATGTTTTATACGTCACCCACCACAGCGCCTACGTCAATGGCAGAATTCATACATAATAAAAAAACATAAAGTTAAGACAAAGGGATAGTAAGAACTGCAGATGCTGGAGTCAGAGATAACACAGCGTGGAGCAGGAAGAACACAGCAGGCCAGGTAGCATCAGAGGAGCAGGGAAGTTGATGTTTCGGGTTGGGACGCTTTGTCTTCAGAAAAAGTTAAGGCAAAGTTCATCACAGTTCAGCTAACGGCACCTGGGCTTGGGGAAAGAGATTAAGAAACGATGGAATACCCTGAAGTTACAGCTAGGACGAGACCACCTGCCAGGCTGCTGGAATACCTGGATACCGATGATGAAGAAGACCTCCACATAGAGACAAGACCTCCACACCAGGACAAGACCGCCTTTGTCCTCCTTCAGGCACCCAGGCCTAGCTGTGGACCTGGATCCTTGGCCTAGCCTGTGATTCTAGGCCAGGGGAGTCAGTCTGGGAAGTGCCTCTGGGAACTGGCGGGAGACCCTGGAGCCATATCTGGCTCGTTCTGGCATTGCTGCCGCAGACCACCTCCTTCACCCGCCACTCTCCGGGCTTAAAAGTAAAGAAAACAAAGACAAAAGAATAAAAGAGCAAAAGTAAAAAAAAGAAAAAACGAGAAAGAAAGCTGGCGGGAGCAGATGAGCTCTGGGCTCAGCCCCCATCCCCTGACTCTGCCGCCATCTTGAAAGGGAATGTGTTGGAGATCAAATTTAGTGGAATGTCGGGGGAGTTGAGGTAGGAGGGAGCATGTCAGGAGTGTTGCAGGATTGGGATGGTGGTGGGAGATCAGTGGAGGGTTAGGGGTCAGAGGGAGAGGTGGGGTGCCTTCAGGGGAGTCAGGGGTTAGTCTG
>NC_063346.1:20916544-20927794 GCF_021869965.1 Rhincodon typus | reverse complement strand
TGGAAAAGTTCAGCAGGTCTGGCAGCATCTGTGAAGGCAAAAAAAAACAGAGTTAACGTTTTGGGTCCAGTCACCCTCAGAATGGTCACTGGACCCGAAATGTTAACACTGTTTTTTTTTTGCCTTCACAGATGCTGCCAGACCTGCTGAACTTTTCCAGCAACTTTGTTTTTGTAGGCATGGGAAATGCAGGGTTACAGGGATAGAGTGGGTTTGGGTGGGATCTCTTCAGACGGTCACTGTGGACACGATGGGTCGAATGGCATGCTTCCACCCTGTAGGGATTCTATAATTGTCAGGGCCAGAAAGTCTCATCTCCAGGAACTGCTGGTCAGACAATGTCTGGTAGCACCATTGTTCACAGTGGGTGCTACACTTGCATTGCTTTGGAATCTTAAATGGCTGGGGAAGGGGGAATGGTGAGTGAGATGTTCAGGGCAGGACTTCACAGGTGATGGAGGAAGGGGAACCAGTTGAGGTCATATGTTGGGGATGTCCTTGAGAAAGGAAACTCTTCCTGGCCTGTCAATGCCTGGTCAGAGAAACCCACTTGGCTGGCTTCTTGGTTTGGTCATCTCCCTCTGCCCGGCAGCATCAGGATGAGGCATTTAATGCCCAGTGAAGGGTGTATGTGGGCACACTGGCAGGTGGATGGCTGTCTATGTGACACCAACCCTACCACTGTTATCGTAAAGAGGCAGGGGGTGTGTGTCGTAGACAATGAGCAGGACATTTGCTGGATTTTAACATTCTCCCCTGCATTAAAATCCAATGACGGGAAAGCATTAAAACCCTCAGTCGATTGTTTCAGGTTGATGATGACCCTTATCAGAACTTTGGTGTGTGGAACCCAAATGCAAAGGATGAAATTTCAGTTGGAATTGATGTAGAATACATGGGAGGTGCTAAGGAAGGGGATGTGGTTGCAGGTTTTGTTAGATACCTAATCAATGTAAGACAAAAATGTAAGACAAAAATGGAAAGCACAAGGGTGAATAAGGTGGAAGAGACCAGTGGTAATCCTTTTGGAGAGAAGAGCACGGTTTCCTCAAGGGAGTCTTCCTGGAAGTGGTAATCCTTTTGGAGAGAAGAGCAGGGTTTCCTCAAGGGAGTCTTCCTGGAAGCGAAGGGGCAATGAATTAAATACCAATACTAAAGCTATCATTTTTTTCTACAGTGCGCTTTTGATCTCATTTCCAGCAAGTATTTGTAAAATCCGATATATATTTATTTAACAACTCTGGAACACTTTCAGTCTCCTCAATTTGATTCTCTCCATTATCATTGTATAATTCTACTCTCCTTTTAACTGGTTTATTAAATCTCATTATTTCCTTTCATATTTTCCATTAGTTTTCTTCATATTGTCAGTTATCTTGTTAAATGTTTCTCTTGACTTTCCTACTGTACTTTCTATAATCCTACCTTTCTTCATTGTTGTTAACCCTCAATTTATCAAAAGCTTCTTTCCAAATTTTAGTAGTGTTTTAATCTTTCTACTTATCCAAAAACTTGATGCTTAATTTTCTCCTTTCTCAACATATGTAAATGTATTTATTTTGTGCTTAGTGCTTCTAATGTTGGAAGTTTTCCACTGCTGTGCCATATTTCTAACTTTCGATTGAGTTAATTTGAGCCAGACCTCATTTCTATTCATGGAAATTTGTCTTTTTAAAGTTCAGTAGCCTTTTATTGAAATCATCATCATCATCATCATCCATTCCTGGTAGTGTGCAAAGCATGACTGCATCATCATAATTTCCTAACTGCTTCTTCCTCTGTCAGTTATCTCTTCCTCGCTGTTTCACAGCATTAAATCATTTAAATATATTCACTAAGAAAATGCCATGGATTGTTTCGAAAAAGTGACTCCTACTTTGACCACCAGCAGATAATTTGTGGGTACCAGTGCTCCTCTGGGCCCTTCATCCCCTTCCCTCTAACCCTATTTCTTCTTTTAATCCCAACTCATGCCTCTGACCATTCCCTCAGTTACTTCCATTTCTGAAGAAGGGTCTAGGCCCAAAACGTCAGCCTTCCTGCTCCTCTGATGCTGCTTGGCCTGCTGTGTTCATCCAGCTCTACACCTTGTTATCTTAAAAGAAAATGCTAATTGGTACTCTATTTATATAAATATCTACTGTTTTAATCATTCATCCTGTGCACCACTGAAACCGCACTGGAGGCAGTGCATACTATCTACAAGATACATTGCAGAAACATACTGAGGCTCCTCCTACATCATGCTCCAAATCTATGGCATCAACTAGCTAAAGGACATACTTTGTTTGTCCCTGTATAACCAAAATGACCAAATCTTTAATCCTGTCAGGCCATCCCGGGATAATAGATTTTTTGCAACTCTTGTTTTGCTTTTCTTTGGTAGCTGCCAATTGCAACTGTTACACTGATCCTGGCCACAGTGTAGGAAATCAACCTTGAGAATGCCTTCAAATTGAACTGATTTAATTCTGTCACTCTATTCTACAACAGTGTAGAATTGTTTGAGTCTCATGAATTGTGATGATATCAAGATCGGTGCATGCTGCTGGTCCTGTCACTACTGGACTGTTAGTAACTACCAGATAGGAAGTTTTGGGAAGTCATGATGTGCATACCTTTTGGCACGACAGTGTGATTCTGTCAATATGTGGAATTGGTGATGCTTCATATACAGAGATGAGCTCTTGTAGGTTGAAATGCTGATTTTAGCTGTTGACCTATGCCAACCTGCTTTTTTAGAACACGTGGTGTTAATGATCATAAAAGCCTCTCATTGCCCTATACAATCGACATGGTGTGTGAGGCCAACAATATGGAAAACATAGTCATTTTGTGAAATTTGTCATTCATTCAGTTGACTGTGGAGTGCATTAACATGTTTGGGTTTGTACAAGTTTTTAAGAGTTTCCTTGCTGCCAGCAACACAAACAATGTTTTGTTTTGAGTTCTGGCTTGACCTTTCATGAAGATATTAGATTTATTTTCAAAAAAGAGGGTGTAATTTTGGTTGTTTGTTTTAATCGTTTAACTTTTATCTTTTTTTTAATCTTTTCTTTTTTTTTCTTTTTGTTGGTCCTTTACTGGGCTATAGTCAGTTTGCAAACTGTTGCTTTTAATAATACAGGCCTGCAGTAGCAGGTCTCTGCTGCTAGATGGTATTTACACTAAAAAAGGAGTGGGGACACCATGGCATTTACATCATTTATATTGGCACAGAATTGGAGAGACAAGAACAAGAAAACAACCAATTTCTACACGAGGTAAGCCTACTTTTTAATGTATTTTAATATATTGTACATGATAGCTCTGCATTTACTCACTGAAATTAGAGCTGCCAGTTTTCCAAATGTTTTGAAGTTAAGGGCTGTCATCTAATTGATATTTAATGAGGTTTCCAAGTGTCTGCCATTGAGAACTTGAATACTTTGATAAATTGCCACCATGGCTTACTATGATATGTCACTGTGGTGTGGGCATTATTAGCAGCAGATTATTTCTCTTAAGATATATACTGCATACTAACTGATATATAACACACAAAATAGAATCTCATCTTCCAATTTTGCTTCTGTACTCAACATTGAGTTCAATAGCTTCAAACAATGAACTCTGTCTTCCAGTTTGATTTTTTTCCTTCTTTTTTCAAGTGCCAGTACGTGTCTTGTTTTCATACTTTGCTTTCAGATAGAGCTGTGATTATCCTGCCATTAACTGTTGCTCTAAACTTTGTTTCTTTACTACAACTATTACCATTCTCTTTACTAAAACAAAGAACTGCAGATGCTGGAGATCTGAAGCAAAAACAGAAATTGCTGGCAAAACTCAGCAGGGCTGGCAGCATCTGTGGGGAGAAAGCAGATTTCCTCAGAGTTCTGAGGAAGGGTCACCGGACCCGAAATGTTAACTCTGTTTTTTCCTTCACAGATGCTACCAGACCTGCTGAGCTTTTCCAGCAACCTTGTTTTTGTTAACATTTTTGGGTCCAGTTATTCTAGTTCAGCAATTTCTGGTTTTGCACCATTCCCTTTACCTTTTCTTCCATGACATCTTTATTATTGAATCTCTCCCACCCTCTACCATACCCCAGACTTTCCCTTTGTCTCTTCAGCCTCTCCCTTTTCTCCAGTCAATAATCCATCAAATTTCTACTTCCCTTGTGTTCCAGAGAAGAGTCATGTCTGATGTGAAGTGGTAACTGTTTCTTTCCACAGATGCTGCTGAGTATTTTCAGCACTTCCTACGTTAAACTTCAGTTTTCTGGTATCTGCATTGTTTGCTTGTATCCTACCTTGACCATGTTCATTAGGTTAATTTCACGAATTGTTCATACCATACATTGCCTCTCTGAAATGTTTGTAGATCGGCAGCTCTATCCTATCTCCGTGGTTTAATCGTCTGGGATTTGCATTGAGAATTTTATCATCTTTTTCTTCTCTTTCTTTATCCAAATTTTTTCTGAATGTAATACTGTTGCAAATCCTTACATTTTAGCACCCAACTGGTTAGATTCCTTCCCCTGACAGGCATCTTAGTGTTAGTAACATAAATCTGCTGTAAGAAGCACTGTAAGCTACGGTGACCAAATATGTACAAAATTTCAACATGATCTGCTATGTTATCACCAGGTAACTGTCAGAACAACCTTGTGTCCTGTAAACATCAGCAGTTTATAATTTTGTCAGGACAACTTTGAGTCCTGTAAACTTCAGAAATTAATAATCTCTGTGATGCATGCAATTCCAGCTGCAGATTGTTAGCACAAGTTTGTCCCAAGATTCAAATGCAACAGTTAACTCCCTCTTAGCAATTATTTCTGGCAATACACTTCTTACTATTTGGATTTTGTTCATAAATCTATTTGCAGGTCCCTTGAATTTTCTATAACTTCGAGCTGCTTCCACTTTCTACGAATGACCCCCATGAATGACTGCTTCCCGTCTTTGTGATATAAACAAGTTAATAATATTTACCCAAAAGCAGAAAACAGTGGAAATTTTCAGCAAGGCTGACATCATCTGTGGAGAGACAAATAGAGTTAGTATTTCAGATGAGAGACTCTTTAGAGAGTCATCAGCCTGAAACATTAACTGTTTCTCTCTCCATTCGCTCAACCTCCACTGCCTTCTGGGAAATTCTGCAGCATATTGATGTCTGAGAGAAACTATTTCTTCTCATCTCTGCCTTACATAGGGAACATCTTAGTTTTAAACAGTGTCCCCTAGTTCTAATCTCCACCATAAGAGGATAAATGTTCCCGGTATCCACCCTATCAAGTCTTTTCAGGATTTTATACATTAAATAAAATCAGCTCTCATTCTTATAAACACAAATGAGTAAAGGCCCAACTTGTTCAACACAGATGTTCCCAATGATCAGGGAGTCCAGAATCATGGGTCACAGTTTAAGGCTATGGGATAGGCCATTTAGTACAGAGATGAGGAGAAATTTCTACATCTATAGAGTAATGAACCTATGGAATTCTCTGCCACAGAGAGCAGTTAAGGCTAAAACATTGAATGTTTTCAAGAAGGAAATGAATGTAATTCTTAGGGCTAAAGGGATCAAAGTGTATGGGGAGAAAGTGGGAACTGGGTCCTGAGTTGAGTGATCAGACATGATCATATCAAGTCGCCCACTCATTTAATCTGTTTATATCTCCTTCATACCTCTTGGTGGCCTCCTTATAGCTTACATTCCCAATTGGCTTTATTTCGTCAGCAAACTTGGATAAGTTGTTTCTCTCCCCTTCTTTAAGTTATTGTTATAAATTGTAAATAGCTGAGGCCTAACACTGATCTTAAAGATGCTCCAATAGTCACAGCCTGCAAATTTGAAAGTTCCCTGTTTATCTTTACTTTCTGCTTCCGGTCCATTAACCAATCCTCCATCCATGTTAAGATATCAACTAAAAGTCCTTATCATTTGTTCAATCTTTTGTTGCAATGCAGGATCCCCTCAATCAACTTCCCTCGTCACATTATCAAGAAAAGATTGTTTGTAAATTTATCAAAATGATTTACCTTTTGTAAAACCATGTTGACTCTGGATGATCATTGTGGAACTCCCTAGGGGCATTGTTAAACTAGATGGTGTTTATAGCAGGATTTAATAATGGAGCAGGTAAAAGAGAAGTTTTTATAACAGGATAAATAAATATTAATGGGAGAAGCATTTTACAGGAAGACAGAAAGTGGAATAAAATGTTCATCTGGAAAACTACTTCAACTTAAACCTTGGCTACAGAAGAAAAGAATGGATAAGAAGAGTGAACTGATGTGAGGAAGCAGTTCCTTAAGTAAAGATTGATCAATACCATGAATGGTATTTTGGGTTGGATTTTGAAAACACCAGTCCAGGTCTTTATAAAATATTAGTTAGGCCGCAGTTATAGTATTGTGTGCAGTTCTGAAATCCACTTTATAGGAGGGACGTGGCAGCACTGGAGATGGTGCAGAGGGTATTTCCAGGATGTTGCCTGGGCAGGAGAGTTTTCATTAGGAAGATAGATTGAATAGACCAGGATTGTTCTCCTTGGAGCAGAGGAGACTGAGAAGGGGACATGATTGAAATGCATAAAATTATAACGGGCATAGATAGGGTAGACGGAAAGGAACTTGGTCCCATTGTGGAGAAAACAATGATCAAGGGGCATAGATTTAAGGTGAGGTACAGGTATTTTGGATGGATTGTGAGAAAGTTGTTTTTCACTTGGAGGGTGGTGGAATCTGGAATTCACTGCCTGTGAGAGTGATAGAGGCAGAAATCCTCATAACATTTAAAAATGTAGATGTGCACTTGAGATATCAAAATATACAGGGCTATCGCTAAGTGCTCGAAAATGGGATTAGAATAGTTGAATGGTTGATTTTGACTGGCACAGACTTGATGGTTGAAAGCCTTTTTCTATGTTGTAGACCTCTATGACTCTACTACTCTACTTCTGGCCTTCTATTCAAGCAAGAACATATGTTAAAATCTCTGACTCTCTCATAACTCAATGGTTTATGACCAATAATATGCCAGTTTCCTTTCATTAAACTATTTTGAATACACCTGTATCATTTCATTGGTATCATAATCAAAGCACATTTATTTCTGAGAATTAGACCTGCGCTTATTCCTTGCTTTTTTGCTAATAAAATTGCATCAATGAATTAAAGAAAACAACCATTCATGGGATGTTGGCTTTGCAGGCTGGACCAGAATTTATTGACCATTCCTATTTGCCCTTCAGAAGGTTGTAGTGAACTGCCTCCTTGAACTGTTGCAGTCCATTGATAACATTTGGTGATTAAGCTTATGTCAACCCGAATGTTACATGACACTCAATAGCAGTATTGAACACGCACCATACAACCGCAACGCGCAAGAGAATTCCTATATTTGCTTTGCATTTTGTGCAAAACATGGGACCAGTGTTCTCAAAATGGTATTTGCCTTAAATCTTTCATTATGTTGTTTCAAGCAAGTGGGAAATTGATGCTTGAATACATTACAGGATTAGCTGGAATAGCTCATGTAATTCTATATCGAACGAATAAATGTTCTCAGGAACTTTCTTAATGAAAGTTAAGTCAGGCCACCTCCAGATAATGGTCTTTTGAAATTCTTGCAGTTGCTCATCTTTGATAGTTGCTGTTAGCAACTGTTCACAGTGGCTCTGGCCAAAGAGTAACAGATTTGCTTCAAAAACATCTTCAACTTCAACTAAAACAAAATAAAAAGAACTGTGGATGCTGGAAATCTGGAACAAAAGCATAAATTGCTGGTGAAACCCAACAGGTCTAGCAGCAGAGATAGTAGGAACTGCAGATGCTGGAGAATCCGAGACAACAAGGTGCAGGGCTGGATGAACACAGCAGGCCAAGCAGCATCATAGGAGCAGAGAGGCTGACTTTCTGATGAAAGGTCTAGCAGCATCTGTGGATAGAAAGCAGAGTTAATATTGTGAGTCTGGTAACTCTTCATCAGAGTTTTCCTGCATTACGCCAGCAATTTCTGCTTTTGTTTCAACTTCAATGAGTCCACTTGAGTCATGTGCTGTCAGTAATGCCATAATGGAAATAGTTGACTCTTGTAAATTATGACTCTACCAAGATCTGTGCATAACTGTCTGCTACTGCTGGACAGCTGGCATCTGCTTGGTAAAAAAAATTTCAGGGAACTGCAATGAGTTTGTATATTGGCACTGGGGTACAATTCTGCCAATTCACAGAATTGGCTATCCATCATATGCTGAAGGACAGTCACACATAAGTTACACCCTGAAGAGCCACTTGCTGAGGGAGATGTCTTTCAGGATACATGGTGGTAATTTAATGGCACGAGCTAATGTATTGATTTCAGTTCTTAGGTTGTGAAGTCCTGCTTTTTCAGGACATATGAGGTCAATGTTTATAAAAGAGTCTGATTGTCTTATACCAACAACATGGTGTATGAGGTTAGCTGCTGGAAAGTTTGGTCATCTTCTGAATGGGTTGTCTGTATAATTCATCGATGTTGTATGTATTTGAGTTCTGGAATCTGGCCTGACCAGGTTTCCTGCAAATGAGAAATTTGGGGTGGGTGGAAAGGAACGATGAGAACATGTGTTGGGTGGGAATCAATAATTGCTTCCTCAGAGTTGGCAACCGAACAATTTCAGCTCATGATACCAGCCATGCTGCTGAACCCCACTTTTCGAAGCCCTGTTCTAAGATCCTGCTTGGGCAACAGTAGTAGAGCGTGAACCAGTGAGTCTTAACTAGAAGACGTCATAGCAACAAGATGCAGTTACATGATAGCAATTGGTACAATATATTGGTTAGTTAGATATAATTCCCAAGGTTATCAAGAGTCAGGGATGACATGATTGACCCCAATGGGATCTCAAACTAGACTCCTGATTCACCTCTCAAGACTAAATTACATTATCATTTTGGTGGAACTTAATAGGGTCTCCATAATTAAGACCATAACATATAGGAGTAGAATTAAGCCATTTGGCCCATCAAGTCTGTTCTGCCATTTGAAAATGGCTATTATGTTTCTCAACCCCATTCTCCTGTCTTCTGCCCATAACTCTTGATCTCCTTCCAATCAAGAATCTCTGTCTTAAATACACTCAATGACTTGGCCTCTACAACCTTTTGTGGCAATAAGTTCCACAGATTAACCACCCACTGGCTGAAGAACTTCCTCCTCATCTCAATTCTAAAGGGTCATCCCTTCACTCTGAGATTATTCCCTTGGACCCTCGTCTCTCCTACTAGTGGAAGCAATTTCTCTACATCCAATCTATCCAGGCTTCAGTAAGTTTCAATCAGATACCGCCCACCACCCCTCCAACCCATCCTTCTAAACCCCATCGAGTACACACCCATACTCCTTCATACAATAGAAAAACAGGTGTAGGCTATTCTGTCCATTGACTCTGCCCCGCCATTCAATACGATCATAGCTGATTGAACACTTCAGTGCCTTTTACCTACCCCAATCCCATAACCCTGTATGCCAAATTAATCAGAAATGTATCAGTCTCTATCTTAAATACACTCAAAAGCTGAGCTTCAACAACCCTCTGTAGTAAAGAATTCCAAAGGTTCATAACCCTTTGAGTAAAATAAATTTGCACCTTAGACCCAAGAGGCATCCCCCTTATTTTTACATTATGGTCTGTCATTCTAGACTCCCCATCTAGGTGGAAACATCTTACTTGCATTTACCTTGTCTATCCCTTTACATATTTTGTAAGTTTCAATGACATCACCTCTCATTCTTCGAAACTCTAGAGAATACAGGCCCAGTTTGCTTAAACTGTCATCAGAGGACAGTCCCACCAACCCAGGAACAAATTTGGTGAACCTTAGTTGCGCTCCCTTTGTGGCATTAATATCCATCCAGATACCAAATCTGCACACAGTTCTCCACGTGTGGCCTAACTAAGCTCTTATATAATTGAAGAAAGGCTTCACTGTTTCTGTACACAAATTCTCCTGCAATAAAGGCTAACATTCTATGAGCCTTCCGACCCGCTTATTAGCCTTCAGTGACTTATCGACAAGGACACTGAGGTCCCTTCGTATACTTACACCTTCCAACCTCTCACTACCTGAGAAATATTCTGCACATCTGTTTCTTCCTCAAAAATGAATGATGTCTGATCCTCACCTCCAAATTGCTGATATATTGTGAGCAGCTGCCATCCAACTACTGATTCTTGCAGTGTTCTCCAACTAACTGTCTGCCAACATGAGAATGATGAATTTATCTGTTTTCTGTCCCTTAGCTGAATTCATGTCAGTCTCATGTGGAGATCCATCCATTTCCTAACCCAACTGCTTTCAATGTTCTAGAATTAAAATTAGGTTTTATTGTCATGTGCACTCAAGTACACAGGAGTACAGTGAAAAGTGTACAGTCGACATCTTGGATATAAAGGTACCTAAATGCAAAACCTTGGGTATAAAGTAGAAAAATAAAGAAATAAAGTTGAAAGTTCAACATTACAGTCCTTCTTAAGTGCTTAACCATGGGCCTAGATCCAGGCTCTTCTACCCTGATATTGAGATCATCACCACCCCAAAGCAGTCAGCCAGCCTCGAGTCCCTTTACCGTGCTGCTGCCACAGAACCATGTCAGTATTCTTTGGTGCCATCTTGTCTCTACTGACGCACCACTGCCATGAGTCCACGCTGGGCCATTCTCGGCAATGCAGTCCCTGCTGAAGCTGCCGGGTCTTGCCTCCCTGCGCCACTTCCCCTGGGAGCAAACGTTGCCTCCAATGCACTGGACAGCCTGATGCTGTCTGTGCTCTCCACAGAAGGTAAGTAAGGTTAAAAGTTTAAAATACAAAAGAAAGAAGGGAAAAAGGGCAAAAGCAGATGGAGCAGACGAGCTCCAGGCTCAGGAGCTCCATCACACCATGTTGACCAGAAGACAAACCTACCTGCTGTTGGTGACTCTATCAAAAGCCTTCTGAAAATCTAAGGTTACTCTGTACATTGGCTCTCCTTTATCCCTTTTGTTAGTAATAATTTCAAAAAACTCCAAAACTTTTGTCAAACACAATTTCCTATTTGCTAAGTATGCCCAATCATATAATTATTATCCAAATGTCTATATCACAGCCTTTATATGAGATACAAGCATTTTCCCTATTACTAACGTTAAGGTAACAGGTCTGTAGATCTGAGATGACAAGGTGTAGAGCTGGATGAACACAGCAGGCCAAGCAGCATCAGAGGAGTAGGAAAGCTGACATTTCGG
>NC_063346.1:20904970-20916044 GCF_021869965.1 Rhincodon typus | reverse complement strand
TTTGTTGCGAACCGAGCGTAGGTGTTCTGCAAAGCGGTCCCCGAGTCCCCGAAACGTCAGCCTCTCTGCTCCCCCGAAACGTCAGCCTCTCTGCTCCTATGATGCTGCTTGGCCTGCTGTGTTCATCCAGCCCTGCACCTTGTTGTCTCGGATTCTCCAGCATCTGCAGTTCCTACTATCTCTGCTGACAGAGGAGTTCATTTTACTTGTATGCAAATCTTAAATGCTCCAGTCTGTTAGTTGATATATTTCATCCATCCAGGAAAATTATCCAGTTAAAATTAACTGCATTAGCACAAAGCTGTAAATCAATTCCAGGACGTCAATGGTTAGAAAAAACATCATCATCGAGTGGCTCCACAAAGGCTGATCAAAAATCTGAATTTTCAAAAATTAGGCTCTTGTCTGTTCAACTGTATAGCATTCTATTAATTGCTAGTTTTGAGCTTTTAATTGCCAGGTAAAGCTACCCAACTGATTATGAATGGATTACAAAATGCCACACACACAGATAAAATCCAAAGCTTAATTTTAAAATGTTAACGAAAGCACCATGACTGAAGGAAATTAAAATGGATACTACAAAATCAGACTAAACAATTCTTTTGTTCAAACTAAGCTCGGCTTCTGTAAAAATAAAATCTTAACAGGACATCTTTTGATTACTGCAATAGCAAATAAATGGGACGTTAAAATTTTAACCATTGAAAGAAAAATCAGGTTCATAAAGAAAAAAAAACAAAATCAGTGAACAGAAGAACAGAATTGTCTTTGCGTTTGGACAGGGCAATGTTAATTTAATATAAAGAAAAACACTAGGCTACTCAAACCTGAAAGATACAGAAACGTAGGTTATCTGATCAGGGATGAAACAGTACTTGGATGTTACAACTGGACTCGGTGTTCCTGGGGTAGGCTGAGCAGAAAACACCCAAGATTTTATTCTCCTGATCATTACATGTTGAATTTTATTGGGGACTTCACATCTAGTCTTCAATGACAAGGTTCTGGGTCAACTGTTAAGCACTTTGCTTTCAAATCGTCTGTCATTACTCACAAAATAAAAACCAAAAGAACTGCGGATGCTGTAAGTCAAAAACAAAAGTAGAGATTGCTCAAAAAGCTCAGCAGGTCTGGCAGCATCTGTGAAGAGAAATCAGAGTTAACGTTTCAGGTCAAGTAACCCTTCCTCCAAACTGATGGTGGCTTGGAAAATGTTGGTTTATATGCAAAAGATACAGTGGGGGAGGGGTAAGGAGTAAATGATAGGTGGGAATAGAGCCCAAAGAGAGAAAAGAGCAGTTGGACAGACAAAGGAGTTGGTAACGATCTGGCTAAGAGGGTAAAGAGCTGTTAATGGGGACTGTTAGTGACTAACAATAGGTAGTGTGTAATAGCAGACTATGTGATAACAAGGCCTGGTGTGGGGTAGGAGGCTAGGACATGGGAGGGTTCAGGCCCTAAAATTATTGAACTCGATATCGAGTCCAGAGGGCTGCAGGGTCCCCAAGCGGACAATGAGGTGTTGTTCCTTCAGCTTGTGTGAGCTTCACTTGTACCCATGGCCACTCCTCTGACCTGAAGTGGGTACCTGCATGGGCCCCAGTTAAACCTGGCTCTTCACAGGGTACGTAGAACATTCCTTGTTCCAGTCCTATTCTGGCCCCCACCCACATCTCTTTCTCCAATATATCAATGATATCATCGGAGCTGCTTTCCTCTCTCATCTGGAATTGGAAAAAGTTCATCAATTTTCCTTCCAATTTCCATCCCGCTCTCACTTTCACCTGGTCTATTTCTGACTCTTCCCATCCCTTCTTCAACATCTCTGTTTCCATTTCTGAGGACAGGCTGGCCACTAATATCCACTATAAACCCACTGACTCCCACAGCTACCTGGACTATGCATCCTCATACCCTGCTTCCTGTAAAGACTCCATCCCATTCTCTCAGTTCCTCCATCTCCACCGTATATGTTCCGATAGGCCAACTTCGACAAGGGAGCCTCCAAAATGTCCACCTTCTTCCTCAACCAAGGATTCCCCAGCTCCGTTGTCAACAGGGCCCTCAACTGGGTCTGACCCATCTCCCGCACTTCCACCTTCACCCCTTCTCTTCCCTCCTGCAACAGCGATAGGGTTCCCTTGGTCCTTACCTACCATCCCACCAGCATCCACATCCGGAAGATCATTGGACACCATTTCCGCCACCTCCAGCGAGATACCACCACCAGACACATATTCCCCTCTCCTCCTTTGTCCACCTTCTGCAGGGACCATTCCCCCGGTCCACTCTTCCTTCATTCCAACAACCCCCCACAGCCCCACAGCTCCTTCCCTTGCAACTGCCAAAGATGTAACACCTCCTCCCTATCCAAGGGGCCAAACACACCTTCCAGGTGAAGCAACACTTCACCTGCACTTCCCAGAATCTAGTCTGTTCCATTCGCTGCTCACAATGTGATCTCCTCTACATTAGAGAAATGAAGCACAGATTGGGTGACTGCTTCAGAGAATTTCTATGTTTTTCCCACAAAAAAAGACTCTGAACTACCTGTTGCCTGCCACTTTAACACACCACCCTGTTCTCTGGCCAACATCTGTCTTTGGCTTGCTGCAGTGTTCCAGCAAAGCTCGACACAAGCTGGAAGAACAACACCTCATTTTCCACTTGGAGACCCTGCAGCCCTCCGGAATCAATATTAAGTTCAATAATTTTAGGGCCAGATCATTATCCACTCCTTTGTCTGTCCAACTGTTCTTCTCTCTCTTTGGGTTCCTTACCCCATCCCCATTGTCTCCACATAAACCAACACTTTCCTAGCCACCATCAGTTCTGAGGAAGGGTTACTGGACCCGAAACATTAACTCTGATTTCTCTTCACAGATGCTGCCAGGCCTGCTGTGCTTGTCCAGCAATCTCTATTTTTGTTTGCCATTACTCACTGTCTGATTCACACATGAAGAATAGTGATGTGGCAAAGGGTAGGTAGCACCCTTGAAATTATAGTCTTACAGCAAAAAAAGTTCCACAAAAAAAATAAATAAAGCCAGTGTGAAGTTTGCCTCATAATTGACTTGCTCACAAACAGTTCAGTCTGAAACATATATCTGTCTCAAACCCAAGTGCAATCTTAAATAATAAAAAGCAAGTAGATATTTCACAGCAATTATTTCAAAGAAAAGGTCACATATTTCAACCTTCACATAGTCCTAAGGTTGATTTAATTTTCACATAACATGTATACTGCGGTACTTACTAAACAATATATTCCACGTTCAAACATTGTTCACAACCTATTTTTGATGGGATTTTATCTGTATTTCGAGCAAAATTCCCCTTGTATGAAAATTTGGAGAAACATCCCATGGCAACATAGTCTTTTCATTAGCAAACAAAATGTTAGAAAGCACCATGAAAAGAGCTGAGGAAATAAACTGATTCCATAAAGGAAGGATTGCTTTAATTGGAAGGGCGGTTACCATAAGGCCACAATGAACCAATACAGAAGAAAGGAAAATCCTCCTTTTTTGACAGATTCATTCTTTTCATACCTGGTGGGTGTTACCAAAGATATGGGCAACACTTCAAAAATCTTACAAATCATAGGGCGGAATGCTTCATTTATCAAATAAACTTCTACATTACTGCTCAGTGCACCATTTACCACTTTTTTTGTTAAAACAATTGGATTTTTCACTGAGTATGTTGCCCTCAGAGGAAATCGTGGGAACTAAATTTGATAGCCCCTAAGTGCTGGCAAGAGGGATCACATTGCAGGATTAACTCGCACTCATTAGGTGTAATACAGGCAGAAGACAACTTGGTCTGCCAGCTCATTTCAATGCTTTCAGTGCCCAGTCTGTGCTGGCTGGGTCTTTGATTGGATGGTAGCGTTGGCTGTTTCCTCCTCCCCCTCAGTTGCTCACCATATAGTTGGTGCTGATACTGACAGCTCATGATGATGAGATTGTGCAGTGTACAGTGTACAGTAATCTTGACACCAGCTCTGTCGTGTAGTAGAGAACTTGGGCAGAGTGGTCAGAGAAGCAGAAGCATATTTTTAGTGCACTAACGCTTAGCTCTATCACGTTTGATGACAGCACATCATGCACGTCAAAGTGATCTGCCATATAGTCAGCCATGTCGCCTGGGCTGCATGGCATAATGCTGTCAGTTCAAAGCAATACTTGACTAACCTGGGAGCCATTGTGGTGGCTCAGATATAGATGGCATACAGATTGTCACAGATTAAGCTTAACATGGTTATTACCAGCATACCAGGCACTCACGGATTATCATCATGCACCAGTTGAATGACGAAGGGGAGGAATCAGTATTCCCTCTCATTTTCTTCTAATGCATGGACGTCCAAGGTCCATGTCCCACAGTGAATCCCAAGACGAGAAATCACTGCTTTGGCATTCCCCCTAGAGTGGCTACGTGGCCATGCAGCATACAGGGGAAATGGGCTGAGTTGGCGTTATGTGCCCGCAAAGTGATGTGTGCGCTGTCAGTGATGCTTGGCATCTTGGAGAAACCTGCAAGTCGAGCAAAGCTATACACTCATTCCATAGCGTAGCAGTGCTGGTATAAGCATGTTAAGTGGCTGTAAGCCTGTCAATGCCCTCAGCACATGGGAACCTGTGTGTTCCATCACAAAAGAATGTGGTGCACATCCCAGGCATCATCTAAGAGCACATATAGTACAATATAGCACCATGAACATTCTACATAGAAGGAGGTGGATCTTACCACCAGATTTAAACAAATAATATTCAATTCTTCATTTTATGCTTTCTCAGGTGTTTATGTCATCATGGGTACACAAATGAGAGTGAAGTAGGCAGGCTTGACAGTGTGACAAATTAACTGGATTAACAATTGCATTTTGAAATTACAAAAATCATAAAAATTGCTTTGTAATGACACTGATGCATGTGGCATCCAGTTAAGCAAAATCTCTCTATTGTGGGCATAGATAGATTTACATCATTGGTAAAAAAATAAATCACACTAATTGTGGGAGGGAGGATGGACTTCTCTTAATTTGCTTCAGTAACCAGCACGTTCTCATTGGGCTAGGTATCCTGTATACTAGATATACAGGTCTATATAATAGTGTACATGCTTAAATACTCTACTCCAGGTGTTCAAATTCCTGTCAAACACAGTGTTTAATGCTGCTTTTAACATCTTGAGATCATGGAATCATAGAATCCCTACAGTGTGGAAGCAGGCCATTCACCCCATCAAGTTCACACCGACCGTCCGCACAGCATCCCACCCAGACCCACCCACTACTCTATCACTGTAACCCTGCATTTCCCATGGCTAATCTATCTAGCCTACATATCCCTGGACACGGTGGGCAACTTAGCATGGTCAATCCAACTAACCTGCACATCTTTGGGCCGTGGGAGGAAACCTAAGCATCCAGCAGAAATCTAGGCAGACACGGGAGAAACATTTGTGTGGAGTTTTGCACAGTCGCTCGAGGGTGGAATCGAACCCAGGTCCCTGGAGCTGAGAGGCAGCAGTGCTAACCACTGAGCCACCATGCTGCCCGTGGAACATCTAATTATTATAATAAAACAAAGATACGCAGAAGCTAGAAATCTGAAACAAAAAAGAGAAACTGCTGCAAAATCTCAGCAGATCTGGCAGCATCTGTGGAGAGAAAGCAGAGTTAACATTTTCAAGTCTAGCAACCCTTCATCAGAACTGATTATTCAGAACTAAGTATTATACATGTCCACTGGAAAATATCAAGATTAACTGAGCTCCCACCCACGTGGAGATAAATAACTTCATTTTCTCTATTAATTCCTTTCAATAATCCAACTACATAACAAAAAGAAAGACAAGCACAACTAGCGAGTCAACCGTAGTCCTGCTTTATAAAATTAAAGAAAAAAATTCATATACAGTGGCTTCCATTACACTCCAAGCATTATATTATAAGATATCAAATACAGAAAAAAACAGAATGTAAACTAAAACTGCATTCTTCCAACAAATTTGCAACCACCAGCTCATCAACAAAACTACCTCATCAAAAACCCTTAAGTTCTAGCTGATGTCAGAATTGACACAGTTACAGCTCTGTAGCCTCAAGAGATCATGTCCAGGACATTTTCACAGCAGAATAATACATTGTGTGCTGCATCGTATAATGTTGTCAGTTCAAAGCAACACTTGACTGACAACATCTTCTGACTTACAGTGAGCAATGCTCGGGAAGATCCACCAGTTCTATCCAAAGTGCAGTGGAAACTGAGCAAAATGATGCCATGTCCCGATGTAAAAGTGTCTCTTTAAAGACTCTCATTCTGTTATAATCACCCAATCTCTTCAACAATCCAAAGTAGTTTCTTTGAAAAAAGAACACTCAAATGGGAGTGGTAACTTGCCAAATTTTATGCGCTACAAATGTACATCAAACTGTGTGCACATCAACCAAGTCACAAGACTGTTTACAAGTCATGAGAAACAGATCCAACCCTCTGAGGCAATATTAATCCAGGCGATGAGACAACTAATCCAAACTCTCCATCTGTGTGTAGAAAGGGACTTAAAGTCAGGAGCAGTGCCAAGCAGGCATCTGATGCAAGGCGTGGTGCTATATAAACAGTTGCCTGTGCAGCAATAATACATCAAGTAAATAATGGGATCTGACACACCAATAATCAGCAATCTTATTAACACATAGGAACTGTACAGAATATGCAATAAACAATTTGATGCAACTTGGCTGAATGTACAAGATGGATGCTAACTGCATTGCATTTGGCTGTACAAAACCTGTTCCATCTGATTAAAGGAATCCCCAATCAGCCTGTAGATGTAAACATATCAGAAAGTTATGTGAAATATGTAAATAACAGGCACCACAACACCAAGGCATGCTAGGAGGATTGACATTCGTGCAGAGCTACTATACATCCTGTGCCAATGGAAATGAATCAATTCCGTAAATCCACGATGAAGATTGTTTTACTGCATGAGTACTTTCTTCCAGTTAAGTATGATTTCTTGCTTTTCTGTCCAGCTAATGATTTTCCTACAATTATTACTTTAAGTTATTTGAACTAGTCCTGATTTCAAGATCACTTCCTCCATCCCCAGTCTCTCCCAAACACATACCAATGCCAGAATTTTCCCTGGCAATTCTTGCTGGGAGTGGGCTAGCAGGTGAGGGGAAGAGGATGTGTAAAATCGGGTGGTATGGTTTGGGGTTGGGGTCTGTACCTGTCACCATACCCACTTCTACTAGTACTTTACCAGAGGCAGGGTGGTGTTGATCTGTCTGCTGGTAGCCCGATTGTGGTCTCAGTCTCTTTTCATGTTTTGGCACCCTTGCTTGTTCCCACCCCCTGGCCTTGGGATTGCAGGCCTCCTGACCCACCCCAACAACCTCACTGGATTCTGACTCATTGGCTGTAGCAAGGCCATCCAGATTCATCTTTGAATCTGATCTCCATATCGTTCCACTTGGTGGACTGATTGCAATCCCAGCAATGGCCTGGAGGCACTGCTAGTGACCAGTAGCTCTCAGCAGCAGATCAAATTCCCAAATAGCAGCAGAAACAACTACCTGAGCCACTGAACAGACAGGCGACCATGAAACCAGCCCATCACTTGCTGGACTGGTGGAGGCAGGCTCACCCCCAACAATCCAGCAGTAGGAAGGGTTTACCAACTCCATGAAAAACTCAAGCCCAACAGCCCATGACTCTCACATCAGTGATATTTGCCTTAAATGGTTGGGATTGCAATATGGTGCATCATCCAGTTTTCCTTTATTCTTGACATCAAGGACTACTTGCATGAAAATATCACAGTAGTTTCACACCGCACATAACGCCTCAGTGCCAAGAACCTGAAACTGTCAACCACCACCCAGAGGGATGGGAACCTAACAAGAAAACACCTCAGAAGAAAAATATTGAATGTTTTTCTGATTAAGTAATTCCTTCATAACTCTGATCAAAGAAAAACAAAGTACCAGAAAATATTAAGCTATGGGAGCGAATTACACATTATGTCCTTGAAAACCATATGCAATACTTGTTAGCATTGTAACATAATAAAAGTGAACAACTGAGTGATTTCAGTATTTATACTCCTAAGAAACATCTGAAAGTGCTTCCAACTTAATGAGCTATTTTGATAGAGTCATACAGCATGGAAACAGACCCTTCAGTCCAACTTGATGATGTGCAATTATATATGCAAGTACATCATCTATTTTGAAAATCTCATTTGTCAATCTCATTTTGGTGTTGAGTGTTAAGGAAACAAAAATATTGGCCAGGGTATGTACTGAGAGAATTCCCAACTCTTGTGTAGAGTTTAAAATACGGATGCAGCCCTTCCAGTCCATGTTATGTTTCCGCTCCACATAAGCTCTATTCATTTATGCACTATATTCCTAGAGTCCTCGAACTTCCTTCATCCACCTAACTTAATCTTGAACGTCGATATACCTTCTGCTTCGACTTATACTTTAGGAAATAACTTCCACCTTTTTTTAAAATATCACCCTCAGTGTAAAAAAGCTTCTCTTGATTTCCACTAGATCTCTACAAGATATTCTTGTATCTATTGTCCCTCACTCTTGACACTTCATCTACAGAAAGCAGCCTGCTTCTGCATAACTTCCGTCACCTTTGAGATGAACCATGAAATCTTTAACATCAACTAAGAAGTAGCAGACAAACTCAGAATTAAATGTTGCAAATGAAGAAAGCGTTTACAACACACTTTTAGTGGGTCACTAGAATGTGAACTATGATCATAAAAGCAAAATTTCTAGGATAGCATCCATGACTCAGACACAGCATTTTCGATTAAAGGTCAAAAATGGAGGGATCTGGGAAACTTGACAATTAAGGTAAAACCTTTTGGCATTTTTCTCCATTTGCAACAATATATAAAATAGACATTTAAAAGAAAATCCAAACAGAAATTGCTGGAGAAACTCAGTAGGAAAAAGCAGAGTTAATGTTTCGGGTCCAGTGATCCTTAATCTCCACAGATGCTGCCAGACTTGTTGAATTACTCCGGCAAATTCTGTTTCTGTTTCAGATTTTCAGCACACATAGTTCTTTGAGTTCTTTTTTGCTAAATAACAACAGTTTGTGCAACCTAAAAATAGTAAGCCAACTGTAGCCAGCAACTCCAGCCTGCTCTGCCATTCTGTTAGATCAGACCGGATGTGCTCAGAGTGTTTAGTGTATGTTGAGATGGCACAAGCCACTATTTCAAAGCATAAGGGAACCTACGAAAGACAAACATAGGATTCCTCTTAGATTCCTAAGTAGCTGTTGCTAGTCTTCAAAATAAAGAGCTTTGACTTGTTTATGGAGTAATGGCTAATACAATATTACACACATACACCAAACAAAGCACAACAGATCATATCTCCAAGCTACTTGGAGAGTAGCCACTGTTGTCCTGATGTAATGTTATACAGAGTAGCAGGACAAGTTTTAATCACAGTTCCACATTAACTTAATCTGAAAAATTGACCATTTAGCAACATGTATCTGACAGACAGTCAATCCCATTCCCAGCCCAGCAACGCCCAGCAGCAAGAAAGAAACAGGAGTCTGGTGCTCCCTCCCCCCACCCACCAACACATGATTATTCTTCAAGTACTGCATGTAGTTTTGGTCTCCTTAAAATTGGAAGAATATTCTTGTATTTGAGCCAGTTAAGAAAAGATTCGTTAGGTTAATTCCTCAAATGAACGGTTTAGTTTACAAAGAAGAGTTCAGTAAATTGAGTCACTTGAGTTGAGAAGAATGAAAGGTGATCTTATTGAAACACAACTTTGAGGGTGCTTGACAGGGTGGATGCTCAGAGGATGATATATTGTCAAGTTTGATGGTATTGGGTATTTTACTCAGGCAGGAAGGTACCAAAATCAGTGCCCTGTCATTTTCCACCTCGGCCCCAGTTAGGTGGCAATTTATCACCACTTAAGGGCTTCATGCTGCCACAGCTAGTGGGGACACTCGTTATGTGGAAAGCCCAAAAGGCAAACACTGTCAAGGTTCTTTGTGCACTTCGGAGTGGGGTGGGGTATTAATTAATTAATTAAAATCACTCAATGCCTGGTCACTCACCTTTGATCTGCATCCCCAAGATGATCCAGTGCGCCAGGCAAGTGCACTACTCCCAGCAACCCCCATCTCCCTGGTAGCACTGCTGAGCATAATAAAGCTGCCCGCCTCGAATGGACAGCCAGGTCTCAGCAGAAAGGATGTCCACCCTCAGGGCTCTTGATCTCAGGGAAGAACTGGGAACTGGCAGGCAAGTGGCAGGTCATCCCAAAAATGGCAACATGGGGCCTCAATGCCAGTCATGGGTAAAGACCCTGTCACGGAAATGAAATTCCATTCAATATTTTCCCTTGTAATAGAGTCTGGAAATAGAGGGTATAACATCAGAATTCTTGAACAATAGGGAAATGAAGGGAACAAGCAGGAAGGTGGTGGGGGTGACAGTAAGTTCAGGTCAGCCATATTCTTGTTGAATGACAGAACATGCTGAAATGTCCATTTAGACTTCAACTAGGCCAACCATTATCCAATAAACAGAGGTCCCAAAAGGGTTTTCAGCAAATCTTTTTCTACCCCAAGGATGGCCATCTCCTCCCATTTCTCCTCATCTCGTGTCAGTTCCTGAGGTCAGTGGGAACAGCAGTGGACCACAGAAAAAGCGGCAGCTATCCAGATTCTGCACCTGCACCATCATCTACTTAGGATGGACAGAGAAGGAGCAGTCAGCAGCCAAGCAGTTGAAGAGCAAGATAAACTAAGATCAGTGCAGATGTGTAGCAGTGTACCTTGCTGCATTACTTTGCTGCTGTTTCAGGGTTGTGATAGTGGAGCAAACGCCAGACTAGCAGGTGATCCCAATTATCTAAGCTTGTCAACACCCAAACATTTCTTATTCTTTTCTCAGCAGTTTACTCAGATTTTGTTTTTATTTCAAATTATGTCTGTAAAATAGTCCCTGAATCTTCTCAGAGATAGCAAGAACTGCCAATGCTAGAGTCAGAGAT
>NC_063346.1:20893109-20904470 GCF_021869965.1 Rhincodon typus | reverse complement strand
CCTCATCCCGCCCCCCTGACCTGTCCGTCCTCCCTGGACTGACCTATCCCCTTCCTAACTCCCCACCTACACTCACCTTTACTGGCCCCATCCCTGCCTCTTCGACCTGTTTGTTTCCTCTCCACCTATCCTCTCCTCTATCCATCTTCTATCTGCCTCACACTCTCTCCCTATTTATTTCAGAACCCCCTTCCCCTCCCCCTTTTCTGATGAAGGGTCTAGGCCCGAAACGTCAGCCTCTCTGCTCCTATGATGCTGCTTGGCCTGCTGTGTTCATCCAGCCCTGCACCTTGTTGTCTCGGATTCTCCAGCATCTGCAGTTCCTACTATCTCTGATTCAAAGCACTGACAAGTACTGCCTTTAGTTCTGAATGGGAGCTCAAGTTCATAATAGCCCATTATCCCCCATCCACCAATTTAAAAATTGAACAAATAAGTTTGAAATGCTGGAATTCTGTCAGCTGTTTATTTTGATCATTTAATATCAATATCATATGAAAATTAGACTTGAATGTATCATATATTCATGATGTTTTAATGTATTCTTCATTTATGATTTGCAGACTGCCTAACTAATGTCTGGCTTTCAGTTATTTTAAAAATGGTTCCTGCAGTTGTGTGAGATAAAGGAGAAATAGTAAAATCTTAAAGTTGCTGGAGTTCAACTCTAATCCACATCAGTGAATCTAGGTTAAGCAGAGACATCCATTCAAATTTGATTCACTCGTTAGCAGAAATATATTTTCAGAGCATTTTGAGCAAAAGTTGAAGCTGGCCATGTCATTTTGTTATCATGCAGTAGTAAAATGAGTGCTATTGCTCACTAACAGAAGGTTGCTGTCAAAAATACACTGTTCCTATCACACAAATGAAAAGTGTGGTGTGTGAATTTCAGTGCTGGTGTGATGCCAGGTGCATTGTCCATACATCCTAATGTCAAGTTTTATACCTGATGTTTGAACAGCAAGAACCTTGCTAATGAGTGGTGAGAGACCTATTTGCATGTACATACGTCTGTTTAGTACCGAATCTTGCCTCAATCTATGCTGTTTCCTATTCTCCCAACTGTCAGAGAAAGACAGCGCCAATTCACAAGACAGAAGCCAGAGTAGGTACCTGGCACCTCCAGCTCAGAGGAGTGGAACCCTGGGCAGCATGGTGACTCAGTGGTTAGCATTGCTGCCTCACAGTGCCAGGGAGCTGAGTTCAATTCTAGCCTTGGGTGACACTCTGTGTGGAGTCTGTGTGTTCTCCCAGTGTCTGCATGGGTTTCCTCTGGATGCTCTGGTTTCCTCCCACAGTCCAAAGATGTGCAGGCTAGGTGGATTGGCCATGTTAAATTGCTCATAGTGTCCAGGGATATGCAGGCTGGGTGGGATATCCATGAGAAAAGCAGGGTTACAGGGAAAGGGAAGGGGATGTGTCTGGGTGGGGCGTTCTTCACAGGGTTGATGTGGACTTGTTGGGCCAAATGGCCTGCTTCCACACAATTCCTGGTGGCTCCAGCTCGGAGGAATGTGTTCCTGATGGCTTGGAGGAGCCTCCATTTTGGCCAATAGTTACTTGAATATGTTCCAACGGCAGTGAGTGCCTGCACACCCCCCTCCAAGAACACTGACATTGGACAAGCACCAGCATAATTACAGCATGTCTCCGACTCACTTTGAATACAGTTATCCACTTTAATGCTACACTTTGTAGTGGACTGACCGACACTTTTCAGTGTAATGCTGCTGCTGGACAACACAATTACAATCACCTGTCCCACTGGCAGAGGTGGTGGCACAATGGTATACAGTTGGAAGGGAGTTGCCCTGGGAGTCCAGACCAGATGAAGTCTCATGTCTTCAGGTCATGCACGGGCAAAGAAACCTTTACTGGTTACCATGTACTGCCTCGCCTTAGCTTCCATGTTGAACACTACCTAAAGGAAGTACCGGGGGTGGCAAGGGTGCAGAATTTACTCTTGGGGGTAGGGGGAGCTTCAATGTCTATCACCAACAGTAGCTCAGTAACACCAATACTGAGTGAGCTGGTCAAGTCCTAAAGGACATAACTGCTAGACTGGGTCTGCAGCAGGTATTCAGGCAACCAAGAAGAAAGAAAAACATGCTTGACCTTATCATTACCAATCTGCCTGCTCTAGGTGTGTATGTCCATGATATTTTGGGCAAAAGTGACCACCATGCAGGTCTTGTGGAGACTAAATCTTGTCTTCACATTGAAGATACCCTACATTATGTTGTGTGGCACTACCACTGTGATAAATGAGATAGACTTCGAACAGATCTAGCGACTCAAGACTGATTGTTCATGAGGCCTGGTACATTTATAATGGGGTGAGCAGCAGCAAATGACATGAGAAAACTCACAAGGCTCAGAGAGAGGAATGCTCCACAAAGCTCATCAAAATTGAGACGTAACCAATTTTTGATAAAAGTCAGCCCAATGTCTATCTTTGGATGTGATTCGACAATTGAATAATTTGAATATGGTTTAAGGTACACTGATTTAAGGTTATCAGTCAGCTTTGTAATGGTGCTCACTTACACTTATTGGAAATTACATACATTCATACACATGGACTTGTCCTTGCAAGAAAAATAATCATATCCAAGCATTGCACCTTAATAGAATTAAGTATAAAAGAGTGCAGGGACAATAGTTTCAGGTACATTTTCCATGACAATACCTGAAACCAATCAGAGTCAACTTGCCAGCTCATGTGATATAATTTGTTGTTCTCATTGAAACTTGGCATTCTTGTATCTGCCCTGGTGAGAATAAGACAAAAAGTTTCAACAGTGTGCATTATTTTCAACAATACTGTGCTCAAGTTCTGCATTACCAGGTAAATGTTAAGTTCACAAAGAGCAATTCATTGGGAAGTAATACAAATCTGTCTGTTTTTGTTTGCTGCTGTCAAAAACATCCCCAAGTTGAGGGAAACCATGCTCTCAAACTTGTCTGTTGTGGATGTCTCATCACTGCACGAGGCTGTTCAAGTTTCAGAAGTTCTAAAACAGCTAACCTACAAGGCTGATGAACTCACTTCTACATCACAGGTAACTCCAGTCATGTTCAATTAACATTTTTACTTCTTCCCAATTTCCCCTCAATGATCCTGACTGCTCTTGCTCTTTTGCCTTCTGCAGGAAGATTCTGTACTATAGTAGTTGTATTACAATTGTACTGTTCTATACAATTCAGTGAGCAGAAGTTTAATTCATTCACCTGTGGTTTTCTGAAAACCAGGATTTTGGCTCACTGCCTGTGGATGCTTTGCTTTGAATTGCTCCCTTGGCAGTATTATTTTCCCCAGTGGGTAGATTGCCATTGCCTTCCAGTATCAGGGGGAGGTGAGGAGGCATATTACCGGGCTACCTTCTACCAGAATTGAAATTAAACCAAAATTGGCATTATCCTGAAACACATATTAACTATCCAGTCAATTGAGCCAACCAGCCCCCACTGCAATAAGAAATAAAAAAACCATCCCAAGGCATTCATTCCTAAAGTAGAATATGCCTTGAAACATTAATGCCCATTTTTTGATGGAAAACATGATTGTAGATTAAAATAACACAAAGAGGTGAAATGTACTTAAATGAAGTGGCATGGTGGTTCACAGGTTAGCACTGCTGCCTCACCACCAAGGAGCTGGGTTCAGTCCCAGCCTCAGATGATTGTCTGTGTGGAGTTTGTACATTCGCTCTGTTTCTGTGTGGGTTTCCTCCAGGTGTTCTAGTTTCCTTCTACTGTCCAAAAATGTGCAGGTTAGGTGGATTGCCCATGCTAAATTGCCAATAGTGTCCAGGGATGTGCAGGCCAAATGGATTACCCATGGGAAATGCAGAGTTACAGGGAAAGTGCAGGGGGGTGGGTCTGGATGGGATGTTCTTCAGAGGGTTGGTGTGGAGTTGATGGGTCAAATGGCCTGCTTCCACACTGTCAGGATTCTATAATTCTCTATGAATCATTTACTCCCTTACGTCAAAGCAGAATATTGAACTATCTATATCTCTTTTCTGTTTCCTATTAAGTTGGAAGCCAGTTCAACCCTTCTAAATATGGGAAAATCATTGCTGACTTTCAGTGTTGTGGATGATGAAGATCCTGAGAAAAGAATAATTGCAGCAAATACCCTCTTTAACGTGGTTAACAATGTTTTGGAAGCTGCAGTAGAAAATGATGGCCAAGAACACTTGGCCATGGATACGGTAAATATAACTAAACATAGGATGAGATGTGCTCAGACTTTCATAACTAAATTGTGGTACAATTAAAAGTTAAAGGAATTATGTGGTGTGCCTTATGAAAGATGTGCTTTTATCTTTCAGCAAAGAGTGATATCAGAGAAGTTATTGGACACAATAGACCATTTGCAGGCTGTGGTGCTAAATGATGCAATAGCAAATGAAGAACCTGTGCTAATGATGATGCCCTCAGTAAGCATGTACCTACAGAGGTAAACAGGGAGGTTTGATCATTTGCTTTATGACCTATAAGTCTAAAAATGTAACAACATCATATTACCAAATGGAATGATGATATTCAGTGCTGTATTAACTCTCAGCTATTTGTAGAGAGGATGTTGATATTCAGGACCAGAATTCTTCCCACTTCTATATATCCAGTGTCAGGTTTTCCCAAGGCAGGTTATACCACAGCTAGCTGCAGACTAAATTTCCCCATAACTCTTCCCCATTATGACCAATCCATTTAGTGACCTATTTTTCAGGTGCTAATCAGCTGACTCAGCCCCGAGATTGCCAACCAGGGACAGTTAAAGGGAGAAATCGATAGAGTCCTGTGTTTCTTGTGGATCTCCATGTTCAATTTTTCATCAGCCCAGCACTTCACTCACTGCACTGGATTGACACTGCATGAGAAAACACTATTAGCAAGAAGGTACTTCACACATAATTGAATGTGGAGTGTTCTTCCCAGTCATAGATAATAACTGTTTACCTGTCACTGTTACCTTCTAATTTGTGGCCATTGATATTTCCTCCCCACCTTGACCAAATTTTTGAAACTGAACTAAACTAAATTTTTAGCTAAATGTTGGCCACAAATTTTGTTTGCTATTGCTCCTGTGAAACACCTTGTAATGTTTTGCTAGGATCAGGCATTTGATACACTGAAATTGTTGTTGTTGAAAAGTGATAATGTTGCAATGAATATGAGACACTGTGGCTCTACATTACATTAAACCACCATGTGCTGAAGTATGTGAGCGTTAATGGAGAATGTGAGTGAGTAGGTAAACAGTTGCTGTGGTGATAAGTGTTACTTATCTGGTAAACAGAGTCCGAGTAGACAAAGTTCAAAGTCAAGTCTTAGTTTAATGTTTATGCCGAGATGACCAATCAATCAGAGCTGAAAATAAACACGGAGAAGTAAAGAAAATTATATGAACAACATAACAGGTTAAAAGTTTCCTTTCAATTTGTTAAACACTCATCTTTCCTACCAGAGAAAAAGCTAGCTGTTACATTAGCTCTTGCTTTCTTTCACGACTCTCATGGGCATATCATAATGGTTGGTTTTCTCAGGCATGTCTGTATGCCTTGTTCTTCATAGTTAGTTCAAAGTTCAGTGTGGTTACTTCATCATGATTGTCTTTGTTGCTGCTTAAAGTCACTTTATCTCAAGGCTGTACCATTCTGTTCTGCTGAATCCGTAGCAGCATAAAATCTGGTTTGGTTACTAGCTGCTTCTGTCTGAACAGACCCCAAAACAGCATGGAAACCCCAGAATGAGAAAATGGCACATGCTGCACTTCAGGCTATTACACCTTATATTAACTTTATACCAGTTGTATATATAGCCATTAACCCTTGTAACCACATGTCCTCTCGTACCCTCACACCACCTCCATGCCTTCATTCCACCCTCATTGCTATTCATTTAGCTTCCATTAAAAAATAACAAAGAACTGTGAATTCTGGAAATCAGAAACCAAAGGAGAAATTGCTGGAAAAACTCAGCAGGTCTTCTGAAGGGTCACTGGACCCAAAACATCAGGTGATAGAAATTTAGAAGGCAAAAATTCAAGTCTGTTAAAATTATATAGGCAATTTGCCCACCCTTCCTCGAAAAGGTTAAAAATTTCAGTGAAGGATGCAGTAATGAGGGATGGGAGTGCAATAAGTTCAGGGAAGAGATAAGAGATAGATATGAGATTTATAAGGATTGCAAATACCGGTTGTAGCAGCATACTGTATAAAGCTGAAACAAGGCTGCTGGCATGAGGTTTTGAAGAAAAACTGATTGTAGTAAAACAATCTCAAAGGTTTTCTTGGCTTTGTCAGCAATAAATGCTTAGGACTGTACATCAATTGATATTAAAGATGTATTTCTGCAGTGAGATCAGCCCAAAAGGGAAGTGTTTGTTCATCCTCCAGAAGAGGTACCACACATAGTGGGGATCTACTGGAAGCTAAATGAATGTGTGTATGGCCTGAATTATGCCTGTAGAGTTTGATACTTCTCAGTGAAGTCTACCATATTAAAACTGGGCTGTCTTCACATGAAAGCTGTCCATATTTTACTGTGAGGGGCAGCTTTCGGGCATCTTTATGTTGCCTGTAGTTTTTGTTTTTGTTCAGTAGGTGCAGTAAGTTTGGAAATATTGTCATAAATAGGCTTAAAGCAGAATTCAAAATTGGAAGCCAGGTTTCTGGTACTTTTAAGGACAATGGATTAGAAATCAGGCAGAATGGATCAAGTATCACTTTGCATCAAGAATCCTATTTGGAAAATATTAACCGTATTGGTATAGTCAAAGCAAGGTTCACAAAAAGTTGAACAGCTTCGGAAACAGAAATAGAGAAACTGCTAAGCCTAACTGAACATTTGAATAAGCTAGGCATCCAAATTAGCGAGATGCCAATTTTAAAGTCTTAGATTGGGATACAATTATGAAAAATCCAAAGGGAAAAGATTTTATTCAGGTAAACAAAACATTGAAAACATTAAATATGGAGAATTATATTTTGAATTTTCCATCATTGGGAGATGACAGAAACATAAACCTTTGTTTTTAGTGATGCTTCTTATGTAGATCTCTTTGATGGGTTCTCAAGAGCAGTATAGTTTATCATTTTCCTGTGGAAAAGCGAGGTAATTTTTGTTTTGCTTCAGAAGACCAGAAAGTTTTTGCAAAAAAGATCAATAGTAGTAAAATTGCAGCAAGCTGCTGTGCAGAGGGATCTGGGTGTCCTTGTACATGAATCACAAGAAGTTGGTTTGCTGGTACGGTAGGTAATTAAGAAGGCAAATGGAATGTTGTCCTTATTTGATAGGCGGGATGGAGTTTAAAAATGGGGAGGTTATGCTGCAGCTGTACACGGTGCTGGTGAGACCACACCTGGAGTACTGTCTACAGTTTTGGTCTCGTTACTTGAGGAAGGATGTACTGGCATTGGAGGGAGTACAGAGGAGGTTTGCTAGGTTGATTCCTGAATTGAGAGGGTTGCCTTATGAGGAGAGATTGGGTAGATTGGGACTACATTCATTGGAATTTAGAAGATTGAGGGGTTTCTTATGCAAATCTCTTTGATGGGTTCTCAAGAGCAGTATAGTTTATCATTTTCCTGTGGGAAAGCGAGGTAATTTTTGTCTTGCTTCAGAAGATTGAGGGGTTTCTTATAGGAACATATAAAAGCGTGAGGGGAATAGGTAAGATAGAAGCATGGAGCTTGTTTCCACTGGTGGGTGAAACAAGAACGAGAGGGCATGGCCTCAAAATAATGGGGAGCACATTTAGGACTGAGTTGAGGAAGAACATCTTTACCCAAAGGGCTGTAAATCTGTGGAATTCCCTGCCCAGCTAAGCAGTTGAGGCTACCGTTTTGAATTTTTAAAAGACAAAGATAGGTAGGTCCTTGAAGAGTAAAGGAATTAAGGGGTATGGTGATGGGCCAGGTAAATGGAGCTGAGTCCTCGAAAAGATCAGCCAGTGGAGCAGGTTCAACAGGCCCAATGGGAAGCGGGTAATCAGTAAGGTGTGAGTTGAATTGTGTAATGTTAACTGAAATAAAACTCTCTTTAAAAGCATGGACTTGGACTCTTCAAAAAAAATTAGCTTTTCATGTATAACAGTTGGTACAACAACATTTACCATCCTGAGATAGCAAGAACTGCAGATGCTGTTTCTTAACATAGATTTCTAAGTTCAATTTATAAATAGTTACATCCACCAGGTGGTGCTAATTTAAACAGGATGAGGCCAATAAACAAGGCTAATACCATAACCATGGAGTGCAGTGATCAAAAGCATGCTGCAATTTTCTTGAATAAACCTAGTGAAATTTCCGTTATAAACTTATAAGTTTCTTTTAAGTTTACACTTAACTCAGAGATAACAGTATGGAGCTGGAGGAACACAGCAGGCCAGGCAGTATCAGAGGAGCAGGAAAGCTAATATTTTGGGTCGGAACCCTTCTTCTGAAGAAGGGTCCCAACCTGAAATGCCAGCATTTATCGTCCTTCCAGTTTAGAAAGGAATGTCGCATTGTCGATCCAATTTGTGGTTAGGATAACAAATATGAGAGACACAATGGTGCAGTTTGAGATCTGTATCACTGGATTATGTATTTGTAAACAACCAAAGGTTAAATTTAAGATATTGTATTCTCAATATATTTATGGTTAGCTTTAAAAATGAGATAAATGTTATGTCATGGATTGAGAAGAAAGCCATTAATAAATACAAGCTTAACATTATTATCATGAATTGCTTCGGGGTTTTATACAATCAGCAATCCCTTGAAAAATCCCTAAAAAAGGATTAAATCCTGTTAAGTCTCCCAACAGATGTTTTCTTGTGCTTTTGTATGTTTAAATCAGAAACAGAAAGCATGGTTCTGCTTATTTATTCTCTGTATATTAATAGTCCCCCTATTGGCAAAACCACCACAATTGAGAGCATGGCACCTGCCAATTTATGTTCAAGGCTAGGGTCCTTTAAAGTGACTTCAAGTTCAAATAAGGTATGGAAAGTGTAAACTTAAAAGAAACTTATAAATTTATAACGGAAATTTCACTAGGTTTATTCAAGAAAATTGCAGCATGCTTTTGATCACTGCACTCCATGGTTATGGTATTAGCCTTGTTTATTGGCCTCATCCTGTTTAAATTAGCACCACCTGGTGGATGTAACTATTTATAAATTGAACTTCGAAATCTATGTTAAGAAACCTGCCTATTTGTGTAAGCATCAAACAAAAAGAAGAAAGAATAATTTTAATGTAGCTCTTTGGGCATCCTCAGAATGTTCAAGAGTACTTCACAGTAAGTTGATTACTTTGGAAGCTCATTCACTAATATTAAGTATGCAGATATAGAAGCTATTTTGAGCTCTACAAAGGTTTCACCCAGAGAATTAAGATGAGTTACCAGTGGGCCAGTGGACAGTGACAATGTTGAGTATATTGTCATTGCCTGCAAAGTTATCTGCACCCCGATGACAGAGTCCATTTTCAGCCAGGACCTCCAATTCTAGAGCAGAAATAGGTTGGTGCAGCCATCCCGAGTGAGAAAGGAGAGGACACTCGATCCCCATTTTAACAACACTACCTGATGCATTCAGGTACATTTTAGTGGTCTCAAGTTTCTGAAAGAATGAGTGTGGGTTAACATGTGAGCCAGTCAGTAGGTGGCTGAATCAGTGGGTGGATGAGCCAATGATTTGATGAATGTATAAGTGAGGAAGTGGATAGACAAGTAAGTGAGCTGTTGGGATGGGTGTGCACTAGTCAGGTCAGGGGGATAGTTGGAATGGGGAGAGTGATCGGGTCATCATGTGGTCAGTCGGTGGTGGGGGGAGGAGTAGGTTTGGGGTTAATCAGGTCGGGGACTGATGGCTGGATTGAGTTGAGAGTTGGTTGGGTCAAGGGGATAATCACGTCAGAGAATTGCTAGGCATGGGGTCGGTCAGATCAGGGACGTAGTTGGGTTACATGAGGTTGGTAGGAGATTATCTGGAGAGGATGGTTCAGTTCAGTCATACTGGCTAATCTCTGAGTAGCTGAAGTATCAACTGGTGTAAGACGTTAAGTAGCCAAGGAAATTCTGCATACGTGATCCAAGTCTCTGACTCTGAGCTCAGTGTCACAGACACTTGTGTACTCTCTCAGGCAACACATATAGGTCCATTAGAGGGTTAACTTCTGGGACAATTACAGCATGTGTATTTACACCAGAACTTCCTCAGGGTCCCAACTCACCACACAGACTTAATTGTAGATTTCACTGCTCTGAGCATCGGGATTTTGGCCAATATGTTCTGTGACTGAGAGATAAACGTTACACTGGACATCAATAAGAATTCCCCTGTTTTTCTACATAAAGCCATACGACATCTGGTATAGTCATCTGAAGAGGCAGACAGCAGGGTAGAAATTCAATCTTGTTGCACCCATTGTGCCAGTTCAAAATATATAGCTACAACAAGGGTCAGTGGTCCCCTCCCCAAGTGGACTTGAAAGATGTCAGATCTTAAATTATACAGACCATTTCTAAAAAGCTTCTTTTAGTGGGCTAAAACAGGCAAAGGTTTTCATGTATGTAAGTAAGGAACCTAATTTCTCTCCCTCGGTAGCAGGAAGTAGGGAGAACAACATTGACCGCATGCATGCCGCACTTGGAATTCAGTGTGATTGAAGTCAGTGGAACTGAGTATCAGGTGGGAGGCCTGACATGTGATATGATTCCTACTGCTATCTTAGACTGAGTTCTACCTCAAAAGTATTTCCAGAAAAGTGAAGTCTATGTTCATGAGCCTTTGGCAGTCCCAACATATGAATAGAACACAAATTGTGTTCAAATTTGCATCTAAAGCTGGTTATGACAGAACAACAAGGTGAATGGTATGATTAAAAATCTAGAAATTAGCATTACTGTTTAATCAATAATTATTATGAATTTTTGCATTTGGCTTTGATCACGCACAATGAATCATTATCAATTAAAGCCTGACATAAAGTGAATTGCTGTTAATTTTGTTTGAAGGCTCCCAGCAGACAACACAGAAGGAAATTCCATAATTCTTTCTGATTCCACTGTGACAAGCTTCACTCTTCCAGCATTCCAGTCTCTGAACATTCAAGATGACATGGACACTGTTGATATGAGGGTGGGTAAAAATGTGCCATAAATGAATCATACCAATTACACACTCTTACTTACCTGTTTGAATGGAAAAGTGTGAAATTTCAACCTTTCCTAAGGTCAGTTAAATACTGGAACAAAAACAAAGTTGCTGGAAAAGCTCAGCAGGTCTGGCAGCAGCTGTGAAGGTAAAAACAGAGTTAACGTTTCGGGTCCGGTGACCCTTCCTCAGAACTGTTCTGC
>NC_063346.1:20890826-20892609 GCF_021869965.1 Rhincodon typus | reverse complement strand
GAATAAATACCCAATCCCTCACATAGAGAATTTATATGCAAAGCTGGCCGGGGTTGGGGGGAGCTGTCCTTCACGAAGTTGGAGATGGGTCAAGTATACTTGCAATTGCATTTAGAACAGGATTCCCAGAAGTATGCTACAATTAATACCCATAAGGTCTTGTACCAATATATGAGATTGCCATCTGGGGTATTGTTAGCCTGCGCAATTTTTTAGTGGACAATAGAGATCATTTTACTAGATCTACCTCAAGTCACCATTTACATAGATGACATTCTAATAACATGGAAAAGTAATAAGGAACACTTAGAGAACTTGGATACAGTCCTAAGATGTTTTTCCAAGGCAAGCCTAAGAATGGAAAAATGTGTGTTCCAGGTCCCTAAATGACCTACTTGGGCTACAGAATTGACAAGATCAGATTATACCCATGGAGGATAAAGTGAGGGCGATCAAAGGTGCCCTAGCTCCCATGTCTGTCCATGAGTTTAGACCATTTCTTAGGCTGGTAAATTATTATGGAAAGTTCATACATAACCTGGCCTCAATCCTGGCACCTTTGCATCAACTCCTAAAAAATGGTCAGCCTTGGAAATGGTCGCATAGATAAAACTTAGCTTTTGGTGAAGTAAAGCAATGACTATCATCTTCTAAGGTGTTGGCACACTATGATCCCAAGAAAGATCTGGTATTCTTGCAATGCCTCATAGTATGGCATCGGAATGGCATTAGCTCATACGTGGCCCAATTGAGAGGAATGCCCAAAAGCATATGAATCCAGAACTTTGGCTAATGCAGAGTGTAAATATACCCAAATAGAGTTAGGAAGTTCCACCAATACCTTCATGGATGAAAATTTGTGACAATAATGGACCACAAACCTCTACTTGGTCTGCTTAAGGAAGACAAGGTAGTGCAGCCCATCCTTTTGGGCTGCATTCAGCGGTGGGCTCTAATACTAAGTGCTCATAATTACAAGTTAGAACACTGTCTGGAAGGCCGAGTAGTGAATGTGGATGCATTGAGCTGCCTCCCATTAGCAGATACACCATCAGCGGTACACCCAATAGAAGAGTCTGTAATAATTTTAAATTTTCTGGTCACACTCCCACTCACAGCTGACAATGTTAGACTTTGGATGCAGAAAGATCCAGTCCTTTCAAAACTGAACCAACTGGTGTTCATGGGGGAAGCCAAAGGGCTCTCACAACTAGAATTGAAATCTTTTTGAACTCGGAGAGACCAGCTCACAGTAAAGGATGGCACATTGTTATGGAGAGCAATAGCAATTGTCCTGAGCAAAGGTCGCTGCGAGATACTGGCTGAACTCTGCCAGGGTTATCCAGGGGTTTCTAAAATGAAGATGTTGATGAGAAGTTATGTCTAGTGGCCAGGCCTGGATGCAGACAAAGGAACATTGGTGGGGCAGTGCCCAGAGTGCCAACAAGGACAAAAATTACTGCCAGCAGCTCCCCCACATCCATGGGAATGGCTGGGTAAACCCTGGACTTGGTAACACATCAATTATGCAAGTCCTTTCGTGGGCTTGATGTTCTTTGTCATTATGGATGCTCACTCTATGCTAGACGTGCATAGAGTTCATTCATCAAACATGGCAACAATGATAGAAAAACTGTGCACATCTTTGAAATACACAGACTCCTGAAAGTGTTGGCCACAGATAATAGGCCATCGCTTACAAGCAGGAAGTTTGAGTTTTTTGAAAGTCAAATGGTATTTGTCATATAAGGACAACTCCATGCCATCCATCATCCAATGGTCT